>NC_043705.1:80904284-80959652 GCF_006229205.1 Suricata suricatta | reverse complement strand
CATTTCCCTTATAGAGTCCCTCTTAGGATTTCCTGTAGGGCTGGTTTGGTGGTCATGAATTCTCTCAATTTTTGTTTATTTGGGAACACTTTTATCTCTCCTCCTATTTTGATGACAGGCTTGCTGGATAAAGGATTCTTAGCTGCATGTTTTTTCTGTTCATCACATTGAAGATTTCCTGCCATTCCTTCCTGGCCTGCCAAGTTTCATTCGATAGGTCTGTAACCACTCTGATAGGTTTCTCTTTCTACGTGAGGGCCCTTTTCTCCCTAGCTGCTTTCAGAATTCTCTCTTTATCTTTATATTTTGCCAGTTTCACTATGATATGTCGTGCCGAAGACCGATTCAAGTTACGTCTTAAGGGGGTTCTTTGTGCCTCTTGAATTTGAATGTCTATATCTTTTCCCAGATTTGGGAAATTCTCAGTTACAATTTGGTCTAGTATCCCTTCAGGACCTTTCTCTCTGTCTTCCTCCTCAGGAATTCCTATGATACAGAAGTTGTTCCACTTGATTGTATCACTCAGGTCTCAAATTCTCCTTTCCTGCTCCTGGATTAATTTTTCTCTCTTCTTTTCAGCTTCCTCTTGCTATAACCATATCTTCTAATTCACCTATTCTTCTCTCTGCCTCGTCAATCCTTAAGGTGGCTGGCTCCAGTCTGTTATTCCCCTCATTTATAGCTTTTATTAATTCATCATAGTGCCTAGTCATTGTCTCAGTTGATTCTTTGATGCTTTTCTCAACCCTAGCGATTAATTTTATGGTAAGTTTTTTAAATTCTTGATCCGGTATGTTTTCTAGATCTGCCTTGAGCAGTTCTGTGGCTGTGACTTCCTCCTGGAGGTTCTTCAGGGGAGAGTGCCTTCATTTTGTCATTTTTGCTAGTGTTCTGTCGCTTGTCACCTTTACAAAGCTCGTTGTGCACTGTGTACTTGTTAATATTTCTGTTAAAGGAGGCTTATTGACTGTCCAGGGCCTGTCGTTTCAGGAAATATTCTTTTAATCGTGTCTCTCAGTTTCTCTTGTTGTGCCTTTGAATATTTATTTCCCTACTCAGCAATATTTGGGACTTGCTGTGATGCACACTTTGGCTTGTTTCTTGGTGTAGCTTTAAGAAGGAAAACAGACAGAAAAACACAGAGGGAACAGTAACACACAAACGCATAGACAAATCAAACAAACACATTAGAATAGGGAAAGAAAGAGAATGGAGAGGAAAGAGATGAAAAGAAGAGAAGAAAAGAAAAAGAAAAAAATAAAAATTAACAAAATAAAAAAAATAAAGGGGGTCAGAGACAACAAAGGACAGTGGACAGTCTAAAAGTGTATGACCAGTTGAGGGCAGAGGTAGGGATGAGATATAGGAGAATATATCTGGATTGCAGGAAGGTAAAGAAAAGGGAAAAAGGAGAAAGGAAAATGAGGAGTAAAAATTTTAAAAAGTTAAGTATAAAAAGTAATAATAATAATAATAAATACATACAGAAAAAGAAAAGTAGAAAAATGAAAAAGAAAAAAATTACAAAAATACTAGCAGCTCCCCCTGGTGGATAGGCGTGATTTGGTGTGGTAGGTCTTGGAGACTGCTCTCAGAGGCTCTGCCTTGGTGTCTGCAGAGATTAGATAGGGGGCACGCCAAGCTCCGCTGAACTAGGAACTGTAAGCCACTCTAATGAGTCCGATCTCCTTGTGCCGTGGTTGAGCAGAGTTGTATTTTCCAGGCTCCCCTTGGTTCAAAGTTCTAGTCCGTGCACTTTTATGCTACCACAGATGAGATGTATTTGCTTTGGTGGCTGGCTTCTTAGGGGGAGGAATTGGTTAGTCTTGGCTCAGGCAGAGATTTCGGCTGCCCTTAATTAGGCGAGATGTGCAGCAGGAGGTGAAGTGCACGTCGTCACAGACCCAACCCCCAGCTGGGATTGTGTTTGTGTAGGGGGAGGAATGAGGGCGTAGCTGGTGCTGAGGTGCCGGGAGCTGCTGGGAATGAGCTGGGAGCTCCTGCAGTCTGCGCAAGCACCCAGGTCTCCATCTCCGCCAACTACCTGCCGGGATTGTGCAGAGGTGGGGGCTGTTTTTTCCCTGTTGGCACCCGGGATTCAGGGTTCGCGCGGCCAGTGCTGGGGGCGAGATGTGCCGTCGCAATGAGGTGCGTGCTCCCACTCCCAAAACCGAGGTCGAAGTGAGCACCCCTGACACTGCCGCTGCCGCGGCCGCCAGCTCCTAGCCAAGATGACGCAGGGCTGGAAGCTGTTCCTTCCCTTGCACCACCTGGGTTCGGGATTTAGGCTACCCAGCAGTTATCCATGGAGTGAGCTTCTCTCTCCAAGCGTGGTTAAGCGTTCTTTACCTGTTCCCCAGAGTCAGTACTATGAGCGTGTTCAGTCTCAGTCTCTTCCCTTTGTCTCTCAGAATCCGCATGCTTGCCCCGCGTTGGGCTGGGGCTCTCACCTCCCCTGCCTGTCTCGGGCTGGCCCGTTTTCCAATCTCCCCAGTTTGCACTCACTCAGGTTCTCTTCCTTCTGGAGTCCATATTTTCTCCTTCTGCTCTTGCAGATGAGAGTAATGTCCTCAGCTCGATCGATGGGGCAGACGAAGTTTACAGAGCTCCCTTCCTCTCCGCCATCTTGGCTCCTCCCTCACCAAAGTTGCTTTTGTCGAAGATCTTCAGTATCCTCCATGTTGCTAAGTTCCTTGGCCACTTATAGATCCTCCCCATACTTGATTTCTTAGCAGCATTTGGCACAGTGATTAGTTCTTCTGCCTGAAGCACTTTCTTCATTTGGCATCCACACTCCTGGATTTTCCTTTTCTCTCCATTGGCCTCTCTCAGTTTTTCTGGTACTTCTTTCTTGGCCTCTTAATATTGGATTGTCTCAGGGCTGTCCTCTAACCTTTTTTTACTTTTCTAAGTACACTTAGATATTTTGTCCAAGTTTGTGCCTTTTTGAATATTATCTATATACTGTTAACTCCCAGACTATACCTGGAAAGCAGAATTCTTTAGTCAACTCCAGCCTTCTGCTTAACATTGCTGCTTGAATGTCTGATAGATATCTTAAACTTAATACATGTAAAACTAAACTGAAGATACTTTTTCCAAACCTGCATCTTTCACAAATTTTCCTACTTCAGTTAATGGCAGTTCTGTGTTTCCAGTTGCCCAGGCTATAAAGTCAGCCTCGATTCCTTGCCTTATTTTATAACATATATTAGAAAACTTTGTTGGCACTCCCTTCACAATATATTCAGAATCTGACCAATTCTCACCACCTCTATTTTTACCCTGGTCTAAACCACTGTTATCTCTTGCCAATATTTTTTCAATAGCTTTACAAACATGCTCCGTGCCTTTGACCTTGTTCCCCTTCACTCTCTTAAAAATAGCCAGAGTGTTCCTATTAAAACAGAAGTTAGGTAATGTCTAGTCTGTGTTCAGAACTCTAGGATGGTTTTCCAGCTCACTCAGAATAAAATCTCCATTTCTTGTGTTATTCTGTAAAGGCCTCTGTGATCTGTTCCATCTCACCCCCCCATCACCCACCCTAATTAATTTTCTAACCTCATCTGTTGCTTTCTGTTTTGTTCATTCTATCCCAGACTTCTTGCTATGATCACCTCTGGAAGTTCTCACCTCAGGAACTTTGGTTTATTATGCCTGAAATGTTCTTTTCCTGTGTTTATACATGGTTCTCTCCCTTACCAGCTGTTTGCTCAGATGATCCCCTCTCAGGGAGATTTTCTCTAAACACGTAGTATTTTAAATTGCACACCCCCAGCAACCCTTTATTCTCTGCTTTATTTTGCTCCATGGTATGTATTGTCTCACATATATTTATTTACTTCCTTGTTTTATTTAGTGTGTATACCACTCTGTAATTTTAGGAGGGTAGTGATATTTGTCCACTTTGATCATTATTTGAAGCCTCAGCACTGAAAATAATACCTGGTACATAGTAATGATTTATTCTAAAGAAAAGACTTAAGATGAAATACCTGTGAGTTTAAATGTATGATCATCCTTTAAGATTGTCACATACTGTACTATGACTATACGAAAATTCAAGTTATTTCAGATCATTTTTCTTAGTATTAAAACTGTTAATTAGAACTTATCTTTTTGCCTCTATGTTAAGATTATTTTTTTGGTAAGCTTTTACCCATTCACTGTTGCTCACAATCTGATTTGGTTCAGACATATTAGAGGATCATAACATGTTGCTGCATTTATAATTTACATGGGAGAATGTGTGTATGTACTCTTATATATGTTAATATAGAGCTATCTGTGAGTAGACAGATAATACAATTAAGCTCATTTGCAGAACTATCATCTTCTAATAAGTGGCGGTTTAAAATTCGCAGTAGCTCCAGTGTCTAAGTAAATAAGCTGTTTAAATAAAAATATAAGTTTTTACCAAATTTAAAAAAGCACGGGTTGCAACTTTTGAAATAGTAAATGGATTAATTTCAAAACAAAAGAAGATCTTTTTATATTTGTTACATGACAAATTTTAGTTTTTCTAATTTAGAATAGGTTCTTATTTGGGATCAAAATATCTGAATAGTAAATTAACTATTGTAAAGAATAAGCATACTATTATTTGCATATATTTTATTTTAAAAATGTTTTTTAATATTTATTTTTGAGAGAGAGAGACAGAAAACACAGGCATGAGGGAGGGAGGGGCAGACACACACACACACACACACACACACACACACACACACACACAGAATCTGAATCAGGCTCCAGGCTCTGAGCTGTCTGCACAAACCCTGACGCAGGGCTTCAACTCATGAACTAGGAGATTATGACTTGAGCTGAGGTCAGATTCTTAACCGGCTGAGCCACCTAGGTGTCCCTACACACATTAATTTATAATTGTTATAAGCCATTATATATTTTGAAAATAAAGTTTGTATTCTTAGGGTTAACTTTTTTTTTTTTTAACAATGTCAAAGCTAAAGGAACTATAAAGAGCTTGATGTAGAAGCAAAGATAGCGTAGTGTAGTAGACTCTCAGATAATTTGGTCACATACTTCATTTAGCACTTCTTCCAAAATATTTCCTTGTTTACTTTTATAAGTGTGTTTTTACCATGTCAGTCTTAGGGATGATACATGGTTACAACAAGGGTTTTGAAGAGGAGATGTAACTTCAAATAGCCATCTTGATAGTTTTAAGATATTTTTGATGGATTATCAAATCAGATTGTAGTTTTCTGACATTATAAGGTTGACAAAGTACTTCATTAGGAGAAGTATTAGTTTTGTCATTTTTGTTGTATGCTTGTATTATCAATATTTCGTTTAATCTGTGGTTTCTTTGTAGAAATCTTCTACGGCTTGTTCGTTGTGTGAATAGAAGCTAATTCACATCCATAATTGCACTTAACTGGGCACACGAAAACTGCCATATATGTCACAGTATACTGAAAAAGAGCCAGCAGGTAAGCAAAGTGCCTTTGTCAGTCCCTCTACCTTAAGGATTTTATATTTTTCTCCCTAGATATTTTGAGTACCATACATGAACTGGGATCATGGCCTTTTTAAAATTAATTAATTAATTAAATATAATTTATTGTCAAGTTGGTTAAACATACAGTGTATACAGTGTGCTCTTGGTTTTGGGGGTAGACTCCCATGATTCATCCCTTATATCCAACACCCAGTGCTCACCCCAAATAGTGCCCTCCTCAGTGCCCATCACCCGTTTTCACCTCTACCCTGGCCTGCCCCTCTCCATCAACCCTCAGTTTGTTCTCTGTGTTTAAGAGCCTCTTAGGATTTGCCTCCCTTCCTCTCTGTTTGTAACTATTTTTTTCCCCTTCCCTTCCCCCATGGTCTTCTGTTAGGTTTCTCAAGTTCCACATGAGTGAAAACATATGATATCTGTCTTTCTCTGACTGGCTTATTTCACTTAGGATAATACCTTCCAGTTGGAATCACGGTCTTATATGAGGCCATTTTTGATCCATTTATTGAATATTTGTAAAGCTCAATTTCTAATTTTTGATGTGAAAATAAGTATAAATAAAAATTGTTATATTTTCTTTCTACACTCCTTTGCTTCTATTGTGTTTTTCACTTTGGAGACTTTTCATTTGGAGGAGTTGTTAAGGGCACTAGTTCTGGAGTCCTGCTATTTGATTATTGTACAAGTTACTAAATACTTAATTTTACCCTTAATTTTTTGGTCTTTAAAATGAAGTACAGTATCTACTCATAAGGTTTTTGAGGGGATTAAATAATATAATGTAAAGCTTGATAACTGTATAAACACGTGTTTGTTTTTTGTTTGTGCTTGGAAGCAATTCTATTTCTTATTTTCATGCAGTAAAACAAAAATATGTAACTCTTCTTGTAACTGACTGTTTCATATAATTTGAGATAAGACTTTGTTTAGGTGCACCTGAATGGCTCAGTCAGTTAAGCATCCCAACTTGGGCTCGGGTTATGATCTCACAGTTTGTGGGTTCAAGTCCCCCATTAGGCTCTGTGCTAACAGCTCGGAACCTGGAGCCTGCTTCAGATTCTGTCTCCTCCTCTGTCTGCTCCTCCCTCACTCTGTCTCTCAAAAATAAATAAACATTAAAAAATTTTTTAGTTCTTGTATAATCTATGTAAAATCTCACTGATTAAAGAAACTTACACTTTTTTATATGGTAATGTTCTACTTAGTTAAAGGTGCTACTGTTTACTACTATATATCCCTCAGCTATCAGAACGTAGTATTTAAGTTATTCAAATATTGATGACTTCTGCTACCATAATGTTTACTGTAGTTTTGAAAAGTGAGATAGCGTGTCTTTTTGACTTGGCTCATCCCCGGTTTCCTTTGGAGAATTTTATATGACTCTAGTCTTTGGGATATTTTATTACGGTCCAGTTGTTTCTTCCTGATAGTACAGAAGCCATTTAAAGAGTTGCCTGTGGATAGAAATGTATTCACAGTTAATGTAATTGAAACCATCATTCCATGTGCTAGTAATTAGCTCAGCAAATACGTATTAAGCATTTATACATAAGGTACTTAGATAATTTGGAGGATCATTGTCTAATCCTTAGTGACTTTTGCAGTATGGCTTATGAATTTGACATATGAAAAGTCATTTTTGGTAGGTTATATTATAAAAATCAGAGATATCTTAAAAGTACCAAACTTTAAAAGCTATTTTTTGGGATAAAGAGGCCAATTAATTCTCATAACCTAGTATTTCATTTTTACTTTTCAAGTTTGTTTTACAGTATAAGTAAGGTGCATGTAATGTTCAGTAGCACATAATTTGGCAAATTATAGCATATATGTTGAAATGTTACCCCTACTGGTCACCAGAGTAAAGGTCATTGCATGCCTCTCTTATTTTTAACTATGTTTTTCAGTAATGGATCAAGATTCCAGCAAGGCTGCCTGGCCCAAACCAGCAGGAGGATATCAGACAATCACAGGAAGGAGATACGGAAGAAGACATGCATACGTCAGTTTTAAACCATGTATGACCAGGCATGAAAGAAGTTTAGGTCGGGCTGGTGATGACTATGAAGTGTTGGAACTAGATGATATTCCAAAGGAAAATTCCTCAGGTATGCAACATGGAGTTATATAAGAGCTATCAATAAGTATGTAGGAATTGATCTTATAATATTAGAAGTTGTGTGTGGGTCTTAATGTGTCTATGAATACAAATGTACATTTCCTATCAAGAAATTCTATTCTGATATTTTTATTGAATTTCATATTAATAATATATACATTTAGGCATAGAAGAAAATAGAATACAGCCAACCATTAAAATATAACTATATCATCACGGCCTTCAGCTAGGAGAGAGCTTTATCTTTAAATCAGAAACTTTTTAATGTGAACTGAATGTATTTTACCTGTATATTATGTTTAATAGCTTTTTTGTGTTAATTGTTTCTCTAAATAATTTCACTTGGTTAATTTGATTTCTTAAAATCATTTTGTGAAATGCAAATGTCACATAATACTTCTTTAATTAAAATCTCTTAATTATTCAGTGGTCTGAGAAAGTATTTTGCAGGGGGCGCCTGGGTGGCTCAGTCAGTTAGGCATCACTTCAGCTCAGGTCACAATCTCATGGTTCGTGGGTTCAAGCCCCACATTGGGTAGCTGACAGTGTGGAGCCTGCTTGGGATTTTGTCTCTTTCCCTCTCTCTCTCTCACCTCTCCCCAATTGATGCTTTCTCTCACTCTCAAAAAGTAAATAAATTAACTTTAAAAAAGAAAAGGAAAGAAAAGCATTTTGTAGATATTCATGTATTGTAAGTAGACATCTTTGGACTGGAGTGTAGTCCTCTTGTCCTGAGCAAATTTGGTAATTTTAAAGTATTTTTACTATCATTTATAAATAAGAATCTGAATTATTAGTTAATGAGTTCACTCTGTTAAAGAAGCCTTTCTGTGATATGACAGGATGGCTTTTTAATTATCTATAATTTATAAATTTTTGTTCCAACAAATCTCACATATCTTCATTTTTTATTATTACATTAGTAGTGATAAAAGATTAAGTGATTTATAGAATAGATCTGATTTTATTCTTTTCTCAAGATTCTGGTAAACTGGCAAAGAGACTCAATATGGTGACTTTTTTGTTGTTTTGCAGTCATAACTGTAACATAATGTAAAGGTAAGTCATTATTATAGGTGTATTAAAAATCCATTTTGGAGTAGAAATCTAATATATCTAGAGACTGGAATATGATTTTCTGAACTGACATCAAACACAATAGAGTTTCATTTCCGTTAGATGTGTAACCTGTTCTTTTATCTATCAAAAGTACTTGTGAAGTTTTTTTTTCTTTACCTGCACCTCATAAAAGAAATGAAGTTTGAATTGTGCACCTTAACAACTGGAAGGGCAGATTGGTTACCCTATGACTTGACTTATGCCTCTCACTGTGTAGTTTTTCACTAGCCTTTCCTTTTAATGTGTTTTACAGAGTGTTTTAGATATCAGCAGTTAGGTGTAAAATCTCCAAAAGACATCTGATAGAGGGTATCGAGGGGCTATACAATGGCGCAAATGAACTCGGAGGGTAACCAGTGTGCTCTCTCAGTTAAGTTAAGGGGCATAGAAGTACTCAGAGTAATTCTCTCATATTCAAGTGAGTAATAATTGGTATAATTTCTACTTAGTGATTATTTAATAAAGTTATATCTAAAACTAATGTTTCTAAGAATGTTTTCTTTGTTCTCTGTGAAGGTTCCAGTCCATCGGATCAAGTTCATTCTTCTTTACCCAACGACCCTCTGTTTGAAAAAAGTGAAACGGAAGTTCCCATTTGTGATACAACATCAAATCAAACCATTGAGAGCAGTCCATGCTTTGCTGCAGTACACCATAGTGAGGAAGGCAGGGAGACTTTAGGAAGCAGTACAGATCTTCATAATCACTCTGAGGGAGAATATACTCCAGAAGCTTGTGATGCTTCAAGTGTACAAAATGGAATTTCATTGGTTCATACTGACTCTTATGATCCAGATGGCACACATGGAGAGGCCAATGACCGTCTTCAGCTTTCTGCAGAAGTTGCGGAAGGTGGTGGGTATCAGGAAGCATTGAGCAATACAGTCTTTGAGTTGGCAAATGGAGAGGTAGAGGCATACACTGGTCTTTCACCACCGGTTCCCTCTTTTAACTGTGAAGTAAGAGATGAATTTGAAGAGTTAGACTCAGCACCTTTAGTCAGAAGTTCTACTGGTGATACTGAGTTTGTCAGTCAGAACAATCAGGAATTTCAGAGGTCTTCTGAAGATGAAGTTGTTAGAAAGAAACAGCAAAATAATACTAGCCAGGAGAGTCAGAGAGAAAATGCAACTGAAGATTCAGTGAATGCTCCTGGGCATAATTGTAGTGAACAAAATACTAGTGATAAGAACAAGAACAAGGGAAGTTCTCCTGAACAGGTAGTGAGACCCAAAGTTAGAAAACTGATAAGTTCAAGCCAGGTGGACCAAGAAACAGGTTTGAATAGGCATGAAGCTAAACAAAGAAGTGTTCAGAGGTGGAGGGAGGCTTTGGAAGTTGAGGAAAATGGCTCAGATGACATCTTAATAAAATGTGATGACTACGATGAAGAACATGAATGCATGTTCTTGGATCCACCAAGAGTTACACGTAGGCAAACCGAACGTAACCAAATTACAGCAGAAAGTGGAGCCACAGCACGAAGGCAAGAAGTTGTGGATAACACCTTTTGGAATGGCTGTCGAGATTATTATTTGGAGTATGACAAAGATGAAGACAGGTAAGATTTCATGCAGTGCTCTGTCAGATTGCATAGTAAGCAGGGTGGTTTATTTCTGGTACCATTAAGCTGATGGATAGGCTCTCCAACAGAGTCAGGGAATTAGGTATTTTGACTTACTGAATATTCCTTATTTTACTGAGGGCTAACCATACATGCAAACTACTGGTTAGTTTTTCACAAGAAACTTTCTTTGAAGCATTTCAGTGGTTTATAGAAATTGTAAATTCAGATGATGATTATTCGTTTTTACAAAAGAATAGAGATACTATTTCAATTCATAATATTTCAGCTAATAAATTGAAGGTAAACATTTATATTTTTCAAAAATCGTGTGTTAACCCATTCTGGGTTTAAAAAGTGATTAAGATTACAGAAAATTTTGATAATATTGAATTAACTTTGTCAGTATTTATTAATGTCCCCTGTTTCTCTGTTCTTCTAGTTCCTCTTTTTATCACTGGGGTTTTTTTCTTCACCTATTTTTATTCAGCATTTGATTTTCGGTCACAACTCTATGTGGTACATATTATTATTTCCCCTGTTTAAAGATGAGGAAACTGAAGCACAGAAGAGTTAACTTCCCAAGGTCACCAAGCTAGTAAATTTTGGAGCTGGAATTTGCACATCTACTTACTGCTCAATCCAAATTTACTGTTTTAAGAGCTCATACAACCTTTCTTATAATAAGCATTCTGGTTCCTCTCACACTGAATCTTTTTTTTTTCCAAACTGTAAGACCATAGAAAGAAGAGCATAGATATGGAAAATTTCTTTATCCAACTTCTGACTTTTCATTACCTTAGAGTCCAAACTTTATTATAACCTTTTGAGCTAGTTGAAACTCTGTGCTCAGTTACCGTGCAGTTTCAAGATTTTATTAACTTGGAGAGATAATGATTACTTTTCTTTTTTAACTAGAAAGTACTACAAGAGAAGTTTTTCCTTTTGAATATGAATACATTTTATGTATTTTATTTTGTAACATAAAATGAATAAAATATATCTGATTTTCTTTGGGTGGAGGGATAAAGCTTCTATAATACAGTGTAAGTAACTTGTAGAAACAAATGAAATAAAATTTCTACTGTCTTTTAAGTTTGTAAACTTCAAGGATTAGCAGACAATATATATATATATCTTACTATTTTTTAAGCTTAAGGGTAAAATTAGTTAAGAACTTTGGCCTGATTTATTTCAGTTCTTTTCAGTTTAGGTCCACAAAATTCTTAAAATGGAAATTGTCAGCAAAACCTGAATTAGTGTTAATTTGATGCAGGTCCAGATCTGAACTAACATGAGGCCTTTTTCTGAAGCATCCATAACAGTTTGGTACAGCTATATCAAAGTGCTTTGTTACTGAGTTTTTAACTTGGACTCCACTAGGAATTATTAAGTAGTATTTGTAATCTTGGGGGAAAATATGAATTCCAAAACATACTCAGCCCTAAGATTTTTCAATTTGATTATAAACCTTTAGTATACCTCTAGGTTGCTATTAAAAATAATAACCTCAATTTATAGTCTTAGATAACTTTTTGAATGTATAAGATTTTTTTCCTGCAATTACATTTTTGCCTTCCTGAAGGAACTAATTTGGCCATTCCTTCATCATTGGTGACACTAATCAAAAATAAAAAACACCTCTTTTTTGTGTGTGCATTTTATATTCAGGCCTAATGTCATCTAATTTGGTTGATAAAATTTTTGCATTGTCAACCTCAAGAGTAATTTTCTTGGCTCTTGGTTTTTAAGTAGATTTTTTTTTTCTTTTTAGTCAATAGTATTAGCATTTTATTTGCCTGGAATGAAAGTTGGACTTTTTTTTTTTTAAATGTTTTTATTTATTTTTGAGAGAGAGAGAGAGAGAGAGAGCGTGAGTAGGGGAGGGTCAGAGAGAGAGGGAGACACAGTATCCGAAGACAGGCTCCAGGCTCTGAGCTAGCTCGAACCCACGAACTATGAGATCATGACCTAAGCGAAGTCGGACGCTTAACCGACTGAACCACCCAGGCGCGCCTGACATTGGGACTTTTAATGGTTATGGGGTATTGTCTTAATGTGCTTATGTATAATTTGTTTTCTTAAGTGATATGTCAATATTCTAAGCAATGATCTTTATAAACAATATACAGATGAGAAAAGCATAGTTAATAGGAAACTTTTTTTTCTTTTGACTTTTTAGTACTATATTGACTTAAAGAACCTGAAGTTTGGGTGTGCTTAAAAGATGGAAATAATTTTGGAAGAATCTGTTTTTTTTTCCTCCACTTATTTTTGAGAGACAGGGAGAAGAGGTGGGGAGCGTGCAGGAAAAAGACTGGGAGACAGAATCTGAAGCATTGCACAAGGCTCCAAGCTGTGAGCACAGAGCCCAGTGCAGGGCCAGCCTGCAAGATCGTGACCTGAGTCAAAGTCAGACGCTTAACCAACTAAGCCAGACACTCCTTTGTAAAAAAAAAAAAATTTTTAATGTTTATTTACTTTTTAAGACAGAGATAAGCGAGCATGAGCGGGGGATGGGCAGTGAGAGTCAGAGACAGAATCCAAAGCAAGCTCCAGGCTCTGAGCTGTCAGCACTGAGCCTAATGTAGGGCTTGAACTCAGGAACCATGAAGACCTAAACTGAAGTAAAAGTCAAGTTGGATGCTTAACCAACTGAGGCACCCAGATGCCCCTGGGGGCAATCTTTAATACATTCAAGTGCCAGAAACACTTAGGGTTTTTTGTTTTGTTTTTTGAAAACTATCATCACAAGAATAATGTTTCAAGGATAATTTTACCTGGGATTCTATTTATATTTGGATCTGTAAGCCTTGAGATATGTTTAGTATCTCATTTCAGTAGTCTGGACAATTTTGAGGAGTAATTCAGTTTCTGTGCTACTGTTTCCAGTTCCTCTACTCTCAGCTCCCTGCTGAATGCCTTTTAATATGGTGTCAGATAAAGGTTGAAATTTAATAACTACATTCCTGCTTAGTTTCATTTTGCCACTTGTTCATCTACTAGATGTTTTACTATACTTTGCCTAAGTTCTGATTGTAGCAGATTGGAAAAATGGGGAAATAGTGATTCTACAATAAGTGTCTTGAGAAGGAAAGTTTGAGTAACCTTTGCCTTGAGTCTGTAAGATTCTTTCTGAGTTTTCTCTACTTTGTAAAACGTAAAGATGCTATACTTGAAAATTTTTCTTGCCATATTTGTATTATAATAGCTACAAACAGAACCCTCTTATCGAGAACATAACTAAAATCACTGTGACATTTTTAGTTTTAGGAATTTTGGCCACTTTTGAAAATATAGTTCAAAAATATATAGAGTTCATATTTTCTTTAAAAATGAAAAGTATTTGAATGAATGCATGATCCATTTCTTCCTGAAAACTTTTAAATGATCTCTTAATTATACCTGAAATGTTACTCTTTATGGAATAAGCATTGCAGCTGGTAGAATTGCTCTGAGCTGTTTGACAGGAATTGAAAACCACTTTATTAAATAAGAATTGCGAAGGGAATTTTAATAGGCAGTATGTAATTACCAGACTTGGAATTAGACCAAAGAGCTAAGGTTAACATCTTGCTCTTTTGAAATATATCCATGAGAACTTTAGTAACTGTTATGAAGACAAGATCTAGAGTTTAAAAGAACCTTTTAACCATGCCAGCACATTTTAACCTTGGGCCTAACTGTGTGAAGGAAGAGGCATGCCATCCACTGACCATTTCTCAGAGCACTTGAGGTTTCTTTCAGAGCTTTTCTGTCCTAGACCTTGACATTGCATACAAGGTAAAAACCCTTATCTGAGACAAAAGTCAGGACAACTTTTTGTTATTGATGGTGTTGGGAAAATAAAAGGAATGTTAGCCATTTAGTTGATTTCAGTTTGATATATTCAAAAAGATTTATTAAAATCCTCGTTAAGTGTCAGACTTTGTGCCAGGTACTCTGTAAATGCAAATAATAATGACCCCATTCCCTTGGTGTTCACCAGCCTTATGACAGAATATGCAGATAATTATCATGAGACTAAGTTCCTTTCCTCTTCTGTATAAGTTAGCTGAGAGCCACGAAGAAGGAGCTACTCTTGATGCCCCTGTATCCCAACAAATAAAGTAAAGATCGTAAAGCATATGCTCCAACATTTTAGCAGACCTTTTTATCTTGTTTCTAAGTTCATAAAAGTTAGAAAGGAATAAATTAGGGATAAATAGCTTTATTCCTCAGGCATGCTAAGGGCGAATATTTAGGGCAAAGACTGGAACATTGTAAAAGGCAGGCACAATTCAGAAAGAACCACTTGGGCCTTACTAGATTAACAGCCTTATAGATTTGAACAGCTACCATTTGTATCAGTATATTATAACATAGTTCATTGTTAATAGTGGTAAAATGTCCCAGACTGCTTAGATTATGTTCAGTTTATGGTCTGAAAAGGCAGATATGATGGATCTTGACATAATTTTCATTCAGAGTATTTTCAGTAAAATTCAAAAGGTAGTTTTGATCCTCAGATAACAAAATTGTCTGAAATTTCACTTTTCTCTGGCTTCTACATAGTTGAGTTTTTATGGATGTGAAAATGCCATCGAAAACTAACAAACCAGTTGCTTGGGGGATTTGAGGAATAAGAACTTGCTTTTGGATGCTTTTCCTTCTATATCTTATTTCTACTTAAGATTTATACTACATAAGTTATTTTATTTCTCTATAAATCACATGTAATTTTATCCAATATGTGAGAAGAGATTTTTTGGTTCACAATTGAATATGTAAAATGTAACATTTGAGTAAATTATAGTTGTCTGCTTTTGAATATAGCTCTAAATGCTAACAGGAGACAACACTAATGAAAAACTGTAAAAATCAAAAGTGGTACTTGACAGTTTTTAAATGTTTAACTAATTTGCATTTATATTCAGGGACAAATGGGTCCTACTAGTCCATGATCGTTTTGTGCTATTTGTTCTGTTGCTTATTCTCCTTATTTTTAAATCTTTTCTCTTTCTGCTTTCAGTTCCCTATATTCTCGTCACCCTTAGTAGATAACTTTGTTTCTTGCTTTCTTAGAGATAGTAAAATAATTAAATCTGAACTTTCTCGATTTCCTCCTCTCTATATTACAATATGTTAGTATCCATTTCTATCTTTAATTTTTTTTTCAACAAAGGGTGGTAACTTTTCTCATTCTGTGTCTGTAGTCCTATTTGACCCCTGACTTTATTATTCTTATGCCAAAGTTGCCTCCTTCTCCCCCATTCTGTAATTTTTCTAAATCCTGAGAAGAAACCTTTACTTGATTTTGCTTTTCCTTTAACCAGTTGCCTGTCTGTTTTCTCTTCCATTGGTGAGTTTTAGAATAAATGTACTATACCCACTCTTTCTGTTCTTGCACTCTGAACTTGTAAATGCCTTGAAATTTAACGCACTAGTATTATTTGTATTGTCTCTAATGTTAACAGTGATCTCCTGTTTCTCTAATCCCATCGACTTTCTTTGGTGCCCCCTTTTTGTTTTTAACTTCAGTGCTACTACTGAGCAATTCGCTTGCCCTTTCCTGCCTCATGATATTTCTTCCGTTTACCTGTGTGTGTTTTCTCTTTGCTGTGTCTTCACTGGATGGACCCCAGGGGTCTGCAAATATTTTAGGCTTTGTGGACCACAAGGCAAAATCAAGGGTATTATATAGGTGCTTCAGTAACTATTTTAAAATGGGACCAAACAAAACAAAACTTTCTTAGCTTTCAGGCAATTAAAAAACAGATAGGTGGTCAGATTTGGCTCATAGGTCAGGGCATGACCCCTGGTATAAAGAGACAGTAAGACTAAAGTTGACTGGGTGACCAGGAGACTGATATTTCCATTCAGTAAGACAAACCAAGGATTTAGAGTAGATTTTCTTTGTTAGAAAAGAAAAGTGGTGGTGTGCTGATTGGAAATCCAGTTGAAATGTCTAAGTACACAGTTTATATAGTAAAGTATCACCTTTATTACATGTTTACCATTTTCCAAAAATTGTGCTGAATTTTCTCTACAGTATTCACTTAAACATCTTTGTAGATCTAAAAGGAAATACAGTATTTAAATTTTTAAAAATTTAAAAAAAAGATTCGCTAACAGTTATTGATGGGTTATCATTTATCAGACACTGTTAAAATGTTTCATATATATTAACTCATTAACTTCTTATAAGAACTCGGAGTTATTAGATACTACTGTCAAATTCACCTGGTGTGTGAGGGGGTAAAGGTACAGAAACGTTAAGTACTTCTTCACAACTAATGAGTGGTAGATTCAAAACCAGGCACACTGAACCTGTGTTCTCAACTCTGGAACCATAAGATACAGCGATAATGTACACCTGTAGCAAAAATTGTGAGGGGAGTAAGCTGATGGCTTCATTTTGTGAAATACTGCTTTAGGAAAAAAGTGAAGGATTTGGAGTAATTTGATAGAAATTGAAGCAATAATGATAATTCAGAATACATCTTTAAAAAATTTTTTTAGCATTTATTTATTCTTGAAAGAGAAAACAAAGCATGAGCAAGGGAGGGGCAGACAGAGAGGGAGACACAGAATCTGAATCAGGCTCTGAGCTGTCAGTACAGAGCCCAATATGGGACTCGAACTCACAAACTGCGAGATCATGACCTGAGCCCAAGTTGGATGTTTAACCAACTGAGCCATCCTGGCACCCCTAGAATGCATCTTTTAGGTGAGTTGAGTAAGATTAAACTTAGGGACAGCAATTAATAATTAGTCGCCTGTCTCGGTCTAGGTATAGAGAAAAACACTTGAGCTGAGGTTTTTAGGAGAAATCGAGAAAAATGAGACCTTTTACAGAAGGAATGGAAAAGAAAAAGGACTTAAACATGGAGGTTTATGAGGAGTCAAAGACCTGTGATTTTCAGCTTGAGATCACCAGAAAAATACCATTAGGTAGAAAATCAAGAAAGGACTTCTATGTCGGATAAGTTTTGCTTCATAACTTTGGAAAAGGAGGTGAAAAATCTAAAAATGTTTGGTGCGCCGTTAGTGATTATGAAAGCTAAGTGGTCAGGGCTGGGGATATGTAATTAAAAGTTAACTACTTAGAGATGAAGGTTATGCATAATGAGTAATAATGACATAGGCCAGGAATCTGCAGACATTTTTCCTAAAGGACCAGATAGTAAATATTTTAGATTTTGCTGACTAAGAGGCAAAATTAAAGATAAACTTGTAAAAAATTGTAACTCACTGATCATAAAAAACAACAGGTAGAAGGGCCAAGTTTGTCTGAAAGGCTTAGACTACCAGTCTGTGACGTAGGCTTCTTAAATGTATTGACTGTTGATCATAAACAATCTTTTTATATTAAAGTTTAGAAGTATTCCATCAGTATTTCATTAAGCAAAATATATATATAAACTTTTCAGGTGTTGTTTTCCTGGACAGGATCATAAAATGTTTAAAGTATGAGTTTTTCTTTAAATAGGTAAAATTGCTACAAATTAATAAAGAAATCTTAGCCTAATTGTAAAGATGTATCAAAATTAGAGCTGGTAATTTAGCTTTAAAGCTGAGAGGCCAAGGGGTGCCTGGGTGTCTCAGTCAGTTAAGCATCTGACTTCAACTTAGGTCATGATCTCACAGTTCTTGGGTTCAAGCCCCTCTTCGGACTCTGTGCTGACAGCTCAGAGCCTGGAGCCTACTTTGGATTCTATGTCCCTCTGTCCATCCCCTGCTCCTTGCTCACACTTTCTGAAAATAAATAAACATTAAAAAAAAAAAACATTTGAGAAGCCAGGGGTGCCTGGGTGGCTCAGTCGGTTGAGCATCATCTGTCTTTAGCTCAGATCATGAACTCACGGTTTAGTTCATGAGTTGGAGCTCTGGCACTGGGATCCCTGCTGTCCGTGCAGAGCCTGCTTTGCTTCAGACTCTCTATCTCCCTCTCTCTCTGCCCTTCCCTGGCTTGCACTCTCTCACTCTCTCAAAAATAAATATACATTAAAACAAAAAAGGAAGAGCTTACCTCTAATGTTTTGGGGTGCCTGGGTGGCTCAGTTGGTTGAGCGTCCAACTTTGGCTCCTGTGATGATCTCACAGTTTGTGAGTTTGAGCCCCACATCGGGCTGTGTGCTCACAGAGCCAGGAGCCTGCTTGGGATTCTGTGTCTCCCTCTTCTCTTTGCATCACCCCTGCTCGTGCTCTGTCTCTGTCTCTCAAAAATAAACATTAAAAGATTTTTTTTTTTAAATAAAGTTGAGGCTTTATAGGCCAGGAAACTTCATTCAGAAAGTCTTTTTAAACTATTTTCTGTGTTAGATTTTTATACTGGAACAACTATAGAACTGGTTTACTTGATCTTAGATTATTTTTTGAGTTAAAGAAAATTTTACAAAATAGAAGCGATTGGGCTTCTATACAACTGAAAGAACACCTTTTACTTGCTATGTTAGAGCTATTTAACGTTCCTTCTCCAGAATGTTTGTGACCTGCTGCCCATCATTTACTGACACTTGGAAGTTGATTTTATTTTTTTACGTCTAACTCCTCAGGGCTTACATTACTGCTGCTTTTTCTTAATAGCATCTTGATCTCCTGGGTTCATCTGTGTATAGAGGGAGGAACTCCTTAGACTAGTTAATATATCAGTAGTATAACCATTAGTAATATATCATCATAAAGAAAAGGTAATTTCTTACTAATTGTCACTTCTTTCAGAAACAAACTAAAATTTGTTAATTTTTTGTTTCTCAACAATCAAGGCACAAAGGGAAATCTTTAAGGGAATTCTTGGCCAGAATGGATACAACCAAATTAACCAAAGTTAAATATAACCAAGTCATTTTCCGAGGTTCTTCCTTAACCCTTTATCAGTTCCCTTTGGATTCTTATCTAAATATTTTCTTGAATGAAATTTAATTTGTGTTCACAGTCCTAGCAAAGGTCTTTAGTAAAGATATGTCTGTGCTGCTTTTTATGAATTTGAAATCTCATTTTGTTTTAAAATCTTTTGCAAAAAAGGAGGGAAAAATAAGTTTTTAAAACATGGTAATAGTAGAAATTTATTCATAGAGGATAGGTCTCCCATTGTCAGTATGTAATTAGAAAGTCATTTTAGTCAGGTCACATGAGTAAGCTATTATTATTTATTCCAGGTAGCATTTAATTTATGATTGCCAAGTTATATTTAAATTTTTTTTTAGAAATAGGTCTAAAAAATGAAGAACCCATATCTAAGCAACATGAAATTATTTACTTTAGTGAGGGAAATCATGAATTGATAATTCTGTAACTTGCCATATGCTATATTCATTTGAAAAAGTTACATTTCTGCTGAATATCTTTATTTCTGTATTTATTTTTAAAACATTTTTAAATTGAATTAGCACGTGATGACTTACATGTGGCATCAGTCATCCACTCGATACCATGATGTCTCCAAATGGTAAATGCACGTCTAATGATGATTCATTTTCTTTCTATTCTTAATTTGCAGTTCAGAATGCAGTGATGGAGAGTGGTCTGCTTCTTTGCCTCATCAATTTTCTGGTACTGAAAAAGATCAGTCGTCAAGTGATGAAAGCTGGGAGACTTTGCCCGGAAAAGATGAGAATGAACCTGAACTACGGAGTGATAGCAGTGGTCCTGAAGAAAACCAAGAATTATCTCTACAGGAAGGGTATGTTTTGTTTAACAGTGAGGCTTATTTATATGTATTGTACAAGAATGGTATATATCACTTCCAAATGTTGGGTATCCTGTTGATCACATGTACAAGCCCTGTGTAGGACCAGTAAGTCCTACTGATTTTTTTTCATTATGCTTTTGGTGTGTTTGTTTCTGTGTTTAATGTTTGTTTATTTTTGAGGAAGAGAGAGAGACAGCGTGAGTTGGGGAGGGGCAGAGAGAGAGGGCAAGCTCCAGTCTCTGAGCTGTCAGCAGAGAGCCCAGTGTGGGGCTCAAACCCACTAACTGTGAGATCAGTGAACCCTAATGCTTTTGGTGTTTTACAAAGAACAATTAAATTGAAAAGTTTTAGTAATTTCATTATCTTCTATTGAGATACAGTATACATTTCTACTTTGCTTTAAAGAAAATGGGGGCATTTAAAAGATTGTTTTGGTTGAGTTAGGTATGAGTTCAGAGCTGCTGTTGCTATGCAATGGAGAAAGGGCAGCCTCAAGATGGAAATCAGTGATTTATTCACAGAAACAGAGAAAGTAAAATGTTGAAGTGTTAATATGTCTGTCTAATCGCATCCGATGATATCTCTGAAATCAGCAATTGACGATAAACACCTGTGTCTTTTCCTAACTTTAATGGGAGTGCTTTAGTACAGGGGTGGTCAGACTTCATACCCTAAATGGCTACGTGGTGAGTATTGTCAGTTCGTAGGCCAGTATCTATTGCAGCTACTCAACTCCAGTGTTGTAGTGTAAAAGTAGTTACAGACAGTGTGTCAATGAATGAGTGTGGCTGTCTTCCAACAGAATTTTATTTATAAAGACAGGTGGTAGGCTGGAAATAACCCATGGGCCGTAGGTCACAACCTTGCTCTAATATTTCCCAAGTAAGAATGAGTCTGGCTTTTAGGTTGATTTTACACACACACACACACACACACACACACACACAGTTTTTTTTTCCCTAAATCACACTAAGGAAATATCCCCCTATTATTTGACAGGTTTCTAACAAGAATGTTTGTTAGATTTTGTTGAAGTTTTTTTAGTGTCGGTGGAAATGGTCATAGTGATTTTTCATCCTTGACCTGATGATCATGAGGAATTATTTTATAACTAGATTTCCTAATATTCAGTTACCATTGCTTCTTGACATAAACATGTCATATAGTCATGAAATGTTTGAATGAGCTACTTGCTTCTGCTTGCTAATCTATAACATAGAATTTTTATGTTGAGATGTATAAGTGCAAATTATCTCATTTATTGTCTTGAGAACAGTTTTAATACTTGCTTTGCTGAAACAATGTGTGCTTTTTTTTTAACCCTTTGATGTTTAGCTTATTTATTCCTTTAAAGATTGTTTAAATATTTAAACAGCTTATTCTTTTAAAGTTTGTTGGTATTTTGAAACCTTGGCTTTGCATTGTCTGAGGTATTATGTCTTTGTTAATTTAACATGGAATCTATTTTGATAAACATGTTTTCTTAACTTTTAGCTACGATTAGCATTAAAATTTGTACTTCTCAAAGGTATAAATTTCCAGCTCGAAATTAATTCTATAAGAAATAAAATATGTTAGGAAATTGTAAAGAAAAGTTTACAGACATTGATTCTGACAGTGATTGAAATGGTGTTTATTTTTCTCTTCTGATGTTATGTTTGATCTTCTTGAATAGCTGTTACTTAGTTTTCTATTAGTAAATTTTTCGTAGGTAATTTGTGATAGTAATTATTCATTCAACAAATCTTATTAAGCATTTAATATGTACCAAGCCTTGTTTTGAATCCATGATTATATCCATGAACAAAACAAACTAGGATTCCCTTCTGAAGCTCACAATGTGGTGGGAGGGGCAGATATTAAACAAAATACAAACGTGCTACATTTTTTTTCTTTTTCTTTTTTTTTTTAAATAGTTTATTGTCAAATTGGTTTATATACAAATGTGCTAAATTATAAACTGCTATGATTACAGTAAAGGAAAGCAAACACTCGTGTCATAAAAGGTAACTGGTAGGGCCTGCGTTAATTAGAGTGGCCAGCAGCTACTGGTTTTAGAAACAGACTTTTGAGCTGGGATCTAAAAGATAAGATTTAGTGGTTGAAGAAGAACTTTCTAGGAAGAAGGAAAGGTAAGAGCAGAGTTACTGAAAATGAAATTGCCATGTATAAAGGTAGTGGAGCCAAGATGAATGCCTGAAAAGAATGACATGAGATGAGGTGCACAGGTACCAAACTATGCAAGACAGATAGCTTCTGGAATTTATTCATAGAGCAGAGGGATTTTAAGTGAAGAGTTAATTGACACGCATTTATCAAAGATTACTTTAGTTGCTTTGTAGAGATTGAAGTACAAAAGAGCAGAGGGGTGGACTAGGGTATTGGACTGGGGGATGGTAATGAGGATTAAAAAAACTAAACAAGTCTGACCATAATTTTGAGTGATACATAATAGGATAGATTGGGTGTGAGATGAGGGAGAGTGAGGAAGCAGTTATTGCAGGGTTTTTTGGTTTGAGCCTTGGGTAGTTATTACTGTACTGACTTAGTAAAAGGTTAGACAGTGCTATTTCAAGCAAATGCTAACAAGAATGGAATGGTTACATTAACATTAGCAAAGCACACTTCATTATTGGGGAGAGAGAGGGGTCAGTATGTAGTAAGTCCTGTTTACCAGTAAAATCTAACAGTTTTAAATTTGAATGCACCTAATAAAATAGACTCAAAACATGGAAGTTAAAATTTAACGAAACTAGAGAATATTGACAAATTTACTATCATATTGATAATTATAAGTATTACAGATATATAATTAGTAGTGTAAAGTCTTACTGTGGAGAAAACACCTAATCCAGATGGTTTTAGAGCCAGATTCTCTTAGAGTAAACTTTGAAGGATCTACTCTTCAAGGTGATAGAAAAAGAATTGTTTCTTCAAATCATCCTAAAAAGGCCAGTATAACCCTGATACCAAGAGTATATAAAGAAAATTATAAACCTGTGTCATTCACTAAAGTACTTGTCAAAATCTCAAACAGAATATTGGAAATCTGAATTTATAAGATATTTTTTAAAGATACAACCCAGTTACCAATCTGAGTTTATTCCAGAAATGCAAAGGTGATTTAATGTAGAATATCTGTAAATGTCATTCACCACATTAGCAGAATACAGGAGAAGATTCATATGATAGATTTTGTAGGTATAGGGGAAAAAAATCACTTAGTAATGTTCAATACCTCATCGTGATAAAAACTCAGAAACTGGGATCAGAACAGTTGACCTGATAAAAGGTATCTACCAAAATAAAAAAATTAGTAGATATAATTTTCAGTAATGAAGCATTAACTGAACCTTCCCCCATCCCCACCCCCCCAAAAAAGAAAATCAAGAGCAAGACAGAAGACAAGGGTGCTCATAGCACCATTTCAATAGCTGTTGTCATAGAGGTCCTGATGGGCATGCCGTGATGGGAGAATAACAAGACAAAAAGATTTAAACAGAAGAGGAACTGAAAATGAAAAGGAAAGAAACCAGTAGAATGTATTTAGAGAATACAAAGTTTTAATGTGCAGGATATAAAGAATTCCTAGAAATCAGGAAGAAAAACTGAAAGTCTAATTGCAAAATGTTCAAAACATTGAGTAGGTAATTCACTGAAGAGGGTTATTAATGGTGAATAAAAACATCAAAAGATACTTAGATCATCAGTAATGGGGGTGTAAATTAATATCACAAGGAGGTATCATTTTTTTTTACCTACCATTAGATTAACAGACATTGGAAAATTTAACAATATCAGGTGTTTTGGAGGATATGAAGACTTTGGCATATGAAGCAAGTCAAATTCGCTGAAATTACGTAATAATTTTAACATTTTGCATGGTAGACTATCAGCAATTCCACTTTAAGTGTATACTCTGGAGAAACTTTCCCAGATGGCCCAGGAGTTGCGTACAAAAATGTTCACTGCCGTATTTTTCATGAAAACTATAAACTGGATATTACCCAAATACTAATTAATAGGAGAAAAGTTAGTGGTGTTTTCATACTGGAAGTGTTATATGGCAGTGGGAATGCATGAGTCCCACTTACATACAAAACATGGATGAATCTTTGAGGTATGGTGTTGAATAAAAACAACCATTTCTGGAAAATGTTATGTTCTCTGTTTGACAAAGTTTAAACAGCAGAAGTTAAATATCTTGTTTAAGTATACAAAATTAGTGAAAATTTCTTTCAAAAAACAATGGGATGGCAAGGGCATCCTGATAGTACTTTTATCTGGGGGGCAAGCCAAAGGGATAGGATAGGTGTGGGGTACAAGGTCTTTGCTACTCAATAATAGTATTCTAGTTCCAGGTTTGGGTGGTAGGTTTATGGATATTCAGTATAATATACTTTATAACTTAGATTGCGTATATTTTTCATTTGGGGAACAAAAGGGAATTTAAGAATGAAGGAAATTGAAGGTAAAAGAGTAGAGACAGTTAGCATATGTCACTCTTTACAAAAGGAAGGAACCACAGATAGATGCTGGGCCAAAGAAAATGTTGTCTTCACTCCATTAAGCTGGACACGTGATTGTTTGCTTATAGAATGTTCCAGAGGAGAATAACTGGCTAGTTAGATAAAGTAAGTTCTTGAGAAGATAAGGATTAGGATCCCTATCTCAGAGAGAGGGCCGTTAGGACGTAAGACTGCCAGTGTAATTAGTTGGAAGGAAGTCTGTGATGCGTGGCTATATGATAGCATATTCTAAAAGTTTTTAATGAAAATTTCTTTAAAATATCTTATATTAGTTTATTAATATATTTTGATAATTTTAATATTGCTATTCACACACTATTAAACTTAGTTTCTAATATTGACAAATAGGGATCTTTAATCCTATATTATGGAGGGAATATCAGTCTGTTTATTTGAAGCTTTGACTTAAGAGTGTAGCCTGTGGTCAGGAATGAGATGCTGTTGATGGTTTTCTAAGATTTTCACTGCAAGTAGGTTGTGGGGATAAGTTACGGAGCATTTTCAGTGTCCTCTCTTGGCTGCAGCATTCATTTTCTCCAGGCGGTGCTGAAAGTGCTCAGAAAGGACAACTTGGCAATTTCCCTTCCTTGTTGCTAATACCATGACTTTAATGATGGTTGTGGTAGGCAGAGGCTTCCACATCTTCCATCTGGAATGCTTTTTTGGAATTGGCCATTTGGAGACATGATGAGATAATGCCTTTTTAAAAATCTCATTGATTACTGTGTAGGATGATAATGGCATCTTGTTAATATTTGAATTATCAAAATCATTCAGAAAGGATATTGAAGGTCTAAATTTTTGTGAATGTATTGTTTGTAACACATGATATGTCTGGTATGTGTGTGAATGTGTATGTATAAGGAGAGAGAAAGAAGACTGAGTTGTTGCTTTAAATATTTCCAAGCACTTTAACTTACATTATATTCTTACAGTCCCATGGGGATATTTGTTTCTTTGGTTAGCTACATAAAATAAAGATTCTTTGTTCAGAATCTTTTTTAAGAGCAAAATTCCTTTTGTTATAATATCAAGCCATCTCTGACCCAGCACAGTACCATTCTTCTAGCCTGGTAAATTTTGTGTGAAATGGTAAAAATTTATGTGAACTTTATGTAATATGTTGAAAGCATATACCATATGCCACTATTTTCTATTTCTATAACTGTTATTATGAGTCATTAAAGACAGAGTCAAATGTTTCAGCAATCTGTATAGTCAAGAATTGCTTATATAGTAAAAGAGTATTAATACATGTTATAAATTATTTATATTCAGAATAGTTTTATTCTTCTGTGAATTAAAACCCTCAAATTAATATTTAATTCTTCTACTGAATCATTTTCACATTTTTCAGTCATTTCACTGAATCATAAAACTATTCTGAATATAAATAATTTATAACATGTATTAATACTCTTTTACTATATAAGCAATACTTTAAGTTTTATGTTCTATATTTGAGTACAGAGTAGTAAACTGAGTCATTTTGAAATATATGTAATAGGAAAAAGAAGAGCATTTTTTGTAGGAGTACATTAGAAATAACAAAAGTTCCCAAGGGCTATTCCAGGCTTAATCTCCAAAGTATTTGATTTTTAGAAGCTTGTTTTTCAAGGACTTCTTGTTAACATTTGCAACATAAATAGAGTACCTACTGTGCCCTAAGCACTTATTAGGAGGAGTGAAGCTACAGGGATGAGAGGCTGTACTGTGTGCGCCTTTGGAAAGCTCCCAGTCTGGGAGAAGCCTGGTGAGTCACCAGAAGAGTTATAGTACAGTATGACAAGTGCTCTTATAAAGGTGTAAGCTAAGAACTGTTGCTTAGGAATTTTTACTTTGATTTTGAATTTTAAATCCATTTTGGGTTTAGTTTTTCATTGGACCAAATTATGATGCATCAAAGGAAAATATCCACTCACTTCATATAGTAGATATTAAACAGTCAACAGAGTAAGCATATTTCATTCTAATTGCTCAGATTTTACTAGACAAGTGATAACGACATACAAAATCTTACAAACCTGTTAGTTTGAAGTGTTTGTTAGGACCTGAGATTAAAGAAATAATTATGGGTTTAGGTGTATAAAGAGATACTGTTTATGTGTATTTAAAATGTGTTAATTCTTATATGTGGACATCATCTATATCTCTTTCGTGTTTTTATCTCGAAAGTTAAATTTGCATGTTAAGATGAATAGAATTCTAATTAGAGCTGCTCTTGATATATGTAAGCTATTGTATAACATTATTGTCTTCTTAAAACTCAAACTAAAATTCAACATTGCCAAAACCGTGCTCTCATATTTAATTTCCTTTTGATAATACTGAAAGGTATTTTCTGTTAAAGAAAATAAATAAGAACGTTCTACCAGTATTTCTTATATATAAATGCATAGAGTACCTTTTGTCCAGTCATTGCAGCCTTGACTTTGGTTTTTCATGTATTACAAATAATTCTTCTCAATTTGATCTTTGTGTCCAAAGTTTTGGTGTTTTAACTTGAGTGTGTAAGTTGTATGATTTAACAGTCTTGTCTATGGCTTTTAGGTTTTGTATCATGCATACAGTGACACAGATTTTTGTAAAAATTTTCATGATTCTTGACAATCATGTACTTTTGTTGTTTTAGGAATGGTGGTGTGGGGGGGAACATGCATTTTTAAAATAGGGATTTGGAATTTGTTAAAGGTTAAATAGTAACATGGAGATTTAACCTCCTTCTGTCTAAATGAATACTCCGTTGTCCTGATGTCATTTATTCAGTAAGTTTTTTCTGTTGTTTTGAAATGCTTTTTTTTTCTCTTCCTTGTACCATTTGTCTGTCTGTTCCTGTTCCTGTGAGCCTGTTATTTTCTAGGGGGAGAAAGACTAACAATAAATGAATAAGAAAATGATAGGTAGAAGTAAGTTCTATAATGAAAATAAGCAGAATTACTTGGTAGTGACTGGGCAGCTCTGTAAAATGAGTTGTCAAGACTGCGCATTCTGAGGAGCTGCCATTGACTCTGACCTAAATATCAGGAAGGGAATAGCTGTCCAAAAATGTGGTGAAAGAACATTTCAGGTAGAGGAAATGCCCCGAGGTAGAAATGATCTCCATGTGTTCCCAGATAGAAAGAATTCCAGGATTATAGTAACTAGGGGGGAGAGTAGTGAGAGGTGACAGTTGGAGAAGCGGGCCAAGGAGAAAGCGTGTATGATGTAGGGATCTGTAGGCCAGGCTGAGGGATTTCAATATTATTTTAACTGTGAAGGGAAGCTACTCAAGAGCAGTGTTGTAAAATTAAAGTTGTCTAGAATGAATTTTTCTTATCTTTCTTCTGCACAAAGAGGAAATATAGGACTATACGTAATTTGTATGTCAAATAAATAGGTTATTATGTAGTTGGGAGCTATTTCTACATACATATGACCCTATAACAATTTGCCTCCCTTTTAAATAACTTTATAGTTAAAGAAAACAGACTTTTAGAATCGTGTTAGTACCAAGAGTTTGGAACTCAAAGAATAAACAATCTGTTAGCACTAAATAGAACTCTTTTTAGAGAACAGTTTTATGATGTATTTTAAAACAATGTTTTTTCTTCCCTTAAAATGTTTGTATTAGGGAACAGACATCCTTGGAAGAGGGAGAAATTCCTTGGTTACAGTACAATGAAGTCAATGAAAGCAGCAGTGATGAGGGAAATGAGCCTGCCAATGAATTTGCACAGCCAGAAGCTTTCATGCTGGATGGTAACAATAACCTTGAGGATGACTCCAGTGTGAGTGAGGACTTGGATGTAGACTGGAGGTATGGAATGGTGTTAGTACCGTGGCTCATTGTTCACTGAGTGGAATTTGTTCATGATTCTAAATTATGAAAACTGAATCTCTGTTCTCAAAAGTATTCTCTTTTCCCCATCCGTCAGTCTTCCTCTCCTTCAGAGCTCCTTCTGGATGTTACTTCCTACATGGTCTCCTTCCTACTTACTCCAGGCAGTCACGTCTTTCTCTCTTTGACCTTTGGCTCTCTTAAAGCCCACCTTCTATCCTGGTTATTTATAAACTTACTGTTTGAGATATCCAACCTTTAAGTTTAGCTGGTAAATATAGCACTTAGTATAATCCTTTAAAAAAAAAGTTCTTAATACATAGTACTTGAGGAACTTCAAAACATGTGATTAAATAAGAAGAATCATAAGCATGTAGTTATCCTTCTCTGTATGCAAAATATGGAAAATATAATTGTATCTTCCCAGAGATGCTGAAAATATTCAGTTTACTTTATGCTGACAAAGAATAGTGAGCTACAGTTTAAAAAGCCTATAAAAATTAAGTGGGTTATTAAATTGTTAGGTCTCATGATATAATGGTCAGAATTTAACTGTTTTGGCTTATAGGTAGATTTATCCTTCAAATGTGCAGTAGACCTCTTGAAGCAGCCAGTTATTGAGTAGAAAGGATATATTGTTAAATGATCCCTTGTTACTTTTTCTGGAGAAAATATGGCTTGGTACTATTTTTGTTTCCATCTCTACACAGATATATTTTTAAGAATTTGTTTTGGGGCGCCTGGGTGGCTCAGTCGGTTAAGCCTCCGACTTTGGCTCAGGTCAGATCTCACGTTCGTGGGTTCGAGCCCCACGTCAGGCTCTGTGCTGACAGCTAGCTCAGAGCCTGGAGCCTGCTTCCAGTTCTGTGTCTCTTTCTCTCTCTGACCCTCCCCCTCTATGCTCTGTCTCTCTCTGTATCAAAAATAAATAAAACATTAAAAAAAAAAACTTAAAAAAATAAAAAGAATTTGTTTTGCTTTTTCAGTTAAAATTCCAGTATAGAAAATTTAGAAAAATAAAGAAAAACTCATTCATATCACCTAATAACTGCAGATTTCTAGAAGTTACGTTTTTGACTCCTCCTTTGTGTCTTCAGTATCTCTTTCTGTGTGTGTAGCTACTTCTTTGTGCTTCTCCAAATTGCTCCAGGTATGAAACTCAGCATCTCCTTGAAATCCTCCTTACCGTTTCCTAGTCTCACCCTAGGGGGGAACAAATTAGATGTGCGTGTTACACTGCTTGTGGAAGTAGAAGTGGTGTTTTATCACAGCCACACAAACAATTTGTAATTCCATCTTAAATATGCCTAGCTCCAAAACCCATTTTCTGGCTTCCCTAACTTTATGGCAGAGCAGTGACTCACAGGATCCCAGTTTTGCTGATCTTGTTAGTACTATCTCTTCCCCCCTCTCTTGTGTCTGCCAATTACCCTCTTTCTGAACTCCTCGTTATGCTGATGTCTTATGTCTCCATTATGCAAAGTCATTCCTCATAATGCTCGGCAGATGACAGAATTGTCGATTTAGGTAACATCATCTGTGCATGTCTGGAGGCAGTTATGGTTTAATATGAAGAAATGTTTTCTTTTGCACATTTTCAAAATTTTATGAAAATAATTTTTTACAGCTTCATTATGTAGATGCTCCAGTCTGTAGTAGAACTAAAATTTAATTGTTCATTTTCCCCGCTGAAATCGTGTAGTAAACCTTTTCCCTCAGATAACTTGTTTTGTACTTCAAGTTATTTCTTTAGGACAGATTAATAGAGGTGACATTACTGAGATAAGTGGCATTTATTAAGATCTTTATATATATATTTGTAAATAACTTTCAACAAAGGTTGTTCCATATAAAAATTTGAAGAAGTAATTGAGGTCTTTTTTTAATGTAATTTTAAGTTAAACTTGAAAACCAATCTTAGGTTCTAATTCATTGATGATCTTTCTGGATACATGTGTTATGTTAAGATTTTAGAGATGTTTCTGATTGTTCCCAAATTTGGGGAACTTCAGTAGGTTTTGTTTTGTTTTAACATAGAAAGCATTTTAGTACTAATTTTAAGACAAAATTTTTGAAGGTTACTCTTTTGATTTTATGTAGGTATGACAACACCTCATTGTTGCTTATGTGGTACTATGTTAATTTATGTGGCAGTAGCTACAGATTGATAAAGTAAAATATGATTTTATTTTCATATTAAAATAACATGTCATTTTGACAACTAAAAGGAAAAGTCATGGCAAACAGCAATCTTATATTGAGAGCTAAAATGTGACATTTTTTTTTTGTTTTACCACAACTTAAAACAATTAAGTTTTTTGTTTCTTTATTTTAAAGGAAATGGAAAAAATCTTCTATCAAAGTATATTTATTTGTTTTGATAACATCACAGAAGTGTTGTAGAATACCCAGAGAATATTTTGTAAACTGGTATGGTGGGAGTTGATGTGGAGAAAACATGAGTTTCAGATTTAGACAAAACCATTCTGTACCATTTATTTATTTTTGATAACTACTTAACCTCTCTATTTTCCTGCAAGAAATTGGGGTTAAATTTAACCTAGTAAGGTTGTGAGAAATTAATTCCCTATAGCTATAACCATGGTTTAATAATAGATTTTTAAAAGAATTTCCATGTATCTTTGACTAATATTTCCTGAATGTTAACATTTACCACATTTATGTTATTATTCTTTTTCCTTTCTTTTTCTATTTTTATGGTATTTTCCCCACCATTTATGAGTAAGTTGCAAACAAGATGCCTCTCTACCCATAGTCTAGAATGAAGTCCCTAAGGACAAGGACATTTTCTTATATAACAGTAATATTTTCAAAATTAGGAAATTAATGCTGATATCAGTACTATTATCTAATCTACAGACATTATTCAAATATCTATAGTTGTCTCACTAATGCCACTAGAGAAATATTTTTCTAGTCCAGTCTAAGACTACTCATTGTACTTGGTTGACATGTTTCTTTGGTCACTTTTAATCTGGAACATTTCTTCAGTTTTTCTTTGTCTTCATAATCTTGGTGTTTTTAAAAGGTATATAAGCCATTTATTTTGTAGAATGGCTCTTAATGTAGATTTGCCTGATGTCATGATTAGGTAGATTTAAGGTAATAGATTTTTACCAGTAATACCACAGAAACAGTGTTTTATTTTTCTTTGTTCCTATCAGAAAGCACATGATGCCAAATTGTCCCATTACTGTGATGTTAATTGTGATCATTTGGTTAAAGTGACATCTTTCAGATTTCTTCACTGTAGAGTTGCCATTTTTAAAACAAATAATTGGCATCTAGAGGGAAGTTACTGTGAGACTATGTAAATAACCTGTTTCTTCTCAAACTGTCAAACTTCCATCCACTGGTTTTAGTACCATTAGTGATTTTTCTCTCAGACACTTATAACCATGTGATTGCTAGATGAATGATACTAGAATTTTTAATATTAGCTGAGTATTTTACAGGGACCAAATTACAAGCAGATAATATTCTTTGAATGTCTAGATTTGTTTAGCCTAGAGAAGAAAAGAATTAGGTGTTGCTTGACTAACCATGTGAAGGAATTTCCTGCAAAGGAAAAGGGGCCATAATTTGTGCTGCTTCAGCAGGCAGAACTCGAGCCCTTATTTCACATAAGTTGCATACTTCTGATAGAGCTCTCCCACACTGCACGTACCTCCCCGGAGAGCAGTGTGCCTTCCATGTGGAGTGGCGGGTCCTGCTGTTCCTGGATGCCACAACCATGGTGCCAGCTCTGTGCCAGGCGCAAGTGTTTGTCAACTTATTTCTTTGTTTCATAGCTGAAGAAACAGTTAATAAATTTTTCACATTGTCTGACTCTGACTCAGTGCAGTGTGGACTTAAATCCCTATATTCCTGGCTCCAGGGCCCTTCTTCCTTGCCCCATGTCTCACTGCTAGGTGGAGGAGGTCTAGTGTCACAGGGGAGATTGGATTCACTAATTTGTGGTTTAAATTCTAATTTTTAAATCTGTGATTGTATGAGGATGTTTCTTTGTACCATGTGATGTCTGCTGATTTTAGATGCTACTAAGCTATTATCTTCATAAGAACACTTTTGTGTTTCTAGGCAATAGATTTGTAATTTTAATCATGGCACAAAAGTTGACATCAAAATTATTTTGAACTAGTTTGTGTAACTGGATGTTCCTGACTATATTCAACTTCTGATAGGAACATGGAAGTCAACAGAAGGTTTCCTTTACATACACAAAATAAGCTGAATTTTGGATATACTAGATTTGAGGTGGTGGGAATTAAATGAGGTAAACTGCCCCATAGAAAACTAAAAATGTAGGTCAAGAGCTCAAGAGGGAGTTTGGAATTATGTTGAGGTTTAGGAATTAACCTACTGAGGATAACTGAAGAAATGGACTTCAATGTCGTTACCAAGGAGGCAAAAATAGAAGGGGACTGAGGACATACTTAAGGTTTCTGAATTTTGAAATATGTATTTCCAAGACTAGAGGGAAAGGAAGAATCTGGGGCGCCTGGGTGGCTCTGTCGGTTAAGTGTTTGGCTTCGGCTCAGGTCATGATCTCACGGTTCGTGGGTTCGAGCCCTGCGTCAGGCTCTGTGCTAATAGCTCAGAGCCTGGAGCCTCCTTCTGATTCTGTATCTCCCTCTCTCTCTCACCCTCCGTTGCTCATACTGACTCTCACTCAAAAATAAATAAAACATTAAAAAATTAAAAAAAAAAAAAGGAAAAGGAGGAATCTATGTATGTGTGGGGGTGGAGGAAAGAGATTAAGACCAGAATAAAACATAATATTTTCTTCAAAGGGATTGCAATCCTTGAGTAAAAAGAAACAATAAAAATGAGCAGTTAAGGGAGCTAAATACTTTCGAATCTGAATAATAGTGGAGGAGGCCTAGTTCTCAGAAGAATAGAAGGGAGATTAAGGAGAAAGACTTGAGAAAATAAAATGTGTTTAAGTCAAAAGTAATTAAACAGTACAAGGTAAGAGAAGACATAGAGGCTTTGTCTAATGATAGAATTGAAAGAAATGCAGTAATTGTCTTTATCATGTTCTCCTCTAAATTTAGGCTGGAAACCTAAACAAAGTATTTGGGAAAGAATTATGGAGAAAAATACTACCTTTATACCAGCCTTAAGCAATCCCCCAAATTGGAACTAAGAACTAGAAACATAAAAAGAATTTTCCCACAAATTTTGTATGTAAGCGTGGCAGCTTATTGGGAGAGGTAGTGGTGTCTTAGCTCCTTATGCTTAGTATTTCATTTTTCTGTTGGGTTCATCTTGCCTCTCCCCACATAAGATTTATGTTAAAATATTTTAAGGTTTTCTGCTTATAGCATGTTTATTGGTTTATCAATATGCTAATATGTTTTCACCATAAAGATTTTTTTTTCCAGCCTGTTTGACGGCTTTGCAGATGGACTAGGAGTTGCTGAAGCCATTTCCTATGTGGATCCTCAGTTCCTCACCTACATGGCTCTGGAAGAACGCTTAGCCCAGGCTATGGAGGTATTTTAGTGACTCTGATGCCTATATATAAGTTGGGATACAAAATGATAAAAATTAAAGGCTTTTTTCATTGCTCTTAAGAAAAGGTGAATAATTTTTCATCAATTTAATAGCATTTCCTGATTAATGATTACTGCTAGTATATGTATATAAATTACAATTAGACATCCTGCCAATTTGCCTGATTGCATTATTTCCCAGGTTTTACTGCAGAATAGAGAATGTTTGGCTTACATTTAGAAAATACACTTTTCCTTTATTGAATTATCTGGGTCTGAATCTGAATTTTTTTTAATGTTTTATTTATTTTTCAGAGAGAGTGCACACGCCTGTGCAAGCACGTGGGGGAGAGGTAGAGAGGGAGAGAGACAGGGAATCTGAAGTAGGCTCCAGGCTCTGAGCTGTCAGCACAGAGCCCAGTGTAGGGCTTGAACTCATGAGCTGTGAGATCATGACCTGAGCCAATGTCAGACACTTATCCGACTGAGCTACCCAGGTGCCCCTGAATCTGATTATTTTACACATACAGACAGATGGAGCTTTATTTATGAAATGAAATTAAAGATCTCTGAAGATATATTACAAATCACTTCCCCTTTTTTGTCTTCATAGCTTCTAAATACTACCTTACTACCTAATGAATTTAGCAGCTTTACTTCCATTATCTCCATATACAAACACACTTAAATAAATGTAGCACATAGTTTTATGTAGCTTTCTTTTCCTTATTTGACATAACACAAATTCTCATGATTGTTTTTGCCTAAGGTCAAAAGCCCCAGCATTTTCATGTTTGGGAACTTTCACTGCACTTGTGGATTTCAATGTTAGGAATCTTTTATTTAAATTACTATTTCTGAAGTGATTTCCAAAGTAGGAAAACAGTAATAATGCTAATGTGACAAAAGCGAAAGAATAGAAAGAAATGAGGGGACTTTCAGGGACACTATAACAGCATTTTATCTTGAAATTTTCTGAGGTTAGAAAGTAACAGTTTAGATTCACAAGTTATACAGTAGGTGGGTGGGTGGGTAGATAGACTGACCTGCCTGTGTACTCACAAACACTTATGTACACGCACACACACTTAAGTTAGCTTTGCTTTGGCATCACTTTTTTTACATATGAGCAATCTAATCTTCCATGAAGATCATTGATTTTGTGTGTGTGTATGGTGTGGTGTGGTTTTTTCTTAAAGTAACCATAGAAATACTGTGGACTAGGAGGAAAGACAGAAGGAACATTTGAGACAATACACTTAGGACTTTTCCCAGATTATCTAAGTTTTTGTAGTAAATTCTGACACATGAAATATTGGCACAGCGTGATAACTTGTATCAGAAATATAATATATGAAGATGAAGGATCACTAACTCATTTGAGCTAAATAAATTTTAAGTGACCTCAATGGAATATATCCATTCTAGAGTCTGGTTTCACAGTGCTTTCACAGCTTTTTCCATTATTATGCTAGTGGTTTATGGTCTCCTGCAATAAACAGATAGTTTTAAAAAGAAATTTTGAGACTTAAAGTAGAAGTTTGACATTTGACTGGTGTCCTGAAAGAAGCACCGAAGACTTGGTTGGGGGCAGGAAGCCTAACTGTGTAAAGGCACCAGCAGTGTATGCAAAGACGGGAGTCAGAAAGGCTGCAGTACGTCCAGGGCACGTACCGCCTGCACGTGACTTCTGCTCTTACGGAGCACAGTAGCACTGCCGCTTGTCCCTCTTAGCCGTCTGTCCTGTTCTGACTACTGAGTGGTGCTAAGTGTCTTCCTTCACTTCATTGTAACAGCTTCCTCAGATTTAGTGCTCTGCCTTATTTTATTTGAATTTTACTGAGAATCAATACAATTCCATCTTCCTATCACTCTCTAGAAATCTTTACTTTTTCTGTCTAGTATGCAGTTATTTAATCATTTTGAAAAGTGAGGTGGTAATTATAATTTATGATTTTTCCTTTTAAATTTAACAGCATTCTTTAAATGAAACGGAAGCAACGAATAAGACAAACAGTGTTTTTATTGTTTTTCTCTTAGGCCGCCTGATCTCTTTTCAAAAAGCACTGGTTGTTTTCATTTCTCTTATTTTCCCAATACCAGACTGATCTGTTTTTTCAGGTAGTGGCTCTTGGTGAAAATATTGGCAATAAACATTTGCGTCCTATCTTTTGTCTCGAATTTGAGTCAGCAAAGTACAAAATACTTAAGATTTTTAACTGTTTGAAACAATGATATTAAAGCCTTTTACTCCGAACAAGTTTTAAAAAATACTTCCCTTTGCACATTTATGTTGACATTTAAAGTTTTTTAATGTAAACCCTAAGTAACACTATTTACCCTATACTGCTTTGCAATAAAAGTATGTTCAAGAATTTAAATATAAATAAGGTGGTTTAGATTGATTTAAAGTTGTTAGTAGCATCTAACTGATCAAAAACAGAATTCTAAATGTTGATAAATATTTAAACGTAAAGTAAAATTATACTGGAAATGTATCTCTTAATAAGATAGAGGGAGACTCCTTCCTTACTACTTTATGAATTAATTTTATTTATTCCTAAAATGAGATATAGTTCAGCATCAGTTTTGTTTTTCATTTTTAAAAATGTCAACTTAAGCCTTGTTCACATAATTAAATTGATGGAGATAGAAGGAGTTTATCATAGCACTGTCACTTAGTTTTTTTTTAGATATTTGCCAAAATCACATCACCTCAACAGATCGTTTAGATCATCATTTTTTTTTTTTGAAAGCAGGTGACTGGAAGCCTCCTACAAAATTTGTTACTTAGTCATTAGTTCAGTGTGACCCCAGTATTTCAGACTGCCCCTTTGAATGGGTAAGAAGTATGCTTTTATTTATAAAGTGGAGAAAAGGTTAGTATAAAAAGGAATATGGAAACAGAACTAGCATGATACTTTGACTGCAGGTATATTCTTCAGCAGATCAGTTTGAGGAAGGGTTATATAAGAAAGTTAATTGAATTGAAATTGAATCTCTTAAGACTCTCCATGCCCATGGCCCCCTAGAAAGTCTTTACACACTTACAGAACACCTCCTGTACACTGGGGTATAGGCCTTAGGAAGGTAGTACATGTGCTTTAAGCTGTGTGACCTTGCACTGTTCACTTAACCTCTTCAAGCTTCAGGTCCTCATCTACAAAATGGGAGTAATAAAATTTACCTTATGGATTATTGTGACACTGTGTTAAAGCACTTAGCAAAATAGTTGGTGCTGTGGTAAGTTCAGTAAATGGCTATATTCAAAGATTTATTCAAATCAGCAGTCAGCCTGGTGGTAATCATCTAGCAACTGTGGATTCAGTGATCATTCAAAATCAGTATTAAATTGCTAGTTATAAATCTTCACTTTTTAAAAACTAAATTGTATTTTATTCTTTAAAAACTAAATTTTATGTTGACAAAGGATTATGCTACTTTAAACCTAAATATTCTCCAGTTGTGCTCTTTAGCCTATTTAGTTATCTTTCTGACACTGGACTAATTTTTGAAAATATACTGTGCTGCCTAAGGTACAGATTTTTATATTTTTACAGATTTTCATAGTGGTTTTAAAATGGTCTCTCTCTTACTCTTGTTCCTTTTACGTGACTCCAGATCACCTTAAGGATTTGTCAGTACCAAGGCGATAAATTATTTTTACATAGATGGAATTCCAAGTATATATTTGCACTGCAGGTGTGCAGATAATCATCAGAAAGGAATAATGCAACAAACCTATTGCAACAAACATGTATCAGAGCATAAGTAGTGTCCCCAAAATGGAACTTAAGCATAAATAATATCCCTTCTTTTTTATGTGTGGCAATAGCACAGACGAGTTCTTGCAGTCTGTCTTGAGAAGTACACAAAGAATTGGAGGAGATTTATGATTTTAGTTATATGAGAAAGGAGGGACAAATAATAGGCTATTACTTTCTATTTCCTGATGGGAGGTTTTAATATAAAGAACTATCAACTATAATAGGGAATTGGAATAACAAGGATTTGCTTAGTAAGGATTAAATATATTTCTAAACAATACAGAAAATGCACATACAAGGAATAGCTACCACATGTTAGGCTAAGATCACCTAAGAAAGAGTCTCCACTCCAAGGCATGGATTCAAACTTTGATGGAGATGGCACAGCTGTGGCTCCCTGAATGGCAAAGAAGTCACTATAGTGCTGCACTGGCAGAACTTGCTGGAAATCAGCCTTGTAGGGTGCTGCTGAGGAAAACTATTTATAGAGAGATGTCTAACTGGAAGCACTGTGCTACAGCACTGTCCAAGGTGGTGCTGGGGGAAGCTGCTGGCCACTGGATCCTGCGGGCCGCATGCATGACAAGAGCAAGGTGCTGGAGAAGCTGTGGGCATCGGAAAGTCTGCTGCTGGAGGAAACCATGCATGCCATGATGCCTAGCTCACATGAAACAGGCTCACTGGGATTAGAAGCAGAGCCCTTTTCCTCCTGCATTGTTTCTTCATTGTCCTCTATGAACAAAGCTTAATTAACTTTGTGACAGCTGTCAGAGGAAAAAACTCAAATAGCCCAAATTCATTTTCAGAGAGCTGACAAAAATAGCTAATTTGGATGAGGAGCAGTAATTGATAACTGGAGAACAGTCCATCCCTTTGATTACTTGAAATCCTGTATACACCTTTCTACATACATTTGAAATTCATTCAGTAGCAGTGCCACTTTATTTCCACCTAAGAAAATACAGCTAGTTTTTTGTTTTGTTTTGTTTTTAAAGACGGGGGGAAAAGAGAATCACAAACAGGTTCTATACCTAGTGCGGAGCCTGATGCAGGGCTCGATCCCATGAACTGAGACCTAAGCCTAAATGAAGAGTCAGATGCTTAACCAAGTGAGCCTCCCAGGTACCCCACAGCTAGTCTTAAAATGAAGTTTTCACCCTTTCTCCAGAATGAGCAAATAAGAACAGACTCCCAATAAGAACAGAACAGTCGTTATATCCATTACCAAATATTAATCACTCCACAAATTGATTCAGTCACAATGAGTATTCTCTTATATAAAGATTAAACTGTAAACTGCTATATGAAGTAAAAATAACAAGAAAGAAAAAATGGGTAATAGATACAAATAAACACATAATAAGCAGAAAATATGCAAAGCCTACTCATCCTTGTTTTTATATTTGGTCACAGGCTATAACTGATAGCTGTGGTTTCCTTCATCCATCATTCATTCCGTATTTTCTGTACCTTTAGCAAGAATCTCAGCTGCTTAAGATTCTTGGTAGAGTAACCCAAATCTACATTTTTGAAGAGTATGTGTACTCTGTCATCTTGCCTTTTGGGGGGATGTTGTCCTTACCTGATAATTTACTATTGGGCCTAGAAGTAATAAGAGATGTACACTCCAAGTGAGCTTATCACAGGATTTTCATTTGAGGAAGGCTGGTCTGTAGAAGGTACACTACTTCTACTGGTAAAAGGAGTCTCAGAGTGACTTGGAGATTCAGTGTAGTCCACTGTTGTCTGAATTCAGCTGGGTAAGTTTCAAAATCCTCATTTAACCAACCAATGATTAAACTCTTGAGAAACTTCAAAAGACAGAATTAAACTCTGATTTTAATTCAGCAGTTTACACAATTAAATTTGGTTTTGGTTTTCAGAAATCAGTGTTTTAGGGCTATCATGGATACTTTCTGGTTCTTGTATAGTACCTTGTTGTGAGCATTAACGGGCCTGAGGTTGTCCTTTTCTCTTTGTATGCAAGCAAAGGTACTCAAAAAGATTCCATCCCACTCCATCCCACATCAGTTTTTGTAGTCATCATTATTGCCATAAGGTCAAATGTAGCAGCCACCTGGGCCTCCGAGACATATGTATTAGCTGGCACTTTATTGCAGTGGATCACTATGGTAGTTTGTGATTAATATGATTATTTGTAATCAGGCTTTGTATTGATAGCATTCCATTCCTGTTGGCCTGGAGCAGGAATAGGAGATTTAAGGAATAACTCTTAGGACTGAGATAGAGTGTAAACCCCCCTCCCCCCACCCTCACGGGGGCTGAGATCCAGACTGTTGGGGAGGACGCAGCCATGGAGCTTAGAGAAATGTTTGTACTACTCTGCTGGCAGAACTTGCTGGAAATCTGCCATATGGGGCTTGGCAAAAATCTGCCCTCTGGAGTGCCGAAGAAACTGTTCACAGGGAGGTGACTAACTGGAAGCACACTCCTGCAAAGCCACCTAAGATGGGTGCCAGGGGAAGCTGCTGGCTACCTGCTACTGCAGCTGTCAGGCACTCGGGAAGCTGCATGTGCTTCTGGAGCCACGGGCTGGAGAAGCCGCTGGCACTGGCGGAGCTTGGTGCTGGAGAAGCCATCCGGGATGCAGAAGCCCACAATAGGGAGCCCTTACACACGGCGAGGGCCTGCCCAGCAAGCCCACCAGAATCAAGAAGCAAAATCCTTCTGTGAGGTCTCTCCAGAGCCCTAGACTGACAAAGCCGAAGGTCATGCTAGCTGACAAGGGAAGAATATTCAAAAGGCCCAAATCTATTGTCACAGATCAGAAATGAAAAGGTGAATTTGGAGCTAAGAGTTCATTCAATTTCTGGCACACTTTTTCTTTTTGCACTCTCTGCAAACCCAGAGTCAAATTGGCATTCAGTATTTTTAACTATATTTACTGGCTCTTAGGATGAACGTTTTTTGCTTTCTCCTTTTTTGCTTTTGGCTTGGCCCTATCCTCTGTTGTAAGTCCCCTCATCCTTTATGGAGACATAATTCATTGTAAGATTATCTGGGCTAAATCCTGAAGAGTATACAAAAGATTAACATTTGCCATCCAAGAGAACATAGGGTTAACTGTCAGGCAGAATCCTCCTCCTACAAGGGAGGCCCAGTTTGCATTTTGTTATGGTAACATATATGTAGTGTAAAATTTACCCCTTCTAACCATTTAGTATACAGTTAAGTTACAGTAAATACATTGTAAACAGTAGCTCCCTATTGCCTCCTGTCCCTAGTCCATGGCAACCACCATTTAACTTGCCATCTTTCTGAGTTTACTACTTTAGGGACCTCATACACATGGAATCCTACAGTATTTATCCTTCTGTGGCTGGTTCATTTCATTTAGCATGTGTTTTCAAGATTCACCCATATTGTAGTGTGTGTCAGGATTTCCTTTCTTTTAAAGGATGAGTAACATTTCATTGTATGTATAATAGCGTGTTGATTGATGCACTTATATAGAGCAAAATGATTATCACTGTAGGGCTAACACCTCCATCACCTCACATAATTTCTATTTCTTTCTTGTGGAAAGAACATTTAAGATTATTACTCTTAGCAATTTTCAGATATATACTAAGTATTGATTATAATCACCATGCTATATATTAGATCCCCAGGATTTATTCATCTTATAACTGGAAGTTTGTACCCTTTGACCACTTGTCCCTGCTTCCTACTCCTTAGCCTCTGACCATCACCATTCTATCTCTGAATTCAGGTTTTTTAGATTCCACATATAAATTATATGATATAGTACTTAGGTTCTCTGATTTATTTCACTTAGCAGGATTTTTTTCTTTCTTATGGCTGAATAATATTCCAGTATGCATAGCATATAGTGTGTGTGTGTGTGTGTGTGTGTGTGTGTGTGTGTGTGTCTCATCTTCTTTATCCATTTATACGTTGATAGACACTTAAGTTGTTCCCCATACCTTAGCTATTGTGAATAATGCCGCAGTGAACATGCAAGTGCAGATACCTTCAAGATCCTGATTTCATTTCCTTTGGATATATACTCAGAAGTGAGATTGTTGGATTATATCACAGTTATGTCAATTTTTGTAGGAGCTTCTGTACTGTTTTCCACAGTGGTTATACCAATTTACATTCCCACCTACAGTGCACAAGGGTTCCCTTATCTCCATATCTTCTCCAACACTTATTATTTCTTCCCATTTTGGTAATAGCCATTCCAATAGTTGTGAAATGATAACCTCTTTCTGGTTTTGATTTGCATTTCTCTGATGATTAGTGATGTTGAGCATCTTTTCATGTACTTTTTTGAATGTCATCTTGGAAAAATGTCTATTTAATCACTCTGCCCATTTTAAAATATATTTATTTATAATATTTATTTATTTTGAGTTGTATGAGTCTTTATGTTTGGATATCAATGCAATATCACATATATAGTTTGCAGATATTTTCCTCCACTCTGTAGGTTGGCTCTCATTTTGTTAATGGTTTCTTTTGATATGCACAAGCCTTTTAGTTTAATGTAATTCATTTAGTTGTTTTTGCTTTTGTTGCTGTGCTTTTATTATCATACCCAAAAACTCATTGTCATGGTCAGTGTCAAGGACCAGTGTTCAAGAAGTTTTATGGTTTCAGGTCTTATGTTTTAGTTTGTAATCCAGTTGGAGTTAATTTTTTTTAGTGGTGTTAAGGTAGAGGTCCAGTTTCATGCATGCAATTATCCTGCATGTGATTATCTGGGTTTTTCAATATTATTTATTCAAGACCTTATCCTTTCTACAATGAATATTCCTGGCTCCCTTATCAAATATTAGTTGTCCATATATGCTGGTATTTATTTCTGGGTTCTTGATTCTTTTCCATTTGTGTGTATGTCTGTTTTTATGCCAGTACTGTACTGTTTTGATTACTATAGTTTTGTGTTATAGTTGGAAATAAAAAATTGTATTGCCTCCAGAGTTGTTCTTTGCTTTGACCATTCAGGGTATTTAGTGGTTCTGTATAAATTTTAGGATTTTTTTTTCTATTTCTGTGAAAAATGCTTTTGAAATTTGGATAGGAATTGGATTAAATCTGTAGATTGCTCTGGGTAGTATGTACATTGTAATATTAATTCTTCTAATTCCTTGGAATATCTTTCCATTATATCTTTGGCCTGTTTCAGTTTGCAGTATACAGAATCTTTCACATTCTTGGTTAAATTTATTTCTAAGTATTTTATTGCTTTTGATGCTATTGTGAATGGGATTGTTTTCTTTATTTTTTAAATATTTCATTACTAGCATGAAGCACAACTGATTTCTATATGTTGATTTTGTACTATGGAGCTTCCATGAATTTGTTGATTAGTCTTAACGGTTTTTTAGTGGGGTCTTGAAGATTTTCTATATAAAAAAATCACATTGCAAATAAAGGCAATTTTACTTCCACTTTTCCCAGTTGGATGCCTTTTATTTTTCTTGCCTGCATGCTCTGGCTAAGACTTTAAGTACTATGTTGAATAGGAGTGGTGAGAGTGAGCCACCTTGTCTTGTTCTTGATCTTAAAGGGAAAACTTTCAGCTTCTCACTGTTGATTATAGTATTAGCTGTGGCTTGTCAAATATGGATGTCTTAATTATGTTAAGGTGTGTTTCTTCTATACCTAATTTGTTGAGAGTTTTTATCATGAAAGGCTGACATGTTTTGTCAAATGCTTTTTCTGCATCTGTTGATATGATCATATGATTTTTATCTTCATTCTCTAAGTGTGGTATATCACATTTATTGTAACCTCTCTGTCAATTTTGATTTTATTTGAGTCTTTCCTTTGTTTCTTAGTCTAGCTAAAGGTTTATAATTTTGGTTTATTTTTTCAAAAAAACCCAGCTTTTTGTTGATTTTTTTAAATTTTCCAATTTCTACTTCATTTATTTCTCCTCTAACCTTCATTATTTCTTTCTTTCTACCAACTTTTTACTTCATTTTTTCTTCTTTTTCTCTTTCCTTGAGGTGTAAGTTAGGTTGTTTATTCAAGATCTTTTTTCTTAATGTAGGCATTTATTGCTATAAACTTCCCTCTTAGAACTTGCTTCATTCCATAAATTTTGACAGGTTGTTTTCATTTGCATTTGTTTCAGGATATCTTTTGATTTCTTCTTTAACCCATAGGTGTGTTCAGGAGTATGTTGTTTAATTTTTACATATTTGTAAATTTTCTAATTTTCTTCCTGTTGATTTTTTTGTTTCTTGCCATTTTTATCAGAAATATAATATGATTTCAGTCTTCTTAAATTTGCTATGACTTGTTTTGTAACCTGTCTTATGATCTATCCTAGAGAATGTTGTGTGCACTTGAGAAGAATATATAGTCTCTTGGTGTTTTATGGAATGTTCTGTATGCCTGTTAGAACCATTTTATCTCAAGTGTAGTTCAACTCTAATGTTTTGTTTTTGATTTTCTATCTGGATAATGTATTGTTTAAAGTGAGGTATTAAAGTCCCCTACTGTTCTTTACTATTGTGTTATCTCACTTCAGATCTGCTTTTATTTGTTTAATGTACTTAGGTGCTCTAATGTTGGGTGCGTATTTGTTGGTGATTACTATATCCTCTTGATGAATTGACCCTTTATCATTAAATAATAACCTTCTTTGCCACTTGTTACTGTTTTTTGGCTTGAAATCTATTTTTTCTGATACAAGTATAGCTACCCCTGCTCTCTTTGGTTTCCATTTTCATGAAATATCTTTTTCCATCCCTTTACTTTGAGCCTATGTGTCCTTAAAGCTGAAGTGAGTCTCTGTATAGAGCATATAGTTAACTGGGTCTTACTTTTTGGATCCAGTCAGCCACTCTGTGCCTTTTCCCTAGAGAATTTAGTCCATGTATATTTAGAGTAATCTCTGAATTTTATGAATTTGACTCTGTACTTAACCTTTACCAACCGTATTTTGTTTATCCATTCATCTGTTGATAGATACTTGGGTTTCCACCTTTTGGGTCTTGTGACTGTAAGTCCCACCTGTAGTTCAAATCTTATTGTAGCCAGAAGGGCTAATCAGGCCACAAAAAGATTATACTAGGTGGTCATATGATCTCTTATTCCTTTCATCCTTGTTAGAATAATAACTTTATGTAGACATAGAATCCCTAAATAAAGTTTACATCCTGTGTAACTTAGTAATATGAGTGAGCTAGTCATGTGTGTGTACTGATTCTATGCCAATGATAGGTATAATCATTCAGGAATACATTATCTGCTTCTATACCTTGAATATCGATCTGGTAACCTTAACCACATATTATCTTTCATATGTTGAGCTTGTCCAAAATTTGTACTTTCTTTCATGTTACTGATTCCACACAGGAACTATTAAGTTGAAAGAGGTAACCACACTTCTGAAAATATAAATATGATGGGCAAGTAGATATTATTGAGACAAGATAGATTTTTATCATTCTTGTGAAAAGTAGACTGCTTTTCTTGATATATTTTTTGATGTTTTGGTTTGATGGTGGATCCTTTTAGAAGGAGGCAAAAAGGGCCAGGGACTGAAACAGTAGAAATAAACAGGGAGACAATAGTGGTGTATATAATGTTGGAAAATACCTTAAAAATAGTTTTCTGTTACTGTTTTAAAGTGTTTTCTAAACTGGATGATGACATACAGAAGAACAAAACTGGACCACTTTCTTACACCATACACACAATTGAATTCAAAATGGATGAAAGACCTAAATGTAAGACAGGAAACCCATCAAAATCCTGGAAGCGAAAACAGGCAGCAACCTCTTTGACCTCTGTCAGAGCAACTTCTTACTAGATATGTGACCAAAGGCAAGGGAAACAAAAGCAAACATGAACTGTTGGGACTTTATCAAGATCAAAAGCTTTTGCACAGTGGAGGAAACAGTCAACACAACTAAAAGGCAGCCTCTAGCATGGGAGAAGATACTTGCAAACGACATACCTGATAAAGAGTTAGTATCCAGATCTGTAAAGAACTTCTCAAACTCAACACCCAATAAAACAAATAATCCAGTGAAGAAATGGGTAGAAGACATGAATAAACATTTTTCCAAAGAAGACTTCCAGGTGGCTTAACAGACATGAAAAGATGGTCAACATCACTCATCATCAGGGAAATATTCCTCAAAACCATGATGAGATACCACCTCACACCTGTCAGAATGGCTAAAATTAACAACACAAGAAACCACAGGTGTTGGCCAGGATCTGGAGGAAGGGGAACCCTTTTGCACGGTTGATGGGAATGCAAACTGGTGCGGCCACTCTGGAGAATAGTATGGAGGTTCCTCAAGAAACTAAAAGTAGAACTTACCCTATGATGCAGCAGTTGCACCATTAGGTATTTACCCAAAAGATACACAAATGCAGATTTGAAGGGGCACATGTACCCCAATGTTTATAGAAGCATTACCAACAATAGCCAAATTATGGAGAGAGCCCATATGTCTATCGACTAATGAATGGATAAAGAAGATACGGTGTATATATATGTATATATACACCGTGGAATGTTACTCAACCATCAAAAAGAATGAAATCTTGCCATTTGCAACAACATGGATGGAGCTAGAATGTATTGTGCTAAGCGAAAATAAGTCCGAGAAAGACAAATACCATATGATTTCACTCATATGTGGAATTTAAGAAACAAAACAAATGAACATACAGGGAGGGTAAGAGAGAAGAGAAGGAAACAAACCAAAAGAGACTCTTAATGATACAGATCAAACTGTGGGTTGATGGAGGGAGGTGGGTCGGGAATGGGTTAGATGGGTTTTGGGTACTAAGAAGGGCAATCATTAAGACAAGCACTAGGTATTGTATGTAAGTAATGAATCATTGAATTCTATTCCTGAAACCAGTATTGCATATGTTAACTAACTAAAATATAATTTTAAAAAGGTGGGGGGGAGAAATTTAAAAATAATAGTAATTGTGTTCTTACAAGAAACTGTGACTTTTCTTTTTCAGACGGCACTTGCACATTTAGAGTCTCTTGCAGTAGATGTTGAGGTGGCTAATCCACCAGCCAGTAAAGAAAGCATTGATGGCCTTCCAGAGACCCTTGTTCTTGAAGACCACACTGGTAAGGGCAAAGTTGATCTCTAGGGTCACATGACACAGTGCATGTTTAAATATATTATCAATACACCTGAAAGATAAAATACCAACCTTTAGAAACTTTCATTAGTTTTTCTGTGAAACCAGATTCTGACAAACTTTCGTCTAGTAGAAGAGTATCTTTAATTTATTAAGTGATGGGCTAGATGTTCCCCAGTCAACTTCTCTACGAAATCAGTATTTATTAAGTTCCAAATTGTCATGTATTGCAGAAACATGTTTGCCAATTAAAGTCTGGTTCTTTTGTCTATCTGTGGTATCACCTCTGAGTTGATATATTGATTTTCAGTTTTATTAGAATTGAACTCTGGGATTGATCAGATTGTTTGTTGTCTTCAGCAATTGGTCAGGAGCAGTGCTGTCCGATCTGTTGCAGTGAGTACATTAAGGATGATATAGCAACAGAGCTCCCCTGCCACCACTTCTTTCACAAACCTTGTGTCTCGATTTGGCTACAGAAGGTGAGGGGTTTTTCTTTACTTTTTTAAAAAATATGTTAATAGTTCCTCCTGAAAGTTAATGGTGATATTATCTTTTAAGCCTGTTTTAGTCAGCTACATATTTATAGTTCTTCTTAATCAAATATTAAAAATTGATTACCTTTTAATTTAATCATGATTAAATACATCAAGCAATTATTTTAGGATGAAGCTAATTAGATCTCCAATCATATCACTGAAATTTGTGTTTTCAGAAGTATTGCAAGCAAAAGGCCTTTGGCAGTATCCAAAGTACTGTAATAATATAGAGATATTCTGCTAATGCAGATTGATGTCTCTGAAAAGTATATGAGAAATATGATGTAATAACCTACCTGGTACCTCCTACTCCAACTTTACATACCGTCCTTAAATATTTACCCAGTAATTTTTAACTATATTTGGATTACTTAAGAAATAAAGAGCTTTACTTAAATCATCTCTATGAACTCTGTTTTTGCATAAAGGATATTTATAGGCAGTAAGGTAGAAATTCAGAAATCACTTTCACAGCGTATTTACTTAAGGGTATAGCTCCCTCTCTTTCCTATAACCATGCCTTTCCTTTTCCCTTTCCTTTTTTCCTTGCTCTCCCTCCTCCCTTCCTTTTCTTTGCTCTTTTTTTTTTTCCAGATTCTGTGTCTCCTTTTTGCTCTGCCCACTCCTGCTCATGCTCTCTCTCAAAAATGAATAATCATTTAAAAATAATAATAATAAAGATAAATAAATAAAATGTTAGGTCCCAGTCTGTATGGTAAGTGCACAATAAATGCTTGCTAAATTAAATTCTTGAATTATAAACATTATATATGTTGTACAGCCTTGAATTGTCATTGACTTGGCTATAACCTGTGGTAATAATCTTCTTGGTCTCTTTCTGTCAAGAAACAGGTTAGTGTGAAGCCTCTCCTCTGGGGAGAAGATCCCTAAGATACAAATCTTTGTCCTTCAGCAACATGATTTCTTCAGTCTATTTTTTATCAGGGTATCTCATTGAGGGGGGGGGGCAGATTCGCGAGGGGATAGTCTGTCACCAGATGATACATTTCTATAATCTTTGGTCCAAAAATGTACTCTCAGTATGGCTGCTTTCCCTGTCCTGTCTAACCTCCTAAGTCTACTGCTGATTTCTTTTAACATTTAAAAAGCACTTAATTTTCCATATCTTTTTGAAAGGAGTTATATGGCTAATAATGTCTCAGCTTCATCTGTTTTGACATGAACTAAAGTAAAGCTTCAGTGTATGTAAGGGAAACCCTAGAAGATGATTTGGTGTCATAAGTATGTAAATTAATTAGGCCTGTGGTTTCTCTAATGTAGACATTGTGGATTGGATAATAAAATTCCAGTTAGGTCAGGACATGCCCTGTGACTTTCTGCTCACATTCTACCATAGCACCCGTGCTGAGCAAGGAGGGTAGTAGACTTTTGGTTAATACTAAATGAAAGATGACTGATCTAAAAGATAAAAACATGATTAGGGGACACTATTCACCCTCAAAGACATTAGAATCTGATTGGGATGCAGAGGAAATAGCATCACAATTTTGCCTCTCTGGTTTGTGTGGGCTTGAAGTTTTGTTTTTAAGTTATTTGATTTATTTTTAGGATAATGATACTGTTTTTACTTTATGAAGATGCTGTGTGGCAGTTAAGACCTTTCCTTTGACTCTGAACTTCTTTTCTTCCCCCTTCAGTCTGGAACATGCCCCGTGTGCCGCCGCCATTTCCCGCCTGCCGTCATCGAAACATCGGATTCTGCTTCTGCCGAGCCTGACCAGGATGCCCCACCTTCAAATGACAGTTCTGCAGAAGCCCCCTAAACCTCAACACTTGAATGAGATCATTCTATCAAAGTAAATCTGAAAATTTCTTCTAAATCTGATGTGCAAATAATTATATATAAATAAATTTAAAATGCTATATATAGTCTATGCCATAGTTTAGAAAGAATATTAACCTTTCTAAACTAAATTTAGGTTTGCAGAAAGTACTAAACATTTTCAAGCTGAATGTTGAAGCAGTGCATCCATTTTCTTTTGGATATATTGGTATTAATTGTAAAGTCAAGGTTACTAATTAACCCTCTCTGGAAGAAATAATCACATATGTGGCACACATTATTGGTTTTGTCTGAGGTACTGCCACTAAGTGATTGTAATTAAGTTCTCCTGTTTGCACCAAATGTGAAAACGGTGATCACAACAGTAGTAAAATTTGGTTTCATTGGAAATAAAAAGAATTCTAAAACATGCTTTTTCATTGGTCCCTTTGCTTTTGCTACGTCAGACCCTCTTGGTTCATAATACTGAGTGATTTTTTAGGAAAGTGTCTGCTCTTCGATCTTTGTTTAAAATTAGGACTTTTTAGAATGCCAGACAAAAGCCAAAACTTGGGCTAAAATATCACAAAATTTTAAAATCTTAAATGTAATCCCCTTGGAATGGTTAGGTAGTAAAATATAAACTTTTTTTTTTCTAAATGGTGGATGTGTTTAAAGTAAGGTTAGTAAAACATGAGCATTTTACTATGGCTGGGGCTTGAGGTGAGGTTAGTAAAGCTCACGAACAATCTGGCGCGCTCAGTGCGTGGTATGATGAGATGAATCAGATGACCTTATGAAATCCTTTCTGCTTGGTTACAGTTATACTTGTGAACATGGCACATCTGTTTAATAAATATGGTTTTTAATTTATAAATTTATAAATAAATACATTTATAACGAATGTAAATACATTTAGGTGTATGTATTTATTTATAAATTTATAAATATTATAGTTTGTTTAAAATAACTTTGGTTCTGAAATATTTCAGAAAGTCTGAAAACAAGCAAAAGTGTTTCAGCATCCATTCTGTTGTATCCTGAGGGGAAATCTGATCCTTACTGGAAGACTAATTATACCAGCTTGTATAAAGGATAAAATGGATGGGGTGTAGAAAAGATCTGGCTACACTTTTTTACCACATACCTGAACCTCACTGTATTATAATTTATTCCTTTAGAGAATTACTAAACAAGGATTATTCATAGTACATTTTCAGCGTTTGTTTCTTTACACTAATTTATTCTGATAAAATAATTCACCTGGAAATAAATGATAAAAATAGGTAGTTTCAAAGTAAGCCAAAATGAGCCCTGGGTGAAAAGATTATATGATCACCTAGTGACTCTGAGCAGAACTGAACATGTAACACAGTTTCTTTCTTATTTACCTTTCTCTAAAAGAGAAAAGAGCCTAATCCCAGATTTACCCTCTGAAAGGGTTGTGTTCACATATTTCTATAAAAGTGAGGAAATGAGCTTTCCTTAGTTGTTTTTATGGGAAAGTTGACATTTGGGGTGGTCCATAATTATATAATGCCAAAATAAGATTGCACAGCTTTCTGTTTAGATGATCATACCCAGTAGGCAAATATGTAAAAACAGGGACATAATATTTTACTTCTAATATTTAATTTACAGATGTAATTTGATATCAGTACCAGAGAATGATGGATATTAGCATACCACATTTGAGCAAGTAAAATTACAAAGCACGTCATGAGTATACATCCATCTGAGAAGTACGCTGATAATTTAGTTTGGACACATGAAAGGAATATTTCTGTGGCTTCCCAAATGCAAAATTATAATTTATATGTGTAATTTTCTCTGAGTATTTATATTCCATCTTGTTTCTCCATTCTTAAATGAATTTTCACTGTTGGCACATTTGAGGCTTAAATATAAGGAACATAACACTTGCATTCTAATTTTTGCATATATTGTAAATGTGTGTCTGGTATTTACAGCAAAATACTGTGTATCCTTTTATGGGTAAAACAAAATTGAACATTGCATGCATGTAATGTGGTGACTTTGTAATTTAGGGGTTCTTTGGGGCTTCTGTGACTTTGGAAATGCTTACATTCAGGCCTTAATGTTGCATTAGCTCGCATGTTTTCCTTCTGATGTATATAGTCACTGTTGTATAAACTAATCTTTGCTTGTTTTCTACTCTGTGATCTTTCCATACCATATTTCATTGATGATCAGTTAGTGTCAAGGAGTCAAATCAGATTAAAATTAATTCTCATGTGTATATTGTGAACTTTGTGGCTAGTGTGATTTTTAATTTCTTCTTTTTCTTGTTTCTCTTTTGTAGTGTTTCCTTCCTTTAAGTAATATTGATCAGTTGTGACACTCGTTAGACTGACATTGCTACAGATTTCTCTGTAGTAAGTAAGCCACACATTATATTTAGGCAGTATTAAGGGATGTCAGTTTTCTTCTCCTAGATAGCAGCTGTCCCAAAGAAAATATTTCTTCTTTTCCTGTTAAGATTTAGCTATTATCTGCCAGTTGTTAAGAGGTTTTGGTTCCAAACTCAACCAGCAGTGTTGAGAGCTGAACTTAAGTAACTGTTGTACTTTTTGCTTTCCATCTGTTCCTATCCTTCTTTCTTGGCTCCCTACTATCTATAAACAGCTGCTATGAAGGAGAAAAGTTGAATTAGAGTTGGCTTAAAAATTTTTTTCAAGAAATTTTGAGATTTAAGATTTTCATTGTAACAAGTTGACATAAGCTGAGGTGGAGAAGTTCAGATACCAAAATATTGTTAGATTCTCTGAAACACTGTTTGGATCCTTTTGGAAAAGTTAAGAATATATGAAGGTAAATTAGGAATAAGTATAAATATTGATAAAAGTATTGCTTCTCTTATTTCTCTATAAGTGACTTGACCTAATAATTTTTTTTTAACATTTTCTTCTTCCTTGTAATATGAATGATGATATTTAAAGGTAGATCCATGTGGTTTTCTGTTGTGTTTCTTAATTGTTTATCTCTGAGCTAACTAACTCTTAAGATTATTTGTGATTTGGATTTATATATAAGCTGTTAAATATATATGAACTGTTAAAATGGAATGCAAGCTTTTCAAAAGCCCAAGTCTAAATGTAATGGTTGGTTTATTGTTCAACAACCCCAGTCCATCATTTTCTGTGTAAATCATAAACAATAAACAGGATGTACTCAGTGGTCATTTCTAATACTTAATTGTGCAATCACATCACTTCTATAATTTAACCCTAGAGGATTTAGCATTAATGGCAAAGAACACAGCTATTAAGAAAGTTTGGAATAGGCTCCTGGGCACATGATTATTTAGACCTTCAACTGTGACCAGAGAAGGCCCTAACAGAGAGCCCAGCTGTGTAGAAGTGGTTGGTGGACGTCTGGAAGGGATCTGAAGGACCAGCGTCCGCCCTCTCCTGCCTAATATTCCTAGCAATCCTGCGGGTTCAGCAGGGCCTGATTTCCACACTGACTCAGTCAGGCCTGCAGAAACCCTCACAGTTCCAGGACAGAGACCCACCTCTCCTCAGTGGCTTCCTCCAAATCAGGCATAGTACTATTACCAAGTCTACCTGTTTAGGAAGATTCCTCGTGACCCAAAGGATTCAAAGACCTCACACATTTCAGAAGGGCAAATTGAATGTTGATATGCACATATTACATTAGAAAACTAATCATTTTGTTAAGAAGCTTTAGAATGTTTACAATTGTGGTTCTCCCTTAATAGAATAAATGTGCTAGAAAAGAAACACAGTCTCAGAGCAAGAAATAGGAATGCTACATCTCTTAGTTAGTGCCAGATCCGTTTATAATTTTGTCATTTTTTATTCAGCCACTGCTTCCAGAGTTAGAGCCACTCAGCACTCCTACAAGGGGATAGATTTCATTGTAGAAGAGTGTCACTCAAATGTTCCTGTAAATAGGACACATGTGACACTAAGCAAAGGTTCTGTCATTTCTGCGTTCACTTCTTCATACCTTCCCTCAGGCTTCATGTTTTTCTCAGTTCTTACATGATATCCATTCCAGACCAACCTGGAATTGGCTCTTTTCAATCCCTCTCTTAAAATATGTTGCTCGGCACTAAACACAGTTCTGTGGTCTGATGAGAGTATGGTCCAGAGGCGTTATTGCCAGCTTCAAAGTGATTCTTATGACTGTTCGGATTGGAATATGTTGATGTTATCTATTATCATCACCATCATCATTTAGGCAAGCATATCATATCATCTCTTGCTGAACTTTATAGTCATTGCTAATAACCCAGTCCATCCTAAAATTACACAATTTTCCTCTTAACCTAATTAAAGGACTGTATTCATCCTTATTAAATTTAACTCACAAAGTCCTTATGAATTCTGATTCTCTTAGCCTTGCATCGCTTTCTCTTTTTATGAAGCATGCCTTTAGCATTTAGTGGCTTTGTCAAAGTTGTCAGAAATATTGAATAGAACAAGATGAAATACAGACCCTCTTAAGAAAATCACTATAGACTGTACTCCAGGTGACTTGGATCCATTAATCGGTACTTTACAGCTGCTGAAGCTCCTCCCAGTCACCTAGGTGTTCATGGTTCTTCATCTTGCCTTAAAGGACACCATGAGAAATTTCATCATGTTTGGCAGATTGCACTGTCGATGGAAGGAGCCTAATCTGCTAATAATACATTTAAATCAAAAAGGCCATGAAGTTACCTGGAAACGTCTTATTCTTAGTGAAACCACACTATGTCCTTTTCCGGCTGCTCATGTGCCTACTGTTTATTAATCTGCCCTAGAATTTGAAAAGTGATAAATATCCAGCTCATTTTTATAATTTTTAAAATTATCACTTTTCCTCTCAAAAACTTGTGATATTTGATATAACATGACCCTGACAAGTCACTTCATTGTTCTGCTTCTGTTTTCTCTATGAAACTAAATTATAGGTTCAGTACTGCTGTTTGTGCATGGGAAAAGGTTTGAAAAAAAATGTTCTCTGTTAATATGCAAAGTCATGGGGAAATATGGTTGCTTTCCATCACTGTTGGGATTTTTAGCACTACCTTTTAGGATTGACGAACATTTCAGATGAAAATCTTCACAAGCATCTTAATCACCTTTCAGAAGTTGAAAGATTCTGACGGGAACTGTATTCAATCAAAATTAATAATAATTTTACTAAAAGGCTTCATGCCTGGATATGACAGTCTACTCCATCTTGTATTCTTGGTTTATAATCAATATATAGTTTTTATAGTGAAAATTGGAGATGGGAAGGTCTTTATCTTTTCAAGGTTTCACCTATTAGCCAGTCACTAAGAGAAATTCTGCAAGCCATTATTTCTTTTGATTATAACACAGCATGTCTTCTTAATATAATTCATTGAAAAAATGTATTTTAACGTTATTTATGACTAGTTCCCATTTACAACATGCTAAGTGTTAAGACATTGTGTCAGGCTCTCTGTTTTAGTTCATAATGAATCTGCAGGGAAGGTTGTTTTGTTCCAACTCTACAAATTAAAAAATTGAATCCTGTTTCTTAAGCAACAGATCAAGCATTCTTTCTAATTCATGCCACCTTCCTGGATAGGAACAACCTATCTGATCACAGTTAATATTTAAATAACTTGTTTGAGATGCAGTCTGTTTTAAAAATAAGGGGCAGAGGAGCTGTCAAACTTCTGAAAAGTATTTTGTTTTTCTTTGCCATATTATTGTGGTAAATCGTTACAGAGAAACAGTTTTGCCTTAAGTAATGTACTGCAGACCACAGCTCTAATGTCCTGTTTAGTAACGTTTCTTCATCACCAGTAAGATCTATCTGATGAGAACCTTCTAGCTGCATGACAGTTTGGGATCCTTAAATTTTTCTGCCGAGACGCTGGCCCGAGTTTTGTGGCATGTTACTGTGTCTCCAGCCAGTGAGACTCACTAATGTAGACACCGGTCTGTAAGTGACTAGCCCCACGCTTTCCAGAAATCTCTGGATTTCTTCCTAAAGAAGCCATGAGTATTTGCCCTCAACAATTGTAATCCCGCCAAAGAGTAAAGAACCTACCCCCAAATGATTTCATCAGTATGAATAGACATTTGACAAAACGTTTCCTTTTGATTTCAATCCTTAAATGCTATTGTAAATTCTTTCCAGGCATAAGCTATACCCTGGTGCCATTTGTCTTATTTCTGTTGTTGTTGTTGTTGTTAAAAGAACCCAAGTTTGGGACTTCATCAAGATAAAAAGCTTCTGCAAGGCAAAGGAAACAATCAAGAAAACTAATAGGCAACCGACAGAATGGGAAAAGATAGTTGCAAATGACATATCAGATAAAGGGCTAGTATCGAAAATGTACAAGGAACTC
>NC_043705.1:80853402-80904184 GCF_006229205.1 Suricata suricatta | reverse complement strand
TGAATGCTGAGAATGAACTGAGGGTTGAAGGGGGAGGGGGGAAAAGAGGTGGTGGTGATGGTGGAGGGCACTTAAGGGGAAGAGCACTGGGTGTTGTATGGAAAACAATTTGACAATAAAATATTATGGGAAAAAAAATAAAGTAAAAAACTAAAAGAACCCAAGTGTTCATGGCAATTACAAAGGACTTCACTATGTACCATCATGCTGACTAACCAGCCTTTGGCCTCAACAAATAATTTCTCCTTTTGACTGGACTAAGACTCCTTCAACCCTGGCATTTAGTGCCTTTCCTTGGTTTGATGCCATTACAAAATGTCAGTTTTTTATTTTAGTTTAAATTCACCTTTAAGGCAGAGGAGGATAGGAAAGGGGAGCTTACAAAATCAACCTTGTCTGGATAGCAAGCTTTCGTCTCAGATGATAGTGAATCACATGAGTGCCTTGGTTACAGCCCACATCCAAACAAGTAAGCACCTGAAAGAAGATGTTAAAATTTTTTTAAAATAAAAATTAGTCTGCTTTTGCAAATATATTAGAACCTATCAGCCTGGCATCCTTCCAGAATCTGCTGATAAATGCCCTCACCAAGCCCAGCAAATGAACCGTTTGCATTTCCTGAGCTGCTGTGAACAAGATACTCAAGTTCGCTGACCTCCTGAGTCTCCAGTGGAGTGAGGAGACTCTATTACATGCCCCTTTACCCCTCCCAGGCAGCTGGACCCCCTCTCTGGGAAGGCTTCATTTTGGCCTGAGGAATGCCTGGCTCACAGTGCTTTAGGAGCTCCTGTGGCCATCCAAGCTTGAAACAACCAAAGCAAGGAGAGAGAATCGCCGATGCAGAGCTCCCCGAGTACCTACCCTCAAGCCTGAAGGATCTCCAGCTCTGTTACGTTTATAGGTTGAAGATCTCTTAGGAGGCTTTGGCCCTGTGACTCCCAGCAGATCATGATATCTCACAACCAGGAAAGTTGGAAAGTTGATTTTCCAAAGATGGGACTGAGCAGAATGGAGGGAAGAAGCAAAACTTAAAAGTGTTGTACCTTATTTCCTGTACTACTTTTATTACTTTTCCCTCTTTTCCATGTGATCTATGGCATTTACACGTAAGTATCCAGTGTGTTTTTGCCCTGCAGTTGGCACCAAAAGCAGGCATTTCTGAAACATTGCTTTCCTACTGGCTGTGTAGCGTCTGGGGCAAGATGTCTTACACAATTTGGTAACCGTGCTGGTTGACCAGAACTAACACACCCTGAAAACTAATCTTCTAAGTACCACTGTCAACTTGTCAAATTTATTACATTGTAACTCGTACAGCTGAAGACTGTTTGGGTTATAAAGAACAGAAGAGGTACAGAAAGATGTAGGATAGTGAGTAAAAGAGCTAACATTTGTTGAGTGCATACTACATGCCTGGAACTTTTATAGGTAATTTTATATGTATTATCTTAGTTAAGCCTAACAAAAATTCTTAGAGGTAGACGATTCTGATCTTCAAAAGGCATCAAAAGGTTCAGTAGCTGCCAAGGTCACATAGCTAATGAGAGTCAGGATTTGAGTCCAGTGCTCTGTTACAATGCCTCTTGCATAGGTAAGTGAGTTAACACTCATGAGAAATATAAATAAGGCAAATTCCAGCTGTAGTACCGGTAGTTCTTAGAGACTCACCTGCAAGCTCAGTAGCCCTTTATAACACTGTTTCAGTGGAGATGAAAACACTATACATTGGGAACAAAAACTACTCAAAAGTTGGTAATAACCAGTATTACACAGAGAATAAATCCAAAGAGGCCTAAACACATTAAATTGAGTTATCCTCCTAACTACAAAATAATCTCAACAGATGCAGAAATGTATGTTAGCTCTCAAACCCACTGCAGAGAGAATTCTGCCTCCATTTTTCTCTTGTCAGTCCCTGTGGCACCCACAGTTCCAGTGACCACTGTCTGCATCTCTAAATAAGTGAGGTGCAACATCAATGATGTGGTCAAAGGAAGCCTGTCTTATCTCTACAGAATGGTAAGGCCTGAGTAGAAAGCAAGAGGTGATTGAATAGGGGTAAATGTCAAGTCCCTACTGTTATGCCAAATTCACTCTACATGGTCTTGTTCTGTCCTCAGTCTCTGTCCCAGACAGCTAATCCTTTTGGTTGATGAAAACCCATGGCCTCATCATGTCCAGTGACATATCACAGGAGGCCAAGAGAGCATTGCCAAAGCAGCTTGGCAGAAGGTGCTTGTCTGTTCATAGACTGTTTTGCACTTAGAAACAATGAAAAGTTAATGATTAAGTTAATGATAAAGTCAACATATGACCTTACTTAAGGAGGGGGCAGTGGTACCACCCATGCTCACACAGGCAGCAAATGTTGGAGCTAGGACTTAAATTCAGGTCTTCTGTCCACAAACCATTTTACTATTTGGCCAGAAGCTTTTCTCTTGCTTTCTTGCCCAGTGTAATTCTTTGGTAAGCCAGGGCAGCAGCTAAGGTTAGATCAGAAATCAGTTTCGTTTGCCTTCAAACCTCCTTTGTACATAGGTTCCCAGCTGCAAGCAGAGTGGGAAAATAGTGCCAAATAAGCAGATCAAGCCATTTACTTGTGAGTTACTTTTTTTCTGCTTCCGTTTTCGGGTCAAGTTTTTTTTTTTTTTTATGTTTGTTTATCTAGTTTGAGGGGTGGGGAGGGGCAGAGAGAAGGAGAAAGAGAATCCTAAGCCCGCTCTGTGCCATCTGCACAGCCTACCACAAACTGAGAAACCATGACCTGAGCCAGAATCAAGAGTCGGATACTCAACCAGCTGAGCCACCCAGGTGCCCCACAACAGTTACCTGTCAAACATGTCTACAAAAGTGAGCATAAGCTTCTATGCACCCAGGGAGAATAGTGTTTCTTTATAAGTAGAAGTATACATTTAAGGGTGTTCTGTGCCGACTTTTTTGAAAGAACCTGAAAAGAGGGAAGCTGAGGCAGTATTTACACACTCCAGTCATAAGTGAAGGAAAACCCCTCAATCCTACCCGCTACTCAGAAGGTGACTGGTACTAGTCTTTCCTTACTCTTCTCAGTCAGTCCCTTCTTCCCTGTCCCTCTATTCCTTCGTTTCCTTCATCAGCCAGGTTGCCTGAGTTCAACTCCCAAGTCCAACTGTGTGCTAGCTGTGAAATACTGGGCAGCTGACCTGACCCCCGTGTGTGTGGCCTCATCTATATGGAACAGGGATAGGCGGTATTTCTCTTGTAGGACTAAGCGAGTCAGTATGTGCGAGTGCTTGGACCCCGGTCAGGTACATAGTAAGTGTTGGTGGGAACACTTAGTCTGCGTCTCCTGTTTCCTACCCCGTGGAAGGAACCCTGCTGCTGAGACACTCCCGCCTGCTTTCCCCACCCCGTGCTTGCTGGAGGGTGACTTAGCCTGGTCAGAATTAGGGTGAGTATAACTAAAGCCCTTTCCCTCCCTTGGAAGTGAGCGGTCACCTCTGCTTTGCCGAGGGCAGCCCTCATCTGAGACTGGTAACGCTGCGATGCCAGCATGGTGGTCAGGCGGATTTCAGAGTTCACTGCTGAGGAGAAGGGCACGGTCCTCCCGCCCGTCGCCACAGGCCAGGGTCCTGCACCTCTGAGTTCCTTTCTCAGAAAGTTCCAGGTCCCCCTTCAGGGCACGGGACTGGCCTGACTGGCAGTGACATCTGGAGGAGAGTGTGGGCCCCAGACCTGTGTCTATCTTTGGGGTGACCTCTCATCCTCGACCCTGCAAGTGTATCCAAACAGACACTGCAGGGGGTGCCAGGCTCTGGTTCCAGGAAGGTGTCCTGGCCAGCAATCCTCCTGCTGACTGGCAGCATATTTCCTTTGCAAGAGTGGGCAAGATTAGGCCACCGAAATCAGGCTCATTTTGAGTGCCTCTCGCACATCAGAAACAAAGCAAGTTCAGGTCTTGGCTTGAGTTGCACCGGGTCAGTAAGACTCAAGGTAGGACCGGCAGATGTCCAGCAGGTGTTCCAACCCCACCGCTAGCGCCCAGCATGCCAGCCCCAGCAGGTGGGCTCCAGGGTGGCAATGCCCATCCCCTCTGAGGACAGTTGAGAGCATAACTCCACAACACCAATAGGCCCTTTCCATCCACACCCTCTCCTGCCTCCAATTGTGGTGATGTCATGCTCTCACACGTTGGTTTTAGCTGTGTTGGATGAGAGATCAGCATTTCTTGGGCAAAAGGAACTGCTCACCTCTCCTCTCTGCTAATGGTGTGCGAAGGCAGGAGTTCTGTCTCCATAGAAAGAGATGACATTCTAGAAATGCAGAGACTACAGCCTAAGGAGTTTAAGAGAGGATATAGTTGGAAGACATGTTGCTGTGTTGATGCTACAAAATTCAGAACACTATATTTAATATGTCTGGAAAATGAGAGGACTCACATGAAAACTGGGTATTCTGAGTGAGACTTGCATATGTGGTCATCATCAGCGAAGCACAGCAACCTCTGATATAGTCATTGGATGCGGCTGTCCACAGGTGGCCCTTGGGTGATAAAGTGTCAGAAGTAATGATGTAACCAGCATTAGGTAAATGGAATTAGGGAACTGCAGAAGCAAGAAGACCTGTTTGTTTCAATACAAACAGATTCTGAAAGGCCATGGCATCATGAGTAATAATGCTGTTGTTATTTCCTCAGTGTGGGAGATATCAAAATGAGCTAGGAACATTTCATATGACAAGATAGAACATGAGTAAACAGTTCTTAGACCTGGACAGGAAGAAATGATGCCTCAATAGTATGAAAAATCTTCACATGAACTGACCAGACCACAAACAAATACGTAAATACATCTTCTTTACTCATTATTTGTTCTAAATCTTGATTGATAAATCAAAATACTTCACTTGGACCCATGAGTTTTATAATTTTTTTATCCAAACTGTTTATATAGACAAGAGCCCAGCGAAAATATTTTTCAGTCTTGCACATCCTAGGGGTGGCCCTGGAGAGAAGTATTTGCCCAAAGAAACAACCATTTCCCTCACCTTAGCCTTTATTGGTGACAAGTAATACTTTGGTCACGATCAGCTGCTCTTTTGTCTTATTTCTCAGTTTGTTTAGAACTTGATCAGGGACTAGGAGTGCTATTTATTCAGACCCTCTCGAAGTCCCCAGTTGTAAGCACTCAATAAAGGGTGCCTATTATCATTTTTTAAACATTTGGGTTATATTTTTTATTGAGATATAATTGACATTACTTTCAGGTGTACAACATAATGACCCAATATTTGTATATATTACGAAATTATCACCCCAATGAACCTAGTTAACATGTGTGTCATACATAGTTACAAATTTATTTTTCCTTGAAATGAGGACTCTAAATATCTATCAGAAACTTCCAAATATACAGTACGGTATTATTAACTGTAGTCACCATGCTCTACATTGCATCTCCAGGACTCATTTATAACTGTAAGTCTGTACTCTTTGACCTCATGTACCCATTTTGCCTTTATCCCCCAAATCCTCCCACACCTGGCAACCATCAATCATTTCTCTATATCTTTGAAGTTTGGGGACTTTTTGATTTTTGGTTTTTGAGCTGTTTTAGATTTCACATATAAGTGAGATCATACAGCTTATGTCTGTCCCTGTCTGACTTATCTCACTTGGCATAATGCCCTCAAGGTCCATCCACATTGTTGCAAATGGCAAGATCTCCTTCTTCTTTATGGTTGAATAGTATTCCAGTGTGTGTGTGTGTGTGTGTGTGTGTGTGTGTGTGTGCGCGCGCGCGCGCACGCGCATGCGCTTGCTTTTATATATATATATTTTATCCATTCATCCATCAATGGACACTTAGGTTGCTTCCTTATCTTGGCTATTGTAAATAATGCTACAATAAATATGGCGGTGTATATATCTTTTAGAATTAGCATTTTCATATTTTCAAGATAAATACCCAGAACAGGACTTGCTGGATCATATGGTAGTTCTGTTTAAGTTTGTGAGGAACCTCCATACTGTTTTCCAGAGTGGCTGCACCAGTTTACATTCCCACCACCTGTAAGGGTTCCCTTTCCTCTGAATCCTTGCCAACACTTATTATTTCTTATATTTTGGATGACAGCATTCCTAACAGGAGAGTTGAGGTGCATCTCATGATTTTGATTTGCATTTCCCTGATGACTAGTGATGCCGAGCATCTTTTTGGCTATTTGTATATGTTCTTAGGAAAAATGTCTATTTGGGTCCATTCCCATTTTTATAACCAGATTATTTGTCTTTTGTTAAGTTGTATCAGTTCTTTATATTTTTTATATTAACCCCTTATCAGAAATGATTTATAAATACTTCTCCCTTCCAATAGTTTGTCTTTTCATTTTGTTGATGGTTTTCTTTGCTGCATAGAAGATTTATGTTAAAGTTATATGTTTCTAAGGATTTATCCGGGACTTTACCCAAGAATTTAGGCTGTCAAATTTATTGGTATATAATTGTTCTAGAAGTCTCTTACGGTCCTATGGATTTCTGCAGTATCAGTTGTATTGTCTCCTCTTTCATTTCTTTTTTTTTTTTAATGCTTTTTTTAAAATTTATTTTTGAGAGACAGAGAGAGACAGCTGGAGCAGGGGAGGGTCAGAGAGAGAGGGAGATACAGAATCTGAAACAGGCTCCAGGCTCTGAGCTGCCTGTCAGCACAGAGCCCGACGCGGGGCTCTAACCCACAAACCGTGAGATCTGACCTGAGCCGAAGCCGGATGCTTAACCGACTGAGCCACCCAGGCGCCCGTCCTCTTTCATTTCTGATTTTATTTAAGCCCTCTCTCTTTTTCTTGGTGAGTGTACCTAAAGGTTTGTCATTTTATTTATTTTTTCAAAGAACAAGTTCTTAGATTGATCTTTTCTCTTATCTTTTTAATCTTTATTTCAGTTATTTATACCTTTCCCACAATGTTTTATATTTTTGACATTATAGTTTATTTATTTTCATCTTATATCTCCTGGCCAATTATTGTAGTTATAGTTGTTTTTACTACTTTTCTTCTTTAACTGTCGTATTAGCTTTATAAGTGATTAATCCACTACCTTTACTATATATCTTTCCTTATCGGTGGGATTTATACTTTCATTGTTTTCTTATTATTAATAAGCACCCTTCCTTTCAGCTTGGGGAAGTCCTTTTAACATTTCCTGTAAGGCCAGTTTGTAGTGAACTCCCCTAGCTTTGACTTGTCTGGACAACTATCTCTCCTTCAATTCTGAATGAAAACTCTGCTAGGTAGAGTGTTCTTGGTTACAAATGTTTTACTTTTAGCACTCTGAATATATTGTGCTAATTTCTTCTGGCATGCAAAGCTTCTGCTTACAAATTGATAGACTTATGGGGGCTCCCTTGTATATAACAAGTTGCTTTTCTCTTGCTATTTTTAAGATTCTCTTCTTGTCTTTAAATTTGACATTTTAATTAAATGTGTCTTGGTGTGGGTCTCTTTGGGTTCACGGGCCTCGTAGATCTAGATGCCCGTTTCCTTCCCCAGGTTAGGGAAGTTTTCAGCCATTATTTCTTGCAATAAGTTTCTGTCCTTTCCGTTTCTCTTCTCCTTTTGGCACTCCTATAGCGTGACTGTTACTCTGCCTGATGTTGTGCCATAAGTCCTTTGCGCTACCTTCACTTTTTAAAATTCTCTTTTCTTTTTGTTGCTCTGGGTGAGTTCCATGGTCTGTTCTTTGAACTGACTGATCCTTTCTTCTGCTTTATCTAGTCTTCTACTGAACACTGCTAGTCTATTTTCTGCTCAGTTTTTTCTTCAGCTTTGTGACATCTATGTGTATCTTCATATATTTTCTATCTCTTTGTTGAAATTCTCACTGTGTTTGTCCATGCTTCTCCCAAGTTCAGGCAGCCTCTTTATGACCATCACTTTAAGCTGTTTATCAGGGAGATAATTCTCTCCATTGTATTAACATTTTTCCTGAGGTGTTGTCTTGTTCTGTGTTTCCTCATTTTGCTTGACTCTGTTTTTACGTACTAGATGAAACGGCCACCTCTTCTAATCTTCGAGGAGGGGCCTTATGATAAGTCTTATCGTTAACCATGTCCTAGCTCTTGGTTGTCTCTCAAGCTTTCGTGATTGTTCAAGCAGCCCATTTTTTTTAGTGTCTAGTCATTGAGGGTGTGCTAAGATCTATCAGTGTCCCAAAGATGGGGACCTCAATAAGCGCCTAGGTTCAGGCTGATTGGAAATCGGATCTCAGGCAGCAGCTTTTAAAGTATGCAAATATATACAGCCATGTGGGACTGCAGGTGTAAGCCCTACTGGCCACCAGACAAGGTAACAGAGGTATCCCCTGGACAAGAATCACAAAACTCAGGGCTCCAGACAAGCATATAAGCTCCTTTCTTAGAGACACGGGGAAACTCTAACGTGGCAGCGGGAGAGCACAGAGATGGCATGTCACCGGGCCTGCGTTCCCTGCGGAGCCCTCCTTAGGCCTCTGGCTATGCACCAAACCTGAAGCCTGCCCCTCAGGCAGTCTCCAGAGGAAGCAAATAGGCCTCTTTCTTCGAAGGACTGGGGATGTTTTCGTCCTTGTTCCGTTAGCTGTACAATGCCCTGGGGGATGGCAGTTTGCTAAAAACTCTCTTTCCAATTATTACTGTCCCTTGGGACCCAGGGATGCAAGGTCCACTTATGTCCCCAGAGCCATATAATCAAGGGATGCCCCCTAGGCTGCAGCTGCAAAAATCAGGGCAACAGACATAAGGACTGGGACATCAGACATCTCTAAAAATTCCCCTTTAGAAGATGCAGGGGGAGAGTGTGCAGATGGACCCTGCTGTGTAGAGGGTAAAGATGGCACCCACTGAGGGTGAAAAGGAGGTTACAGTTAAAAAAAAAAGCATCTGCCAGCTTTAGCAAGGTCAAGGGAGAGCACAAAAATGGTGCCATCATCTCCTTCATCCCTGGAGAGTATCCCCAACAGCCCTTGCCCCTCTGGGTGATAGAAAAACTGACCTTAAGGTTAGCTAATGAATCTCTTTTTCATAAAGTCTGGGCACTTTTCAAAAAGCTGCTTAGAATGAATAAGTCCGCACACAAGCCCTTTAAGAGGCATCGCCCAGCTCACCACAGCCCTTTGGGTCTCATGGAAGTGAGCCCCACTGGTTTTCAAAGCCTCATGATTTGGGGGCTTGTCTGTCGGGTACAGGTCTCAAAATCTGGAGTGTCTGATGTGGGGTATGAACAGTTCACTCCTCAGGGAGAAGCTCTGGGTTTATAAATTCCCTCCTGATTGTGGGTCGCTGTGCTGAGGGTGTGGTTTATGGTGAGATTGTGTCTCAACCTTTCCCGCCCACTTCCATGTGGCCTTCTTGTGTGCCAGTGTGTAGGAGCTGCTCAGCTAGCTTTTAGCTCTTTTTCGGAGGAAATTTGTTCCATATGCAACTGTAGGTTTCAGTGTGTCCTTGGTGGGGTTGACTTCAGGATCTTTCTACAGAACAGAGCCAGAAAATAAGTGATTAGCAAATGATGAAGATGAGTCACAAAGACTCAGAAGCAGATGGGATGGGCCAAATTGGGACAATTTGTGCATCAAAAAAAAAAATAATGATTATGAAAAACCCATGAAACAAAATAGGGAACTGTGAATCTATTCAGATATAAATAAATATATGAACGTTGGATTAAAAAAAACACAATATGGGGTGCTTGGGTGGCTCATTCCATAGTATTTGACTTCAGCTCAGGTCATGATCTCGCTGTTCATGGGTTCAAGCCCTGCATCAGGCTCTGTCCTGACAATTCAGAGCCTGAAGCCTGCTTTTGATTCTGTATCTCCTTCTCTCTCTCTGTCCCTCCCCTGCTCACTCTGTCTCTAGCTCTCACGAATAAACATAAAACAACTTTTTTAACACAATATTTTACATAATTTCAAAGTACTTCTCTATAGAACACTTATTAATTACCAAGAGAAAAAAGGTAACTTTATAGTAAAAACATCTGGCAGATATCAACTTTTCAAGTTGTCAAAGAGAACAAATATCAAGAATGAGAAAATTGAAATCCTGTGCTGCCTAACAGAAGGCCTTTAGAAGAACTTCTATGATAGTCCTGCAAAAGATGCATAACATCAATCTAACTATGAAAAGATATCAGAAAACTCCAAGTGGAAAAACATTCCTATAATCTTCAAAAGATTTGAGGTCAGGAGGGTCAGAGAAAAACTGATAAACTGCTCTACACTAAAGGGGAGTCACAGACATGACAAATGCAATGCATGATTCAGAACTGGACCTTTTTGATTAAACTGGAGTGAGGTCTGAGGCTTAGATGGTGGCAATATGTCATACTCAGGCTTCTCAAGATGGTGCCCGGCAAAGCTGCTACAGCGGTTACATCATCATACCCTCCTGGGTTTGAGTCTAGGAAAAGAGGATTGTTTTCAGTAGCATCCCCAGCAGTCCAGACCCTAACTTTGTCATATTCATTACTCTTCCAATCACTGTGAGCAAAAGGAGGAGCTGCTGTAATTTGTCAGGCCTGACTCACGTATTTGAGGTCAAGACCACCCATGGGGATTTGGGGTGGAATTCCATAAACCTGTGGGCTAATTGTGGGTGAGGATACCTGGTGGGAAAGTAGGAAAAAGAAGGGGCAATGAAAATCAGGAAGGCAAATGTCCAAAATGTTCACTGCTGCATGGTGATAAAACCTTTAAACCTCCTTCAAAGCTATCAATTTACTCTCACATGGTGCAGTTTTGAAAATCTGTGATTTTTAAACAAGTTTTATTAATTAATTTATTTATTTAGAGAGTATGTGCTCATGCACACGAGAGGAGGAGGGGCAGAGAGAGAGGGAGAGAGAGAATCCTGAGCAGGCTTCACACTGTCAGTACAGAGCCTTGATGCAGCGTTCGATCTCACAAACCATGAGATCATGACCGGAGCCCAAATCAAGAACTGGATGCTTGGAGCACCTGGGTGGCTCAGTCAGTTAAGTGTCCGACTTCAACTCAGGTCATGATCTCACGGTTCATGGGTTCGAGCCCTGCATCTGGCTCTGTGCTGACAGCTAGCTCAGAGCCTAGAGCTTGCTTGGAATTCTGTGTCTCCCTCTCTGACCCTCCCTCGTTCATGCTCTGTCTCTCTCTGTCTCTCAGTAATAAATAAATGTAAAAAAAATTGGATGCTTAACCTACTAGGCCACTCAAGCACCCCTGAAAATCTGTGATTTTAATAAGCTCATGGCAATCTGGTAATAGAAAATAATTTCTTCCTATTGTCAGTTACTTAATATTTCTATCCAATTTGGATCTAAGTCCTAACATGTTCTAGAATAAGTACACCATTTGTCTTTCCAGACAGGTTAAGGTGTTTTGTTCATATGCCTTTTTTCATATCTGTAAGAAATCATGGTCTGAACAAGAGTCCAACAAATTTGGTCTCTCAGAACTTTTTAAAACTCAGTAAATCACTTACCAGGTTTTTGTATTCTAGTTTCTGATTATATTTGAATTAACTTAGTCTCTACAGCTACTTCGAGTTTCTCCATACACTTCAGTCCCATGTTGACAAAGGGCTAGATTCCGTTTGTCTATAAACTCTACATAAAAAATAGAAACTGTTTTCCATTCTTGAATATTGTTCAAGATTTCATGCGTTTAGGTCTACACACTACTGCAATAGTGTCGTGCCTGATTTTCCCATCCTGAATTCCTGATGAATAGCTACATAAGTGAGACTCAGATTTTTTTTAATCCAACAAGGATTTTAAAGAGGCTTGAAAGTGAAATTAATGTCACCAAAGCAATTTCCCTATTTTTCTTTTCTATTTGCAATTACAAGAATATAATATTAAGGTCTCTTTAAAGTTTAGAAGATAAATTTAGCTTTTAGTATTTAATCAAATTACAGCGATGATGATGATGTCAAGATTTGGAACAGCTGTATGAATAGCCCACTTACTACTGCTTCCAGAAACTCTACTTGCTCTGCCCATATCAGATAGTGTGTGTCATCTTCTATCTTTCCAGTTCTGATATTTGCAATGATCTTAGTCATAATTAATTACTAATATAGGATGGTAACTATTTAGTGATGTTTCAAATCCTTCGAAATAGATTCATTCACCCGAGTGCCCAGTATTTCTTTAATGATTGGCACATCCATCACTAACTCTTCTATATAGCGTTCTGCCTTCTCTAAAACAACAAACTTGAAAATCTTTAATTCAGTTTTTCAAAACAAGCTTCAGGTTGCTAGGATGTAGATCGTTGGTTAAAATTGATGGATTACCTACCTGCATTTCAGCACTAATTACAGGAAACAGCTTACAGATTCTTCCCCCCACCCTCCCCACCTCAGCCTAGCCAAGTCTTCTATATTCATTCCATACAGATAGTTTTACCCAGGCAAAATCAGAAATCACAGAATGTGAAAGCTGGAAAGCAATTTTAGAAATCATGTGAGATGCTCCATGGTTTAGATTCTTATGAGAATTGAAAGAAACATATGAGCACACTCCTTGAGAACATGCATATTAAAACATATATGTGCAACTTCTTAGATCCCAGAAAAAGAATCTGGGTTTATTTGGCTTATAAGATTATTAAGATGAAGTGACTTGCTCAAGACCATAGAACAAGTTGATGGAGTTGGAGCTCAAGCCTAAAGTACAGGGAGTCCTGGCTACCCCAGAGATTATTATCTGAGGTCCAGCTGCTATACAGATGGCATGGGGACCTTTGAAGGAAGATAGTGTCTACAGACCAAACAGTCACAAAGTCATTCGTCATTCACATATCCTGCTCCATGAGGTGCCTGAGTGGTTCAGTTGGTTAAGCATCTGACTCTTGATTTGGGCTCAAGTCATGATTTCAGGGTTGTGAGATCAAGCCCCATATAGGGCTCCAGGCTGGATGTGGAGCCTGCTTAAGATACTGTCTCTCCTCCTATCGCTCATGCCCTGTATGTGCTGAGGTACAGTTTTGTTGGAACGTTACACCAAAATCTACAGGTTTAAATGTCCTTAAATCCTATGAAAACTTCTTTATTTCATTGACTGTAAAGTTTTGTTCCCTGTTTGAAGTAAGCTCGCTTTAGATTGCTGTTTTTTAGTTTCACCCCTTATTCTTAGATAATGAATATATCCTTTATTTCATTCCACCTTCAAGAGGCAGAAACTTCCTTTATGTGTTCACCTTTAATTTCATTTTTCTGATTCCAAGTCACAAAGTTACTTGAGGACTGTCTTTTTGCAAATCTCCCTCTAGGATTTTTTCAACCAAGTTCATAGATATGGAGTGTCAATGATGACCTCTGGGCAATAACATTGTTGTGCTACAAATTGAGTAAATTTTGATTAACTGGGAAGAACTTTTCTGAGAGTCCATGTGCAGTGTAACTCAATATTGTTTTGAGAAATGAGAATGTCATTGGAACCAAAGGGCATAGACATGAAATAGATGAATTCTGGGTTATTTATCGAATGCCTCTCTAAGAATTTTATAAAGTCTTATGTGGCTTGAATAATTTGTAACTATACATGTTTCTGTTCCCAGACATTTTAATCATTAATGATTCTGCAGCATAAAACACTCTCCAAGACATTTCATTTTCTTTAGTAATCTAAGAATGAATTATAAAATTAACCTTTCTAATTAGATTATTTGGGCTTATCCAGCAGAATGGAATTGCTGCTAATTTGAACTGTTGATCAATTTCTTACTGGGACTTTACAATGGCAATCAAATTCAGGGACTCATATTTAGGCACCTCTTTTGCTTAGTTACCTGTCCAGAGTCTTTATAGTTTTTGCCCCAATATTTTGGAGGCTGAGTACCAATGGTAACATAGAACTATTGGTAGGAGGATGTATAATTTATCATCCAAACTAGGGCACCTTTGAGGGGGGCACTTGCAGTAAATACCTGGGGACATAGCTGTAGACAAGGGTCATCCCACACACAAGGACATGTGCCCTCTGTACCCACTAATGATCTGTTTGTTCTGGTTTCTTGGGAGTCAGGGGCTCCTGGCCCATTATTTACAAAGCCCCTCTAATCCAAGATCCAGGTCCTGACTTATCAGGACATAGTGTCCCCAGACACAGCTTCCCCAAGAACCAAATGTACCTAGGAGACAGCAATCTCTACTGCAAAAAGGGTTAGACTGGGTCTAGCCCTGGGGACCCTCACCTCTGCATACTTCCTTGTCCTTGTTGGTTGAATTATCTCCAGTAGATCAAGGCTAAATGACATTCCAAGGAGAAAATGAGGTAAATCCCATCTAAACACAGAACACTGAGCCATGGTGTGGCATGGTGTGATGTGGTGTAGTGTGTGTGGGGTGGGGAGGAGTGGCAGAGAGAGAGAGAGAGAGAGAGAGAGAGATCATAATGATGAAATGGGGGACTAAAATGGAACCTTGTCATGAGTTCTGCCCTTTTTCTTACTAATGGTGTGATCTTTAATCTTTTTGATCCCCAGTCTCTCCATATATAAAATGAAGGTGATACTGATCACTACCTAACATAGTTATTAGAAGGCCTAAAAGTTTGCCTGCTGTTCTCCATATCTAGTCTCCCTTCTTTCCTTTAGTAATAGAATTTGCCAAGTTTTAAATTGGGCCCACAATCTCCAAACTAGCTGCTATATCTACCAGCTTTCCTTATAGCTCTGGTAAAGGTGATCAAGACTTCACAAGGAAGCTGTGACCCTTCTCTCCTGCTTTTCTCCTTTCTTCTGGCAAGGAAATAGCAATAACTGGAGCAGCCAGCCTGGAGCTAGAGATGACACATTCTATCTAGCAGAGACTATCACTTCTATACTGACATATGAGAGAAAAATCAGTGTTTACCTCACTTATGACTGCACTTGCGGCCATAACTCACACAAACACGATAGTTGCTTTGAAAGCTCAATAGAGTTGGAGTCAAAGTGTATGTTTTAGTCCTGCTCTGTTGCTTCCATGACCTAGGGAATCTCTAAGTGTCACTTTTCTCATCTTAAAATATAAATAATGAATGAATATAACATACTATTACTACTTTTCTTTCAGAAGCAGGGTTCATCTCCATGAGTTTATTCATTCATTTGCAAACATTTAAAGATCCAGGCACTATATCTAAGACACAGGGTTGTCTAACATTGCGTAAGGCACTGAATTTCCAACCTTCCTGTGGACAGAGAGTAAATAGAGCAACAAGAAATATTACATAATGATGAGTGTTACAGTTATTATAAAACAAGATGATGTTTTAGAGATTGAGTAGGAGGGCATTAATGGGTATGGCCAGAAAAGGAATCTCTGACATTTCTGTTGAGAGTAAATAACAAAAGGAGCCAGTGTGTAAAGATTTGAGAGGCAGAACTCTAGACAGAACCGATGGTGAGACGAGCATAATTTATAATTTGTTCAAAAACCAGAAAGAAAGCCAGTGTGGCTAGAGCAGAGTGAGAAAGTGGTGGGTTGTGTGATTATCAAATCAGAGGTAGGAGAGGCCAGATCATCTGTATAGTTGACAGAATTAATTCCAAGCATAATGAGAAGTCCATGGGAAGGATCCAATAGCACTTCCATTTAGACTTCCTCAGAGGCCAATTCTGTGTCCATGGAAAACATAATGTATTATACAAATCAAGCAGCTTTTTAAAATAGAGGAGAAGCTCTAGCTACCAGTTTTCTGAGAAGGCCCAGGGGTGTTCCCAGGAGAGTGTTTACACCCAAGGCAGGCACCACTGCTGAGTCCTTTATGGTCCTTATTCTTTAAAGAGATTAGCAGTTTAGAATTTTATGTGGGAGATACCTAGCTTTGAATCCCAGTTCCTCTACCACCAGATGTCTGACATTAGATAAGGCAGCCCACCTCTTGAAGTTTAATTTATTCTCACACATAAAATGTGGAAAATAAGATCCATTTCAGCAATGTCATTGTAAGGCTTCCGTGAGATATCATCTGTGAAATGCATGACACATTATAAGGACTCAATAAAAACATGGCTTCTATATATATTCACTTTTTGTATAGTCCTAGAATTCACTGAGAACTCAGAAGGCCAGTCCATCACTCCACAGAGATACTGAGGTGAAGACTGAAGGCTTTAGGACTCTCCCTCGAGTCCCACAAAGCCTTGTTAAAATTCTTATTCTTCTCCTGAGCCTGCCTTCCCTCAGGGCCCACACTGACTCCTTGCCTCAGATCCTTTCTGTCCTACTACTGCTCACAGCGATATTTTGTTTTAGGACATTTCATACGGCTACGCCTTGTTTCTATATTCAATAAAAAATAAAAATGCTCCTTGAGAGAAGAGATTACTTATCATCCTTCACCTTTGTTTTCCAAGTGTTTTCAAGTACAGAAAGTGCTTAACAAATACGTGTTTGATGAATCAAAGAATGGACAAAGGGATGAATAAGAGCATTCAGTTGATAACTTTGTCTCCCTAAACTTCCATCTACTCTACATCTTCTATTTGTCCTGGAATCCATTGTCCACCCTTCTCATCCTGCTCCAGGAAGCCAAATCACTGTGCCCCTTTGTCATATGACTTCTGACAGGTTTGGCCAATGAGAAGCAGTGGCAGGAGACTGGAAGATGGGCAAGAGAGTGAGGTCTGGACTTGGAAGTTCTTTTTCTATTGCTACTCTTTCTGAGTTCCTATAACTGTTGCAGCTATCTAAGGCCTAGGGGTGGTGACTCCCTGCTATTTCTAGCCCTGGGAATTTCCTCATTAGTTCTCCAAACCCTGCCCACACATTGTAAGTAATCCATTTTTAAAAGTGCTCTCAAATTACCTCCTTTGGATCTGCCAGAGTTTTTCCCCAGGGATGCTAACATATCTCACATATGCCAACTTGGGTAGATCTAACTATATCCCATTCTAGATTAGGACTTGGATTCTTATTTGTTCTAGGAGAGGAGATGCTACCACCTTCCTTGGTAATCTTCCATTGTTTCACAACCATACCAAATTGCTACAACTTGGGCAAACAAATTAGGATGAAGCTGTCCATTGTCTGGAAGAACTAAGCAAGTTGTTCACAGGAATTATAGAATTGAGCAGACATGAGCTATTGCTGACAGTTAAATGTTTTTAAGTAGGGTAAAATAAAATGTCACTTCATGGGAGAAACTAAAAATACTTTTGAAAGTGTATATTGTGCATGAGTTTTTTTCCTACTCTGAGTTGCCAGGCTGTGGGTGTTGAAAACTCTTCAGATTTGGTCTGTCATGTTTAGATGGTAGGTGGGAAAAGAAATTCTTCTTTAAAACTTTCAAGATGTTCATTCCATTGTCTCCTGTTTAAGTGTGAATTATAGAATGTTGGATCCAAAAATATCTAAGCTGATGCAGTGAAGGTCAATTGGTAGCTTCCAGGGAGGACAGGTTGGTTACCTGTGGAATGGTGTCTCCAAACTATTCCCTCCTGGTTCTCGGGCCACCACCTAGATCACTTTTGCAACTGATTCTTCTGATACCAGGGCATTTTTCTGTCAAATACAATCTTAGAAATGGCAAGGTAGTTTCAAAAAATTGGAATTTTAAAGGAAAAAGCAGTGAAATATTTTTCATTTGCAACATTGACTGTCCAAAGAAGAAAATGTTACTAATACAGATAAATGAGTAAGCAAAAGGAGAATTTGCATCCAGCCATAGCCACTCCAGTCACGGGGGGATGAATGACAACTGTGTTGGTGGCCTGTGGCCTGCAGCATTTGCCTGTAGTCGCTATGAGTTTGCCTTTCAATCCGAACCCTTTGCTCAGTTGATTAAAGGGGAGCCAGTGACGGAGAAATTCAAGTGAAGGTGCAGGACACGGGCTACCTGGTGTCTGTAGATGACTTTATGAACACGCAGCTTGCTCACATAGGATACTTAGATGGAGCATTGTCGGGACATTGAGTGAAGTTTTAATAAGATGTAACAACGTCCTTTATATCATGGGTGTTGAAGAAGAAGAAGAAGATGGGGAAATGAGAGAATATCCGCTTTTTGTAGGCAATAAGCATAAATAAACTCAAAGGAGGAGGAGATTGAAAGGCTCCTAATTGGTTGACTTGGGAAATTACTTTCCACTGACTCTAGCTCACTAAACATCTATCTTTAATTCCCTGATTTCACAACTTGGAGCTTCTTGGGCATTCCCATGGAGCAGCTAGACATTTTGTGCAGTGAATAGCCCTTCACGCTTTGCATACTACTCACACCTTCCCAGCTTCTTGGCAGGATGGTAGGTATTCAGTGGTCTGCGACTCAGTTTGTGAAGCTAATGACCTCAACCAAATGACCTCTTTCCAAGGCAAGCATAGCTTGCAGATCACAAGCTCTCTGGTATTCATCATTCCCAGAGCAGCCTGTCCGGAGTTTCTTTCCCCAGAAGGAAAGAACCCTTGTTCTTGGTCAGGTGTACCAAGTGCATGCAGTCTCTGCAGAGAAGATAAGAAGCATCCACAATTTGGCCACTGATTTCCCTTCTGTTTCCAGCTTTCAAAACAATTATTTTATTTATTTATTCATTCAACAAAAGTTATAGATATTGGAGATGCATCCTTGAACCCAATCAAATAAATTTAATTCTCTCATTGTGTCGAGGGCAATTATGTAATAAACAAAAGAATGAACCGAACAACTGCAAAAGTCCAATCAGCTTCCTGTCCCATTTTCAAAGAAAAACAGTGAAAACAAAGGCTCTTTGTGAAAAAGGAAGTCGGGCTTGGGCCACACCACTGTTACACCCCCTGCTGCCAGGTACAGACACACCCTCTTCCAGAGAGACACTGAAGCTAGAGTAGAAGTTCAATTTGGAATGGCTTCTGAGAGTTCTATGTTACAAGTGCTTTCCAATGTCAGTTGCACATCTGAGCCCCCTGGGGAGTTTATAAAAGAACGTATATTTAGGGCTTTCCCTTGGATATTCTAGTTAGTAAGTCTGATGTAGGGCCCAGGAATTTTCAGTTTAGAGAAATTTTTCAGGTGATTCTAAGCATAGCCAGCTCCAAGAACCACTGATCTCAATCAATTTTATCCTCCAAGAAAGAAGAACATCGGTGGTTCCTGTGGAAACATCAGTGCTGTGGAGTTCCCAAGCCCATTTATTCCATTAGTGGGAAAATCTACGTACAAATTACATCCCATCATTATAACGCTAAAATTGGACCCTTTGTACTTCGCCACCCTGATACTGACTTGTTCCGAGAAACAACACAGGACCGATTTTCACCCTCCTTTTCTGTTAGCCCTTTTAGTGTGTGTGTGGCTGGAGCGAGGGAGGAGAGGCAGCTCCTCATCAATCCCCTTGTTCCTCATGTGGCAGTTTCTGGACTCTTCTGCACATCACCCCAGGCAAAGAGGGTTTAAAATGTGAAGGCTGGGGCGCCTGGGTGGCTCAGTCGATTAAGTAGCCGGCTTCGGCTCAGGTCATGATCTCACGGTTCATGGGTTCGAGCCCCGCGTCGGGCTCTGTGCTGACAGGGAGCTCAGAGCCTGGAGCCTGCTTCCGGTTCTGTGTGTCCCTCTCTCTTTGCCCCTCCTCTGCTCGCACCGTGTCTCTCTGTCTCTCAAAAACAAATAAAAGACATTAAAAAAATTTAAAAAGATGTGAAGGCTATGTTTGTTGGACTCAGGCTATAAGTTACTCAGATACTATTCCTAGTAACACACCTCAGAATGGCTTGTGCTCCCTGATTCCTTCTTCCCTACAGCTTCCCAAACTACCTTGTTTCTCCTGGAACATAAGCATCAATATTTCTGTGTTCCCTAAGGACACACCATCGATTAGATTCATCATGCCATGGGAAGGGCTGTTCATGTCCTCCAGCAGAACAGTATTGAGTGGGTATGTAAAAGGTCAGACAAGGTGGAAGGGAAGCAGGGAAATGTCACACTAACCGAAGGATATATTACATTCATCAAAGGTGTTTACACTAAAAGGAAAATAAAGCTTTGATTGCATGTAAACAGAGAACACTTAATGTAAGCAAATAAATATATTTATGCTACAAATTAAGCTAAAATCCAATAATACATTATAAAATATCTACACATTATGGAGGGACAGAGTTGTCAAACCAAGTATAAATTCTCACCAACAGACGCATACTGAGCTTCTATGTGGGAACTGTATTAAACCAGTAAAGTTTATTAAGCATTGCTTTCTAACTAAGTAGCAACACTCCAAAAATGTACTGTGAAAAGACAAAGATGTTTGTGAAAAGCACTGAGTGATATTGCTGAAACAAATGTGGACATTGATTGAAGGCAAACTTGATTGGATTTTACCTCAGAACTGGGATGGTCCTATGGACTTTAGCTAAATATCTTTAAGGAAAAAGGAAACCTCATTCTGTGTGTGTGCAAGTGTGGGAGCATATACACAATATTTTTAAATTAAGAATGAAGTATTTCTGGACATATGGCAGTTAATAAAATTATGTAAATATTGTAAAACCCAAAATTCCTGTCAAGGCCTTCTGCAGAAGAGAGACAAAGATGTCTGAGGAGGCCAGATAAGGCTGCTATACATTTGCTATATACTGCATGAGGTGTCCCTCCAAAATGTATGTTCAGTCCTAATCCCCAATGGGATGGAATTTGCAGGTGGAGCCTTTGGGAAGTGCCGAGTTCATGAGGTTAGGGCCTACATGAATGGGATAAGTGTCCTTTTGAAAAAGGCCCTACAGAGCTCTCTTTCCCCTTTTACCAGGTGAGGACACAGAAAGAAAATTGCAGTCCATGAACCAGAAAGTGGGCTCTTACTAGACACAGAATCTGCTAGCACCCTGATCTTGGACTCCAGATAAGCAGAAATTAAATTTCTGTTGCTTTCAAGCCACCCACTCAAAGGTAGCATCCCTAACGGACTAACACAACCTCCATGGTTTTAAAATCCAGCTCCACAGCCAGTGCCATCAAGTAAGGTGAAAAGACATGGGTCAGGGCTTAGCTTCGGCTATTTATAGAACGTGTAAGTCTACAGTGACTGTTCACAATGAGACAATATAATCATGAAGTACTAAATACAATCTGTTACATTTTTTCCAAAAGCAGCAAAAATGGGAGCATCTGTCACACTGTTATTAATACATGATGTACATCAAGACACATAGGTACATACGAAGGAACAGGGATGTGTCAACATAAGGCAGAGAAGCAGATGGGATGCTCCTTTATACATGTTTTCTTGTCATCTCTGGTAGAACAAATGCTTCTGCTATGCTTTAATTTGTAAAGTATGTATTTATTTTTAACATGAGAATGTCTACCACATAAAGAAAAAAATTTAATAACCGTTCAATGTTTCTTAAAAATGATTTAGCTCTCGTGCAGCACTCTCTGAGCCAAGTAACCAATTTTATTTAGAAATAGAAAAATGACAGAGGATTATTTTTAGAGCAGTGTCTTTACTCATGCCCTGTAACCTCTGAAGAAGTCAGGCCTATGATGACATGCACAGAAAGCAACAAAATTGTCAACATCTATATTTATTTCTTGAAGAAAACTATCTAATCAGACATTAGATGATGCCTTTGTGGCCATGATTCTCAAATGGATGTGATTATTCTATCTTACTACTTTTAGAAATATGATTTACAGCTCCCTTCTGCATATTTTTCACTTGGTATGTCTATTATGTTTCCTTTTAAAGGTTGTATTAAAAATTTTTGACTTAATGTAAAACCAGAAAAAGAAATTGGCAAGCTGGCAGAAACAATTTGAGGTAAAATATCTATTCAGGAAACATGAATTTCAGATCGATGACTGCTGTTTTTCCCAGGCCTGGGTAGGCTTTCTTCAGCCCTAGGGCTTATTGCCTCCATCCTGAGGAAGGTCCAGAGAAAGGCCCGGATGTAGTGATCCAGAGCTGGGAGCACAGGGAGCAGCCTTCTGTAATACAGTGCTCCATTTAACCTCATGTCCATCTATCATGGTAGCTGGGCCTTGGAATGATTCAGGACTCAGTAGGCTCCTTCCCAAGAGGTTCCTTTTAGTCTCCACTTCTCAAATGTAAAGGGACACTTTACTCTGATCCATCTAGACACTTGCTCAAAAACATTCAATAACTTGTCATTACTGCCAGGGATTCTCCCCAGTGTGAATGCTACTTTCTTCTCTGTCCTTCTTGTCCACTACTGCTTCTGGAGTGCAATGTACTTTTATTGAATAAAAAATCTGCCATGTCTGTATTTTCCCTTCCCAACATAAAGCCTTTACCACATGGTCCCCTCTGCCAGGAATGTGCTGCCCATTGCACCTATTCTCCTACTGGAGTTTAACCTCCACCTTCTCTACCCTGAGAATCAGATTTGCGGATTCTTCTAAATAGAAACAGCCTCCCAACAATCAGATTAAAGGCCTTTTATTACCATCGTCAATGGCCATTATACTTATTTTCTGTATACACACTGTTCTCCCTCAATGAGAAGGATCTTGAGGACAGTTACCACGTCTGCTGCCCTCGTGTCTCACACAGCTCCGCACAGGCCTGGCGCGGAGCAGCTGCCCCAGAATGGTGGCTCAATTCACTGCTCAGTAAGGCTCTTGTTCCCAGTTCTGGGAAGTTGAGAGTGTTGAATTCTAGCCCAGAGGGTCCAAGGGGTGAGGACAACTCTTAGATGAGCTCATTGTCAATACCATAACACACTCACTTCCAAGAGGAAACAGGGTGTGACCAGCCACACAACCTTGATATGATCATGAATATGTTTCTCTTCTGTTCTTAAGAACAACCTATCTTCCGTGAGAAAGCTGTTCTCTGGACCTAGACAACTGACACGGCCTCTTGGCCTTCTTGCTGTGGCTCCGCCAGCATGATTGAGGTCTGCACCTTGTCATACAGTATTCCAGCTCCAACCAGATGCAGCAGCTTCAAACTTCCCTGCCAGGGATGCTTCCAAACAAGAAACTGAGTTCGTTTTGGTTTGCTCCTTCCCCTTTGTCCCCCATTCTAGTGGGTCTGTGCACAGTTCTGCTACTCTCTTCTTCATGGCTACCTCCTGAATCTATATCCCTCCAATTCATATTTTTCATCGGGGGTGCCACTCATTCCTTTTCAGACTCACCTCACCACACTACCCTTTGTCAAAATTATAGTTTCCAGCAGTTGAAACTCTTCAGTCATTTTCTAAGCACTAATTTTTCTCTGAGCTGTGGACAAGCATGAAGATACTAGTCAGAGCTTGAGACATTTGTCAGAAAAAGAAAAGACAACCAGTTGAAATTTGCTTTTACAGTAATGCATTTTTACTTTTTTTTATATATTTGCTTCCTTCTCATTAGTTTATTCACATAATGATGAAAAAAATTAGTACCTATCATGTACCTGACATTTTCTCAGCACTTGGGATATGCACTGTATAGGCCTAAAGAGACAGACACCCCTGCCCTCTTAGCAAGGCACTGGGGAGGCAGACAACAAGCAATAACCTTCACAAATAAGTAAATTATATCATTTGCTATGGACAAAAGAATGGAGCAAGAATTCAGGGCACTGGGAGTTCCAGGACAGAGTGTGCAGGTTGTGGAGGCTTGAATCACATGTGAGCAGACTTGGTGGAGGTGAGTATGGTGATGATGCCCAGTGGGAACTGGGGAGGAAGAGCAGTCCGGCAGAGGGAATGGAGAGCAAAGGTCCTCAAGCAGGATAATCCCTGGATTATTTGGGGTCACGAGAAAGGCTGTGTGCCTAAAGAACAGTGAAAGGGGAGAGGAGCAGGAGGTATGTGCAGAATAACAAGATAATGGCCTTGTAAGCCATTGTAACGTCTTTGGATTTTTTTTTTAATTTTAATCGGAGCAAAAAAAAAATTCCTTTACTGTAACAACAAAGAGGGAGTGCTTTGAGGTGGCCTGCCCTGAATGAAGACATGACATCAGTCTTCACTCACTTTGCATACTGCCGTATGAACATCTAAACAATCAGCACTCTAAATGAACACACAGGTGTTTTTGAGAAGCTGCGCAAGGCAGACCCAGGAAGGAAGAATGAAGGTCATTGGAAGGAGGGAGAGGCTGGAGATTCAACCAAAAATTAGGCACCAGTGTGTTTAAGAAGTGCTTCCTAGCAGAGAGAGCTGCTCAACAATAAGTACTACACAGAAAAGGCATAATGACAAAATGGCTACCCAAGTGCCTGCAGGAAATGAGAAGGAGACTGCAAAGAACACCCTCGTGAAGAACACCTTTTATGGCCTCGTATGTCTACATGCTGCAAGCTCTGTATAGGAAATTAAAAAAGCAAAGTGTAAAGAAAACAAATCCCTGACTGCCATTCTAGGCATCTCAGAAAGATACTTGGATAGAAGTCCTGGCTTCTATCATGGTGGAGACAAACATATTAGAAAGGGTGAAGGCACAGTCTGTAAATCAAGAAGTTATATTTATAGAATTTGATGAAGTTGGTAGTGGGCCAATGTGGAAGAAGGACATGTGGTTGGAGAGAAAAGGAGGGGGCACACAGATGATAGCTAACCTGACTATTTTCAACAGCTAAAAAGAGTTGCTTATAATGTAGCGTATTGTGCTTGATTAACTTACCAGAAATTCAAAGAGAAGGGTGATGCCATTATTTTTTGTGTGTTGCTTGGAAACTGTTATATTATATTTACTCATTTGGGTGGATTTTAAGAAGGAGAAAGAAAAAAAGTAGATGTTACAAAGCTACTCGTGATTCTTCCTTCCTGTAACAAATAGCACATGGCACTGGATTGTGTTTCTAGTATCAAGTTGGGCAGACTGGTGAAGGGTGATGTGTGTCTCGTGACTCTGTATCCTTATATTCTCTTCATTCCCACTTCTTTCACACACCTCTTACCTCTTCTAATCTCCCTCACGTCACACGGAACTGCCTCTTCAATCTGCCAGATTCCACCCCATTCCAGAGATACCAGGGAGGTCACCAACCCCCCAAATGCCCAAGAGGTCAAAGGAAATTTAGACTGAGAGGTGTCCATAGCATTCAAGAACAAGGGGGACATTGTGATCTGGGCAAGATTAGTGTTCAAGGAGTGTTGAAGAGCGAAGGCGAGGTAAGGAATTAGAGCCAGTGTGAGAAATCTGACTATGAAAAGAAGGAGGTAGAGTGAGGCATTTACATTTTAAGGCAGGAGAGCCTCAAGCATTTTAAAATATTAGACATTAATGGAAAGGAGCTACATACAAGGAATAGTTTGATGATATAGGAGAAGGAAGGAATAATCAATAGTGCAAGGCCTTGAACTAGGCTGTGATTTTAATATGAGATGGTAAGTGATTCTGACCTGGCCTTTGATCTGTTGCTGAGATTCAGCAAACAAGTGTAGGGAAATGTTTCTGACTGGCCACTCACATTCCAGAAGCTTAAGTTTCACCACTAAGTAAGATTCTGAGCTCTGGATCCATTAAACAAATCTAAGAGAAATGACAGGCCATCTACATCTGAAGTTATATGATCCAGAAAGACTCCCTGTACTCTAATACATGCATAACATTTTCTTAATGTCCTCTGAGGTCTGCCACTAATATTATGATAAATCACTCTAACCATTTCTGAAAGCCATTTCCACATTAACATTATCCAATTGATTTTCATTATCCTGGGAACTTTTTTTTCCCTCAAAGATATACTGCATCTGCTCTGCCTTTAATTGTTTTAACAAGCATCATCTCCAAGCAAGACATTTACAGAGACATGAATTAGTTTGACTCAAACTCAGAACTCCCTGTGACTTCAAGAGAGCTCAATTCTGACCAACAAAGACCTGAGCCAAAGGGACATACTGGTCACATAACATATCTCAGTGTTAATGGTTTAATTTTCAAAGAGAGTCTCATAGAAAATGCAGGTGGGAATCACTCTGTACCATGCAAATTGGGACTTTATTTAGTCCTGGGAATTGATATTCTAGTACATTTTTAAAAATCTTATGAGCCTTGGATGCTCCTTAGCCCCCACCTAAAAGCAAGCATCCGTAATAAACCCTCCCATCATGGCAGCACTGGCAGCTGCATAGGGACACACAGACACAGAGCCAGTCTTCTTCCCGGTTCAGCAGAGACATGGCATTCAAGTAACCAGTGGCCAACGAGTTGTTGAGCAAACTCTAGGAAAGTAGAGTAAGTAAAGATTCTGTACTAAAGTAAACATTGAACAACTGAATATGCAGAAGTTGAGAATTTTCTGCAAGTGAGAGAAGAATCTGATCATGAAGAATACAGTGAGAGCATTCACAACACATAGATGAACACTAGCAGAACTTGACAACATTAAAAGAGACTCCCAGGCCCACAAGATCAGACCAGGAGAGGTACAAGACCCTAGTCACAGTGGGCCAGTGTTCTCAATAATTACTTACTGACACCCCAGTAGCTCTAAATATGCAACCCTGCTAGACAGTGAGTACGGTAGTTGATACTAACACTACAGTGTGTCATTTATGGTTCTCGTTGCCCTGTGGATCCAGCATTGCCAATGTCTTCTATTAAGAACTTGCTTCAGCTATTGTTCGTGCTAACAACAATGGCTTGATTGAATGTACACAGGCTTGTTTCAGGCAAGAATCTGTCACTTGTATAGCATTTGTCTTATTTCTAAGAGTGATACATATTACAATAGATGTTGATTTCTACTTTTCAAGAGAAGACTCTCCTGCTAACACTCAGTGAAGCATTTATAATGCTTCTGAGAACACCATGTTTTTATATGTACAAATAATGTCAGATTTGAGTCCTACTGCTTTATGGATTCAAACATGACCTAGACCAGTAAAGAAGGAAATTTTAATGTATTAAAAGTGGACTGGGATCATAAATGGATACTTCAGAATAGGTATGTTCTGATACTGGACTGACCCTTACTTAATGAAAGAATATTTTCTGATTTTCTTCAAGCATTCTGCCCATCTGTTAGATAAATGTGCCCAACTATTTAGCTTAGGAAAGTACTTAGACATACCTGGTGAATGTAAACAGTTGGTTTGGTTTATACTTATGTGAAGGTTGTTGATAATTTTATGGAAATGTGATCTATCCATAGCCACTCATGTCAGAGAATCTGAAACAGCATGATTTTATATGAAGCACATCATGCCAGACCCAGTGAATTTTCTTTGGTGCTACTGTAGTCAGCTCTGAATTTTGGAAATGATTGGACCTGGCATCTACCAGAAGCACGTTGGGAGGAAGCAGCCCAGAGTGCGCTGAGTGGACCACTCGGAAAAGCCTGATACCAGGCTGCTAGAATCAGTCTTTCTGTCTCTGTTGGCATCAACCAACATAGATTTCTTTGAAAAAGATGTGGCTTCTGTTTTAGACATGTCATAGAAGATGTCCAAAAGAATAGAAAACAAGTTGTCCAGATTATGGTTATTCCAGAAGCTGACCCTGAGACAAGGTTTTAAGTGTTAAGTAGGTTATTTGGAGTCTGGCCCTAGGAAGCTCTGATAGGAAATGAGATGGAGAAGAGGAAAGCCAATAGAAGGCATGGGGAACTGAGGCCCAGCACTGCCAGGGTCTTGGGGGACAGTGTAGAACACACCTGTCACTCTGCCTTGAGTGGTGAGGAAGCTGGGACACTTGTCCATTAACTCCCCATCTGTCATTGGTTGAAGGCTGTTTCCTTGAGCATTAGCTGGCCAGCTCTTCTGGCTTCCTGGTGCACAGGTTCCTACAGCAAGGAAAAGAAAGTTTCCAGGCAGAGAGTGGCAGGAATTGGCATTGAGGCAGCCTTTGTTGTGCAGAGGTGCTAGAGGGCACAGGGCCGGGTATGGACGAAGACTGCATCTGCATCGTGGGTCACCAAGTGAATGGGAACTGGGTCACACAATGGGGAAGAGACCTTGCTGTGGTCCATTCAAACTGCTATAACAAAATTACCATAAACTGGATGGCTTGTCAACATCATCATTTGTTTCTCACAGTCCAGGAGGCTGGAAGTCCAAGATCATGGAACTGGCACAGGGGGGTCCTGGTGAAGGCCTTCTTCCAGGTGCATTCTGCCAGCTTCTCACTGTGTCCTCAGGGCAGACGGGGGTCCTCCTCTTTCACATACCCTCTCCCTCACCCCCACACAGCTGCCGGTGAGTCTCCATGCTACAGCACAAAGAGGAGGACAAGAATCTTTAAACAGAGACAATATGATTAGACAGAAGAAATTACAGAAACAATTACTGAGCACTGACCACATGCAAGGCACCATGTAGAGATTAGGATAATGAGAAAGACAACATCTTCCTCTTTCTCTCAGGGAGTTTGCCATGAAACAGGTTGGACAAACTTAGAAAAAAAAGAAACCTGCACAGAACTCCTCAAGGTGCCCAAGAGGTAAAAGATACCACAAGCTCTCTAACTGTTGGACAAAGTGCTGAATGTTAAGAAATAAGTAGTGCTTTCCCAAGATTACAGAGTAAAGTAACAGCATGAGAGAGCAAACGAGGGTTTTCTGGGATGGGCTGAGGGACAGAGGGAGGCTTGGGGTACTTTATGGAGAAAATGAGATTTTAATTGGTCCCAAAAGGACAGTGAGATTTAGATGAGGGAGAGACATCACTGGGGGGTAAGTGTTGAGGACAGACCTAAGAAACATGTTAACTCTTTTAGAGGATTAAATACTGACAGAGACACACAATGAAACCAATGACATAGTGGAGTCTCAGCCTCTAGGCAGCTTTCAGTGTTATACTGACTCATCCTTTGGACTTGTTGACCTGTGGGGCTGTGTTGGGATCACAAGGACTGGCTGGCTGGGACAGGATGAGACATAAGGTTGGGAAGCCAAGATACACATTCAGAAATAAAAGTAAAACCCTCAAAGAAACTCACTAGCTCACATCTGGTAGAAGAGTAAGGATCTCCTAAACTGCTGCCCGGACACCCATGGCTGCTAGTGCCAAGATCCAATGGGCAGAGAAGGTTCACCAGGGTGGCTGGCAGTAGGAACCAGAGCCCATGCTCTGGGGATTGAGGCTCAAGGAGGAAGCCCAGCACCCAAGGCCAAAGTCCTAAAGGCCAGGAAGTGTCAGGAGCATCATGAAGCAGAAACCCATTCTCACACTCTGCCTCTTGCTTCCTGCAGTCTTATAGCCCCCATTTGAGGGCTGAGCAGAGTGAATCAAAATAAAACTATGACAGCTCAACAAGAAAATTGATAACTCATTGAACAAGGTGCAAAATATTTGAATAGATACCTCACAAAAGAAGTAGGGACAACAAGCACATGAAAAATGTCCAACATCATTATCAAGAAAGAAATGTAAATTTAAACCAATAATGAGATACCATTATATACTCACTCATATAGCTAACAATTTTTAAATAGACAATACCATGTGCTGGTAAGGATGTGAAGCAACCAGAGCTCTTATGTTGCTGGTTGGAATGCCACCAGCCACTTAAGAAGCCATTTAGCAGGTTCTTATAAAATTGACACATACTGCCTATATGACCCAGCAACTGCATTCCTAAGTATTGCCCCCAAAATAACTAAAAATTCATTTCCACAAAAATATCTGTATTCGCAGCTATAGTCATAATCTCCCCAGACTGGAAAGAACCAAAATGTTCATTAGTTGTAAATTGATAAACAAATTTGGAGCATCCATGCAATGGAACACTGCTCAGCCATGAGGAGGAATAGAACATCGCTATGTGCAACTACATGGATAAATCTTAGGAGCATTCTGTTTGGAAATAGAAGTCAGATACAGAGGCGCCTGGGTGGCTCAGTCAGTTAAGCAACCAACTCTTGATCTTGGCTCAGGTCATGATCTCACAGTTTGTAAGACCAAGCCCTATGTCAGGCTCTGTGATGACTGCATGGGGCCTGCTTGAAATTCATTCATTCATTCATTCTCTCTCTCTCTCTCCCTCTCCCTCTCTCCCTCTCTCCCTCTCTCCCTTCTCCCTCTCTCCCTCTCTCCCTCTCTCCCTCTCTCTCTCTCTCTCTCTCTCTCTCTTTCTCCCTCTCTCTCTCTCTCCCTCCCTCTCCCTCTCTCCGTCTCTCTCTCCCTCCCCCTCTCCCTCTCTCTCTCTCTGTCTCCCTCTTCCCCTTCCTGACTTGCACTCTCTCAAAAATAAATAATTAAATAAGCTTGCATTGAAATAGAAATGAGGATGGGGTGTGAGGTAGATATAGTGGCAAGTCTGAGCCTGTGCGCAAGTTGCTGAGCTAATCCCTTCCTTTTCTAGCAATCCTGGAGGGAAGAAGATAGAGGAAGGCCCCTTTTCCAGATTTTTTTGGAGCACTGACTGAGACCATCAAACACATTCCCATATAACATTTCCACATGTTTTCCACTTCGCCAGAGATGCAACAAGCGGTTTAACAGCTCATGAGATCCCTGAGGCCATGATGCATGATGTGTCCATGAAACCTCCTGATGGACAAACAGGAAGTCCAGGGAGCAAGAGGGCCTGAGAATTCTGCTAACTTGGGTTCTGGGCCCAACACTGCTCACAAAATTGCCAGTCCCTTTACCCTGGAGCCTCTGTGTCTTCACGACAGTGTGCTCATCTCTGACCAGATGACATTAGAGGAGGTTCTTTCAAGGGCATTTCAGGTTGGCTGTGGAAAAAATAAGGATCAGCTTGTTTGGGGTTCTTTGTAATGATTTCCACCTACTCATGGTCAGTCATGTCACACACACACACACACACACACACACACACACACACACACACACACACACACGAAACCTAGGGCAAATAAAATTGAATGGAAATGGTCATTGATGCTTCTGGTCAAGAGTAGAGGGTGACTTTTTAGGGTCACAGGTATTCTCAGGTCACTGTCAGCCAGGAAGCTCAGTCACAAGTTTCTGTCTTGAATGAATGTGTCACTTGTTTCCATCCTGCCTCTGTCTAGGACTTGAATCAAGGGAGGAAAGTGTAATATTCTGTGACAGTGATTGCCAACAGAGGAATGTCAAGAGGAGAAAGGAGCCCATGTAAACAGCAATACAATTTTCTCAGATGGAAGGCAATTTGGGAGAATTTAGTAGAATTCTGAAAGGATGATGGGGTGTAAACACGTATATGGCCCTGGGCACTGCATTTCTTATCCGTGCCTTCACGCTATCTCCCTGGAACGAACAGAGAATGCAACTCTAATCTGCTAATGAATACATGTTTTTCACATATTGTAACCCTTGAATTAGATGCTGCATCTTATCCATTTAACCTAAATTCAATCTTGCTGGTTATATTTGCAGGTGGCACACTATTGAAATGCAAAGAGGCTTTTCCAAATACATAACCCTATACAATTACTTTCTTTTGCTGCTCGAGTTGATGGAAACCTATTTTGCTTTCTGTGAGATTTGGGGTTGGTTTTTCTTTATCTTTGTTTTCTTTCTGTCTTTCACGAAGGCGAGGGAGCCAAGACATTTAAAATGATGCACAGTGAAGATCCCAGATTACTGGTCGAGCACTAGCTCTGCCTGGCTCACCGTTTACACATGTGACAGTGATCTCCCTTTATGAGTTAGAAAGGGAAAGCGCATCCTTCTCAGTGGGGGACTCTGTGGAACTTTTATTAGTGAAATATGTGCACTGTCACAGACGGTGAACAAAAGTGTTCTTGCCACAGAGGAAGTAAAAATCATGACTTCTCACATTATAACAGAGGCTTGTTTTAGAAAGAGAGGAAGAGGGGAACCTGAGTGGCTCAGTCAGTTAAGCATCCGACTTCAGCTCAGGTCATGATCTCACAGTTTGTGGGTTCGAGCCCCGAATTGGGCTCTGTGCTGACAGGTCAGAGCCTAGAGCCTATTTCAGATTCTGTGTCTCCCCTTCTCTCTGCCCCTGCCCTGCTCATGCTCTCTCTCTTTCTCAATAATAAATAAATGTTAAATTTAAAAAATATATAGAGGAAGAACTGAGGGAGGGTGAGAGAAAGGAAGGTTGCAAAAGAACAGATTTTGAGGGAGATGAGATCAAACATTGAGGATATCTCCACAAGTAAATTTTATGTAGGGTCACAGCTTTGGGGAGTAGCAATCTTCTTTAATAGTCTTCTGTTTGAGTATGTATCCATAAACATCTCCCTCTAAATGTGTGTGTTTGTGTGTGTGTGTGTTGATGAAAAAAATCCCTCATTCTCTTACTTCTTCATGAAACAGATTAAAGACAATATATGCTTAGGACCTGCCATGTGCTCATTCCTGCAGAGTAGTCAAGTACTGACTTCATAGTTGGGCCCAAAAATAATATTTGAAATTAAGTGGCTTAAAACGTAACAATGGTTGGAAGTATGGCAGCTGAAGAATTGGTGAAGGTTAATGATTTGTCAGTGGTAGAGGAACAAACAAGAATAAGCTGTTTGCTTGCATTTTTCTCTTTTCATATTGACAGTCAATAGAGCAATTCATGAGACGATGAATTAACTTCAAAGAAAGAAACAGGTATTTGAATTTGTAGCTCCAAGCACCTAAGACTGCAAAAGAATTCTCAAAGAAAACAAAACAGGGCTATGTGCTCTGGAGATGAAGGCATCCAACATCTAAACTTTGGATGAGTGCTAAACTTTATGGAAACGTTGCAACTCATGTTAAATGGTATGTAGAACAGACTTGTCTCATAAAAGTGTCTCTTTGGGTTTTTTAAAAATTGTTTTATTTTTGTTTCCATTTAAGTGTATTGGTAGGGCCAATCCTTTCCCTGGAGGAAAAGCAGGGTATCACATAGGTTTCCTGGTCACTCTAACGTCATAAAAGTCCTCCAGTTATTCTAAATTTCAGTACAGCCTTTATTCGGAGGTTACAAGCCCAATCCCTTGTAATAATCAAAACTATGAACTTGGTTTAAGATTGAGGCATCTCCACACACCATGCTGGGGCCAGCTCCAAGTAGAAAGCTTCCCTATTCCTTCGAAGAGATCTTGTATACATCGCCCACTCTAGGTAAGGGGAGTTCTTACCTGTGCGGCACTGTTCTGCATGTCACCCTCATAAAAAGTTTTCTTCAAATCCAGTCTCCAACAAAATGCTTCAAATTCTCGCCCTTTTATGCTATCCAAAGGTTCAAGGGCTTTAAGGATCATCTAAACTCTTACCTCGACTATACTTTTTTTTAAATGAATTCTCAAGGAAAAGACAATGAACATCCCTAGGGAATGATAGCTGGCTAAATTTACATCATTTCCATTTCTTTAGTGCAGCCTACTTAAAAAAAGTATTTAGACCTTATTTCTTGAAAGTGTTGGCTAGTCTTGGTTCTTTATTTTCAACTGAAATCGTAAAATTAAATAGCTATTTAGAAAGCTAAAGATTTTTTTAATGTTTATATGTTACCTCAGTTCAACAAATGGTTGACACTGGCAAAAGAAATATTAAGGGAACATTAATTCACGATTATATGAATTTTCTTTCCTAGTATAGATAATAGTTCTGTCTTATTTTTTTAGATTTGATATCCATATTTGATCAAATACCAAATTTATAATAGTCACAAACATTATGACTAGCAGAAATGTTCTTTTTTTAAATATAATTTATTGTCCAGTTAGCTAACATACAGTATATACAGTGTGCTCCTGGCTTCATGAGTAGTTTCCCATGAATAATTGCTTACATACAACACCCAGTGTTCATCCCACTGGGTGCCTTTCTTATTGCCTATCACCCATTTTCACCTCCCCTGCCCCTACCCTCAGCTTGTTCTCTGTATTTAAGAGTCTCTCATGTTTTGCCTCCCTCTCTGTTTGAAACTATTTTTCCTCTTTCCCTTCCCCCATGGTCTTCTGTTAAGTCTCTCAAGTTCCACATATGAGTGAAAACATATGATATCTATCTTTCTCTGATTGACTTATTTCACTTAGCCAAAAGACCCTCCAATTCCATCCATGTTGTATCAAATGGCAGGATTTCATTCTTTCTCATTACCAAGTATGTATAAACATTTTTATCCATTCATCCACTTTATCCATTCTTTATCCATTCATCAGTTGATGGACATTTGGGTTCTTTCCACAATTTGGATATTGTTGAAAGTGCTGCTATAAACATTGGGGTACATGTGCCCTTGTGAATCAGCACTCCTGTATCCTTTGGATAAATTCCTAGTAGTGCTATTGCTGGGTCATAGAGTAATACTATTTTCAATTTTTTGAGGAAACTCCACACTGTTTTCCAGAGTGGCCGCACCAGTTTGCATTCCCACCAACAGTGCAAGAGGGTTCCCATTTCTCCAAATCGTCGCCAACATCTGTTATCTGATAATGAGTGATGTTGAGCATCTTTTCATGAGTCTGTTGGCTATCTGGATGTCTTCTTTGGAAAAATGTCTATTCATACCTTCTACTTGTTTCTTCACTGGATTATTATTATTTTTTTTTTTTGGTGCTGAGTTTGGTAATTTCTTTATAGATTTTGGATACTAACCCTTTATCTTATATGTCATTTGCAAATATCTTCTCCCATTCCATAGGTTGCCATTTAGTTTTGTTGATTGTTTCCTTTGCAGTGCAGAAGGCTTTTATCTTAAAAATAAGCCCTAGTAGTTCATTTTTGCTTTTACTTTCCTTGCCTTTGGAGACATGTCAAGTAAGAAGTTGCTGCAGCTGAGGTCAAAGAGGTTGTTGCCTGTTTTCTCCTGTAGGATTTTGATGGTTTGCTGTCTTACACTTTGGTCTTTCATCCACTTCAAGTTTATTTTTGTGTATGGTATAAGAAAGTGGTCCAGTTTCAATTCTTCTACATGCTGCTGTTCAGTTCTTCCAGCACCATCTGCTAAAGAGATTGTCTTTTTTCCATTGCATACTCCTTCCTGCTTTGTTGAAGATTAGTTGGCCATACATTTGTGGGCAAATTATGGGTACTGTATTCTATTCCATTGGTCTATGTGTCTGTTTTTGTGCCAACACCATATTGTCTTGATGATTACAGCTTTGTAGTAGAGGCTAAAGTTTGAGATTGTGATGCCTTCCACTTTAGTTTTCTTTTCCAGCATTACTTCAGCTATTTGGGGTCTTTCGTGGTTCCATAAAATTTTAGGATTGTTTGTCCTCACTCTGAGAAGAATTCTACTGCAATAGTGATTGCTATTGCATTGAATGTGTAGATTTCTTTGGGTAATATTGACATTTTAATAATATTTGTTCTTCCAATCCATGAGCATGGTATGGTTTTCCATTTCCTTGTGTCTTCTTCAATTACTTCAAGTTTCCTGTAGTTTTCAGCATACAGATCTTTTATCTCTTTGGTTAGGTTTATTCCAAGGTATTTTATGCTTCTTGGCACAATTGTAAATGGGATCAATTTCTTGATTTCTCCTTCTGTTGCTTCATTATTGGTGTATAGAAATCCAACTGATTTCTGTACATTTATTTTGTATCCTACGACTTTTGGAATTTCCATATAGAGTATCATGTCTTGTTGGCATCTTTTGGAATTTCCATGTAGAGTATCATATCATCTGTGTAAAGTGAAAGTTTGAGTTCTTCTTTGCCAATTTGAGTGCCTTTTATTTCATTTTGTTGTCTAATTGCTGAGGCTAGGACTTCCAACAGTATGTTAAACAATAGCAGTGACAGTGAAAATCCCTGTCGTGTTCCTGATCTCAGGAAAAGCTCTCAATTTCTCCCCACTGAGGATGATATTTGCTATGGGCTTTTCATATATGGCTTTTATGATGTTTAGATATGTTTCTTCTATCCCCAGCTTCTTGAGGGTTTTTATTAAGAAATGATGCTGTATTTTGTCAAATGCTTTTTTGGATCTGCTGACAGGATCATATGATTCTTATCCTTTCTTCTATTAATGTGATGTATCCCACTGATTGATTTGGGAATGTTGACCAGCCTTGCATTCCAGGAATGAATGCAACTTGATTATGGTAAATAATTCTTTTAATATACTGTTGAATTTGATTTGTTAGTATCATATTGAGAATTTTTACATCCATGTTCATCAGGGATGTTGGCCAGTAATTCTCCTGTTTGGTGGAGTCTTTATCTGGTTTGGTAATCAAGGTAATCCTGGCTTCATAGAATGAGTCCAGAAGCTTTCCTTTCATTTCTATTTTTTTGGAACACCTTGAGAAGGATAGGTATTAACTCTGTTTTAAATGTTTGGTAGAATTCCCCTGGGAAGCCATCTGACCCAGGACTCTTATTTTTTGGGAGGTTTTTGATAACTTGTTCAATTTCTTCCCTGGTTATAGGTCTGTTCAAATTTTCTGTTTCTTCCTGTTTGAGTTCTAGTAGTGTGCAGGGGTCTAGGAATTTGTCCATTTCCTCCAGCTTGTCCACTTTGTTGGCATATACTTTTCATAGTATTCTCTAGTGATTATTTGTATTTTTGTGGTGTTGGTTGTGATCTCTCCTCTTTCATTTGTGATTTTATCTATTTGGGTCCTCTCTCTTTTCTTTTTGAGAAGTCTGGCAAGGGTGTTAATCAGTGTTGTTGTTTTTTTTCTTCCAGAAAACCAGCTCTTAGATTTATTGATCTGTTCTACTGTTTCTTTGGGTTTTATATTGTTTATTTCTGCTCTGATCTTTATTATTTCTCTTCTTCTGCTGGCATTGGGGTGTTGGTTTTTTTGGGTGTTTTTTTTTTTTTTTTTTTTTTTTTTTGCTGTTCTGCTCTTAATTCCTTTAGGTGTGTGGATTTTTCTTTTTCTTAAGATAGACCTGGATTGCAGTGCATTTTCATCTTATAATTATCTTTGCTGCATCCCAAAGGATTTGGATTGCCATGTTTTCTTTTTTTTTAATTTTTAATATTTATTTCTAAGAAACAGGGAGTGACAGAGAATGAGCAGGGGAGGGGCAGAGGGAGAGGGAGACACAGGATCCGAAGCAGGCTCCAGGCTCTGAGCTGTCAACACAGAGCCCAATGCAGGGCTTGAACCCATGGAAGGATTGTGAGATCATGATGTGAGCTGAAGTCAGACACTTAACTGACTGAGCCACCCAGGTGCCCGTGGACTGTCATGTTTTCATTTTCATTTGCTTCCATATATTTTTTAATTTCTTCTCTAATTGCCTGGTTGACCCATTCATTCTTTAGTAGGATGTTCTTTAACATCCATGCATTTGGAGGCTTTCCAGATATTTCCTTATGGTTGATTTCAAGTTTCATAGTGTTGTGATCTGAAAATTTGCATGGCATGATCTCAATTCTCTTATACTTACTGAGGGTTGTTTTGTGATCCAGTATATGATCTATCTTGGAGAATGTTCCATGTGCGCTTGAGAAGAATATGTGTTCTGCTGCTTCTATATGAAAAGTTCTGAATATATCTGTCCAGTCCACCTGGTCCAGTATATCATTCAAGGCCATTGTTTCTTTTGAGCTTCTGCCTAGATGATCTGTCCATTGCTGTAAGTGGACTATTAAAGTCCTGTGAAATTATCGAATTTTTATCAATAAGATTGCTTTGTGATTAATCGATTTATATATTTGGGCACTTCAAATTGGGGGCATAAACATTTATAGTTGTTAGCTTTTCTTGATTGATAGACCCTGTGATAATGACATAATGCCCTTCATCTCTTGTTATAGTCTTTAGTTTAAGATCTGATATGAGTATGTCTGATATAAGTATGGCTACTCTAGCTTTCTTTTGACGTCTAGTAGCATGATAGGTGGTTCTCCATCCTCTCGCTTTCAATCTGAAGGTGTCTTCAGATCTAAAATGAGTCTTATGTAGGCAGCATATAGATGGGTCTCTTTCTCCATTCTGATACCCTATGTCTTTTAATTGGGACATTTAGTCCATTTATATTCAAGTCATTATTGAAAGATACAGATTTAGTGTCACTGTATTATCTGTAGGTTTCATGCCCATGATGATGTCCCTGGTCCTTTGTAGTCTGCAACATTCGACTCACAGAGTTCCCCTTAGGATCTCTTGTAGGGCTGGTTTAGTGCTCATGAACTCCTTCAGTTTTTGTTTGTCTGGGAAAACCTTTATCTCTCCTACTATTCTGGATGAGAGCCTTGCTGGATAAAGAATTCTGGCTGCATATTTTTCCTATCCAGCACATTGAATATTTCCTGCCACTCTTTTCTGGCCTGCCAAGGTTCGGTGGACTGGTCTGCTACTACCCTTATGCATTTAACCCTGTAGGTTAAAGCCCGTTTGTCCCTAGCTGCCTTCAGAATTCTCTCTTTATCTTTGGATTTTGCCAGTTTCACTATGATATGCTGTGGAGAATACTATTCTTGTTGGATCTGAAGGGAGTTCTCTGTGCCTCCTGGATGTGTATGTCTGTCAGATTAGGGAAGTTATCAGCTATGATTTGTTCAAGTAAACTTTCTGCCCCTTTCTATCTCTTCTTCTTCTTCTGGAACTCTTATGACATGGATATTATTACATTTCATTGAATCACTGAGTTTTCTAATTTTGCCCTTGTGGTCTAGTATTTTCTTATCTCTTTCTCAGCTTCATCATTTTCCATAATTTTATTTTCTTTAAAATTTTTTAAATGTTTATTAATTTTTGAAGGAGAGAGAGAGAAAGAGACAGAATGCAAGTAGGCGAGGGACAGAGAAAGAGGGAGACACAGAATTCGAAGCAGTTTCCAGGCTCTGAGCTGTCAGATGTCAGTACAGAGTCTGATGCAGGGCTTGAACTCATGAACTGTGAGATCATGACCTGAGCTGAAGTTGGACACTTTACCCATTGAGCCACCCAGGTGCCCCAGCCATAATTTTATTTTCTATTTTACTTATTTTCCTCTCTGCTTTCTCCATCCTTGCTGTCAGTGCATCTAGTTGATTTTGCACCTCATTTACAGCATTTCTAAATTCATTGTGAGTGTTTCCTAGTTCTTTGATCTCTGCAGCTGTAGATTTTATGCAGTCTTCTATGTTCTTTTTTTTCAAGCCCAGTTACGAATCTTGTGACTATTTTTCTAAATTCTTGATCAGATATATTTTTTATACCTGTTTGGAGCAATTCTCTAGATGTAATTTTTTCCTGGAATTTCTTTTGAGAAGAATTCTTCTGTTTCATCATTTTAGCTAGTTGTCTGTCCTTTTTGTGTTTTAATAGCTTGTTATGTGTCCAGTACTGGCAGGCACTACTATATTAAAAAGGACCTGGCCCTTCAGGAGGTGGTTTTGGAGTGTGTTGCATGCTCTCTGTTGTTGTGACTCTAGTTGCTTTATGTGCCTACTTGTAGACTTTCCACTACGTGTGCTTTGATTAATATTTTTTAGAAAAAAATTTAAAAAGGGGATGGTAATGGAAGAAGGCTTATCCCATACAAAGAGAGAGATGACAGGGGTGGGGAAAAAGAAGAGAAAAAAGAATTAACCAGGCCAAGAATCAAATCAGGAAATACAAAACTGCTGGATAGATGCCTGATGGTGCCTTGGAGCTGGTGGCAGTGCTGGTCTGGAGAGGGGCTGTCAGTTTGTTCAGTGTCAGTCTTGCTGTGGTAGATACACAGTTACCAGGCACAGAGGGGCGTGGTGTGGTGTAGGCGGATCCCGCCTTCACTGTGGGCCTCCTGTCTTACACCCCACCTTGTTGGTGATGGGGAGAAAAATGGAGACACCCCAGTCTTTCCTCCCTGGACCAGGTGTCCCAAACCACTCTGTTCAGGCCAGTCTCACAGTGGCGCCCAGGCGTGAGTGAGGCAGTTTGTCCCGCCATCTCTGTCTCTGGGGCAGTCCCAGAGCACTCAGCTGGAATTCAAACCCTGATGTCTTAAAGGAACCCGCTCCACAAGCCCTGGTTCCTTGGAAGTGTGTCTTCGCCCTGCCAAAACAGGGCCTCTGGCTCCTTACACAGGAGCCTCTGGCTCCTGCCACATGGGAGTGGACAAGCTGGTTGTCCCGCTCCACAGTCTCCCACACCTCCCAGGACCTCAGCTGGGATTCACACCCTGATGTCTTAAATGACCCTTCCCTATGCCCGTCCATTCCGGGGTAGTGCTACTCAGCCCGCCAGCCAACAAAGGGCCTCTGGCTGGTGGGTGCCTGCAGTGTCTTTTGTCCTTGGAGGCTGTACACCTTCTTCCCACAGCACTCAAGGGAGTGGACTGCTCTCTCTAACTGCGCCTCTGAGGTGGCTGCTGAGCCCAGGGCTGCCTCCCCTCCGCCCCTCCAGGCAATGGGAACATGGCATCAGGCCCCAGTCCAGAGAAAGCTCCACAACCCTGGATTGAGTTAGAAATTGGTTCTTTCTCCTTTTTTTTTTCATTCCTTGGTCCATGGTTTTTCTATCCAAATATCCTACATTTCCATAGGCTCTCTTTTTCCACAGAAAGAACCCTCTCCCCTCCATGTCTATGCTACCCGTTTTATCTTGCCTTCACAATCATGCACCTCTGGCCTGTCAAGTCATCCTCTAAAGCCCCTGGAGATGTTTCTGTCACTCTTGTAGCCTGGATTCTGGGAATTCCAAGTGTTCTGGCCTCAGCACTGCAGTGTTTGAGGAAAGAGGGAACTTCAGGCCCCCCTCCTTCTCTGCCACATGGACTCCTCAGATTTGTTCTTTTTAAATAAACTGACTGAAAGTCAACCCAATGCTATTTCTGTTACAGAGTAATTGTTTATAGTCTATTAGAAATCACAAATATAAAATCATCAGTGAGTGAAGACAAAGTGGCTCCTGTTTATATCAGGAAAGGGTAATAAGACAGCTCAAAATAATTGGCAATTTGCTATTGCTAATGTATAACTAATAAACTCCTTTTTGTGGGAAAAAAAATCCGGAACAAGAGAATATATGTATGTTATTTTGTGGCCTGGACAGGCAGCAGTGGATAAGACCCAGGATTTAGAATCAGGATGCTGAACTTTGAACCCTCACTGTACTATTTACCTGTGATACGCTGGACAAGTTAACTAAGCTCTCCACTTCCTTAGTTTAATTTTCTGTAAAATGAACATAATAACTGTAGTATATCAGTCAGGGTTCAACCAGAGAAACAGAATCAGTAGGATATATACTTATTATATGGAATCAGCTCATATATCTGTGGGGGCTGGCTAAGCAATTCCAAAAAATCCATCCAGATTATCCAGAACAATCTCCTTTACTTAAAGTCAGCTGATTATGGACTTTAATTAAATCCACAAAATATCTTCCTAGCTACACCTAGGTTAGCATTCGGTTGTATAATGTAACTGTAGCCTAACCAAGCTGACACATCACAAGTACCTACATCATAAGTGATTATAAGGATAAAGTGTTATCTGTAAGTCACTTTAACAGTACCTGGCACATAGGAAATATTCAAGTGTTAACTGTCATAAATATTACTTACCAGTTATGTGATTTTGAGCAAATCATGTAATTGATCCTTGATTTTTTCATATGTAAATGAAAGCCCTAATGTTTATTTTCTCCCAATGTCTATGATTTGGGGCTGCATTAAGAGAAACAGGATTAAGCAAGCTGACATTTGATGTTATAGTATATGCACACACACACCCCCACACACACACACACCCAGACACGCACACACACACACCCAGACACGCACACACACACACCCAGACACACACACACACACCCACACACACACACCCAGACACCCACACACACCCACACACACACCCAGACACACACACCCACACACTCACACCCACACACACACACACACACCCAGACACACACCCACACACCCACACACCCACACACACACACACACCCCCAGACACACACACACACACACACACACAGGAACGTTATTCAGCCATAAAAAAGAATGAAATCTTGCCATTTGCACTGACACAGGTAGAACTAGAGAATAGAATGCTGAGAGAAATAAGTCACTCGGTGAAAGATAAATACCTTATGATTTCACTCATATGGAATTTAAGAAACAAATGAGCAAAGGGGAAAAAAAGAGAGATGCTGCCCAAGAAACAGACTCTAGAGAACAAACTGATGGTTACTAGTGGGGAGATGGGTTGGGGATATGGGTTACTGTTGGTTCAGCATCGAGTCTTGATTTTGGCTTAGGTCACAATCTCATGGTTTGTGAGATCAAGCCCCAAGTTGGGCTTTTGTCCTGACAGCATGGAGCCTGCTTGGGATTCTCTCTCTCCCTCTCTTTTAGCATCTCTCCTGCTCGCATTCTTTTTCTCCCTCTCAAAGGAAATAAATAAACAAAAAAAAAAGGAGTGCAGTAGTCATGATGAGCACTGGGTGATGTATGGAAGTGTTGGGGCCATTATATTGTATAACTGAAACTACTGTTACACTGTGTATTAACCTAACTGGAATTTAAATTAAAAACTTAAAAAAAAAAGAAAAGCAAACAAACTGGAATGAAGTCAGGATAGAGAAAAAGGTAGAGGTTGTGGTATTGGAGGAAGAATGTAAACAGTCAGAAAGTTCCTAAGCTCCACTGAAGACCTTGTGGTGGATAGACTATTCCAGATTAGCTGGGTCCATGGCTCCTACGTGTCCTGGTCTGACACTGAGAGATTTTTGTCAGAAGTGGCAATAAGAGCCCAACTTCTCTGCACAGTAGACCTGTCAGAGCAAGTCTTAGAGCACTTACTATGTGCCAGGCCCAGGCACCTACTATGTGCCTTGACAAACCCAGGGGGGTCGGCTCCAGTTCTTCACTCACAGGAAACACTTCAGTTATCCCCTTTATTCTTTCCCTGTGTCGTCCTTGTAGAAAGAATTCTTTCCACTTAGGAGCTCTCAAGTTTAACCCAGTCTGGGGGCCTGGGAACACTTTAGGCAAGCACTCAGTGGCCCCACTCCAGACTGAAGGTGACATCAACCTTGAAAGATAGCATGACCTAGTATTTCAAAACAGAGAGTTTCTGGTATTTCCTCAGAAGGAAGGCTAAAAGCTGTTCTGCTTCTTCAGAAAGCAATAGCTAGAACTACGTTACAACAGGGGAGAACCCGCCATTTTGCCTCAGAAAAGATGAAAGGGCTACTGCAATGAACTAAATTCTCCCCAAGACCCTGTCACAAGGAGAGAAGTTGGGAAAGGCCACTGGGGATGTCCTGGAGAAGGAGGGAAAGGAGGGCTTCATGGGAACTCCTAGCGAAGGTCTTCTAAAGCTCTCTCCGTCCACACAGGATTGACACTGTCCTGTGAAGTGACAAACTGATCTTGATTAACCCAGAAAATAGGTTTGGGTGTCTGGTGTCTGGTCAGTAACCAGATAAGTGTAGCCCCCAGCCGTCTGGAGGATTTCTATTTCTGTTCCTGTTCTGTGAGGTTCCAGGTGCCAGTGTCAGCTGTTTTGAGGTAATTTATCTCAGAGCAGTATGACTCACTTAGAAATATACAATCTGGAAATTCTGTGATCTGTTGTTTGCGCATATTCTTTTTATCTGTTACTTTCATATTTGTCTCTGCTTTCTTGTGCAGTGCTGACTTTTACAGACAGAAGTTGGCACCTAAATTTTTTTGTAAATAGCCTTTAACCAGTGTATGTTTTTGTTCTTCTCCTCCTCCCTCTTCTTCCTCTTCTTAATTTCCGGTTGTGGTTGGGGAAGCTAATGTATTTCATTCGAATCCAACTGTAACATCATTTAAACAAGACTGTAAAGCATTATTCCCAAAACAACAGACTTTATTTTCTCCTTTCAGGTATTTGTAGCACAGATTTTGATTTTGAGCTCCCTTTGTACAGCGGCCTCTATGGTTTATGTGGAGTCAGGACAGAAATTCTTGGCAGAAGTCCAGGCAAACTTTCCCCCATGGCTCCCAAGACGTCTTACACCAAGGTAACTTGTTCCTTATCTGTAGACACTGGACAAGGAGCTCATTGTTCCCTTGCTGCAAACATTATATAATCCATTTATAAATAATTTATATTTATATCACATATAACTTACACATTATAAAATATTGAATATATTTTGGTTTTCTACCTATGGTTTCAAATTATTATTGCAAATGAATTCATTGCATTTTCTCCTCTTGCAAGGCTGAGGTGAAAACGAATAACATAGATAATAGTTAGATTTTTTTCCTTGTTAATTAGAAAGCCTTCAGCTTCATTATTTAATCCCCAAGGACAGGGTAAGTGATTACTCTGTATGAGTGAGCTGCAGTCTAGAGTTCCATTTTAATTAAAACTTTTTCATAATATGAGAGATTTGTTAAGTAAATTTTAACAACATAAGAGCTTGAGGACATAGGAATTGTTTTAAAGATTTCTATAAGATTATCACTGTACCACACTGTGATTCTCAGGAAATTTACCTTTTATTAAATCAGTTTACAATGGGAACAATGTATTTTCCCATAGTTATATTGTGGATCTTTCTTTATATTCTGATATTCTTTGTTCAGCAACCAACAAATCATCAGCTGTATTGTAAGAAAATGCCCCTTTGACTCAAGAATGCCACTCTAGAAATTTATCTCAAGGAGGTAAGAACTGAGGATTTGGTGTTTCTGGGACACATTTATCCCCCTCTACTTTTGGAAGTCTCTGAGAACTGGTCAATGGACATTGAAGTTCAATTTCCCCGATGCTAGACCGTGTTCTGTGGTGTGCTGTGATAACAACTGAATGCACTGTAGAAGTGATAAAATTTCATCTGGCGCTGGTTTTGGTGAGGCATTTTAATCAACTGCAGGGCAGATTAAACCTGTTCTGCAAGAGAGTGGGTGCCAATTTAGCTGTTACCTGATCAATGAAACAAGCCGAAATTTTAAAGGATACGGAGGCTGCGATTAGAGACAGGTAATTGGGTAACTGTCTATCAGCGGCACAAGCCAGATATGTATTGATCAAGAAAGGAAAAAGTCTGACTTGATTAACAAACCGTCTCAGCGTCAATAAACTAATGGTTGGTTTTAAAATGTAATTTTGCTTCCTTTCTTCAGTAAGAGTCCAAAATAGCCCAGGCAGGAGTGGTGGAGAATGTAAAGGTGTTAAAACTGTTTATAAATCAGAACTTTTGCTGTATGGGGAAGCCTGGTAATAGAAAAGCAACAGAATTTCTGTCCCAGGCCAAAGGTATCTCAACCCCTTGAACATTATATAGAAGAATTCAACATGGTTTTAGATTGAAGCTACAGTGTTAACCTTGACATTCCATGTCTGCTCTGAAATGATTTCTGCTGGAGACAAGTGGGTCATCAAGAAACTTCTTGCACAACTATGTCATCCCAGGGGCTCTCAGATCAGTTCCTCCACAGGTATCTGAGACTCTGAGACACCTCCTCTGGGGAGCAGATGGGATTGATAAATAGGAATTCTCTCCATCTTCTTGAAGCAAAGTAGACACAAGTCCATGTGCCCTCTTCCTTGAAGAGAGGGCAGCTTGCCACAGAATGGTTAGAGAACAGGTAACGTCTGCAAATCCCCTTCCTGTGCTTCTGGGCTAGAAAACATGAGTGCTTACTGTTTATGTTGTTAAAGAAGAGGGGCAAACAGCCCTTAGCTATCCCAAAGAGGGGAAAGAGCTAATGCTGCATGTTAATCTGGGTCCACAGTCTGTGACCTGAGGGAACCTGAGGTGCCTGGGTCCCTGTACCTTCTGCCTTAGAGCATAGCCCCTCAGACCTGCAGGGAGCCAGCTGAAGATGGGGCAGTGCCTCTGGGGCTGTGCATCCAGCTGCTCACCCACTGCTGAAAAAGCAGCGCCAGTCTTGGGGGCCAGCCCTGAGCAGATGGGGAAAGAATCTCATTCTGCGCGGGAAGCCGGGAGTCATCTGGGGACTCTATCTAGACATTACATGGCATTTGAAGGGAACGTGGGTGTGGAGAGCTCTTTGGCTGTGTCTGTCTCTTAGTGTCCTGTGACTTCTGGCTCATTGCAGTAACATCAGAGTCAGCTTGGAGTGCCTGGGTGGTGGCCCAGGTCATGATTTCATAGTTCATGAGTTCCAGCTCTGTGTTGGGCTCTGTGCTGACAGCACAGAACCTGCTTGGGATTCTCTCTTCCTCTGTATTTCTCTCAAAATAAATAAGTAAAAAAAAAAAAAAAATCAAGAATCAACATTGCTTGGTCCAGAGAACAGAGGCAGCTCCAAGCTTGATAAACCAAAAACAAAAACATTTTATTCTAATACGACATTTGCGGTGGAAATGGAAAGAAATAAATTAATTAACAACTAAACCTGGGGGTACTTAACTAGGTTGTTTCTTTGTAGGCTTAATGCCAACTAGAACAAAATATATTGCTGGTATAACCCTTGGATCCACAAAGGATCTCCTCATTTGAATGCAACTGGGAGAGGTGGCAGGAGAGGAACGATCGTTTACAATTCCTGGACCCCAAACACCATGAGTGTTCATGAGTTCATTGTTTCCCTTCCCCCCCACTAGTGTCTATTCAAAGTTGTTCCTGACCCCAGAAGCATAGTGATTTTGCCAGCGCTCAGGGAGACAGCCTCAGAAACCTGCCACATTTGCAGCTCTCTCCAGACTGTGTAGTTGCACAGTGGTGCTCATGGGCACAGTTCTCTGGGTACATGGTGACAGCAGCCACGTCCCTGCTTCCACTCACCATGGCCACCACCAGATCCACCCCCAAGATTCCAGAGAGGAATGCAGACCTAGCAGAGCTAAGCTGTCGCATCACAAACAGTGCTGTCTTCTCAACACACTTCAACTTCCTTGTCGTCAGTGGTAAGCAGAGGCTCTCCAGGGCACCTCCATTAGCCTGGCTTAGCCACTGAGCCTTATCTAAATGTCTCTAGTGTCTCAGGAAGAAGCCTCTACTCTCCTCCAGTTTAGCTTCCCAGCACAAAATAAGCATATTTATTGTGTCCCAGAGTGAGTGTAAATTTCAGCCAACACTTTTTTTTTTAATGTTTATTTAATAATTTTTAGAGGGGAGGGAGGGAGATAGAGAATGCCATGCAGACTCTAAACTGTCAGCACAGAACCTGAGGTGGGGCTAGAACTCAGGAACCATGAGATCATGACCTGAGCCGAAGTCAAGAGTTGGATGCTTAACCGACTGAGTCACCCAGGTGCCCCCAAAACCTTTGTCTTGTTTGGATTATTGCTGTTTCGCATTTGGCATATTAAGGATTCTAGTGGTACGAAACATAAAATGTCTTAGAAAGAAGTTGGGTAGACAGCAGAAAGACACAAACTGAGTACACATAAGTGCTTTCATTCTAAAACTTCTAATACCAGTGTCTGGTCCTTCCCTAGGTTAAAATGTTGGGCTTCCTCTATTTATACAAGTGTTCTCCCACCTTGTAAGAAGGGATTCATGTATTTCCTGCTAGCTGTTGTCAGGAGACAATCAACTGCATTAATGCCTCCGAGGTGGGCTAGTCGAGATTGATTAGCTCTGTCATTCAGGAGATACGGCATGAAGGGAAATGGATGGCTAATGGCAAGAGAGGGAAGCCCTAACAGACGCCAGCTCTGTCGGCTGTCATATTCAGGGTGGTTAGGCTGAATAAAGGCTAGTACTTCCTAGAGGTGTGACAGAGTCCACTGGCCCTGTGCTGAGGTAGAGAAGGCATGCTCAGTAGATCATCCAGTCAGGGCTCAGAACTGACCTGAGAGAGCCTCGGGAAGCTGAATCCGGCCACTGGATGTGGGGAACCATGTCAGAGTCTAGAGAGGAAGGGGGGCAGCCATGAGGGGCCCAGGTAAGCATGCCGCAGGGGAGAGTCTGGCCAGACAAGAAAGTTCAGAAGAACAGGAGCTGGGAGTGAATCAGCCACAGAAAGGAGGGGGCACAGGAGCCTCATGTCTGTGTGACCCTGGCTCCAATGATCTGCCTGAACCAGACACTCCCCTACTTAACTGATCTCCCTGTTAACAGAACAGAAGGCAGAATCTGAGCCACATTTGTCCCTAGCTGGGGAGTAGTGAGTCCTGCTTTGTGGCCATCCTATCTGGCAGTACTGATGGCTAGCCAGCAGGTTGAGTTCCAGAAAGACAAGGACTTGATGGTAACCCCTGTGGCCTCAACAACCCGGGAAACTATCTGCAACTTTCTTGATGAGCCTGCCTTTCCAGGGGACTCTATTCCTGGGTGGCCTAGAAACCCCCAGAAGAATGGCTGGGTGGTGACCCTCCAGGCACCTGCCTCTACCCCTGCCAGTCTCCTGGCCAACAGTGTCAGCCTTTGGAAGCAAAGTCTTTGGGAACTCCCCTGAGGGAGTTTTTTGGGGGGGATGGATGATGTCTTATCCTGCCCACAAGGAGGAGATAGTCCATAGAGGAGGCTGGTCAAATTATATTGGCAGTGGCAACCTATGGATTCTTCCTTATCATTTTAATAATGTAGGTAACAGAGCCTTCTTAACTCTATAGAACCGTGTGACTAACATGGTAAGAGCAATAGGCTTGTGACTGGGACATGCTTATTGGAATCAGGTACAAGTCACCTCACATCTTTAAGACTTGGAGACTCCATTCCTTCATTTATAAAATGGGCATAGTAATACTTAATCTTTCTCTCTCACAGGGCTAATCAAATATTGATAAACATAATGACAGTGTTGTTGTTTTGATGATGACAATAAATTATGGGTGTCATTTAAATAGCACTTACCACATTCCAGGTGCTGTTCTATGATCCAGGCACTAGTTTAAGCAGATGTCATCTATTAGGTCATTTAGTCTTCATGTCATGCCTATGCAGCAGGTACCCATACGATCCTCATCATACAGAAGAAGGAGCAGGTTTGGTGACTTACCTGCCAAAGCTGCACGGTGATCCAGTAGTAGCAAAACAAAACCGAATCCCATAGCCTGGCCCCAGGGACAGGATCCTCTCTTGACCTTATACACTATCCTGTCCAAGACAATCTATGTGAATCGCCTGCCTCCGGAAAGGAAGTATTCAGCACATGTTTCATAAAGGAACAAATGAAATTTTAATGGATATGTTAAGTGCTAAACCATATAAATATTGTCTTTATTAGAACCAGACATTGGGCAGTTTTGACCCCACAGTCTGAATTCTGCTCAAACACCAAAACCATCAGCCAACAGGACTGATGTGTGTGTGTGTGTGTGTGTGTGTGTGTGTGTGTGTGTGTGTGTGTGTGTGGTAGAGGTGTGTGAGGTAGGGATGAAGGGCCACTGCCTAGCCCTGGGTGTGGCAGCTTTTTGGCGGCTGCTCAGCAAGCAGGGGTGTGCGCTCAGGCCTGAAACCCTTTACTTCAGTTGGCTGGGAAGGGGCATTTTTCATTCCAACAGGCCATTGTTCTGATTGATGAAGAGAGTAGCTTCCGCTAGGAGAAGCTGACAGAGGCAATTTACAAAGGGGAGAGAAAAGGAGGAATTGAGCCGTGTGCTGCCACACAGACATTGCTCGGCACAGTCCTATGGGCCTCGGTGCTGCCTTGCAGATGAGAGTCAGCACGTGATGTAACTGTTTTGGCCACTGTTGTTCTACTCTTCGGCGAGGACCAGATCAATGGCAGGCTGTGCAGAGGCCATCCATCACCCCAGTAGCAGGCCGTGAGTTATGGGGCCAAAACTCCAGCACTGACTCCAACAACAGCCTCCCTTGCAGAGTGGGTGATGGCCTGTGGGTCACCTGGCACTGAAGCAAGGGATGCCCCTGGCAGGGGTCCAGAGTCAGGGTGGGTCCCAGGACTTGCTCAAAGCCTAGGAGCTGCTAATGCCTTTTCTGAAGGGCAGGAACTACTGCAGAGATGTCATCTCACAACTGCTAAGAGGTCTCTTGGGGGAGCACGGTGTATCCCAACAATCTCTTACCATCCTAACAACCTCATGCACCTAATCCCTTCTGTCCATCACCACTGCTGTCTCCTAAGTCTGGTACCCCATTTTCTGTTGCATGGGTGGCCACAGTAGCCTCCAAACTGTTTGTCCCTTGGTCATTCTTGCTCTCCTTTAATCCCCTCCCAGTCTTGACCCATAGCCAGAGTGCAGTGTCTAAAAATGAAGTGTGATCATGCTATTTCCATGGTCAGAACCCTGGAATTGCCCCACTGCTAGGAAGTTCAACTCCTTGGCTATGCCTCGAGTCTGTGTATCCGGTGGCATCTCCTTACTTTTCTAGCTTGTCTTTGGCCATTCCACTCTCACCCCCTTCAATATGGCTGTACTGAGCATCCAGGGCCTCGAACTTGCCATGTTTTATGTTAGGTCTGAGTCTTTGTGCAGTCATTGTTTCCTCTGCTTGGAGTGCTCCCTTCTTTTTCCTTCATTCAGGTCTACAGAGAGCAAAGGAGAGATGGGATAAAATCCTTGGTGTAATTTAGGATTCCAAAGACTTAGGGATTAGGGAGGAATGTGAGAGTGACTTTATCATGTGCTACCAGCCCATTTACCTCTATGTCCCCTAAAAGGACCTAGAGGACACCTCATTTGCAAAAGCATTGAACAATACATGGATAAGAGAATGGGTGCATGGTAGATACTGTTGGTTTTTGTGCCAAGACCTCCATCATGAGCCTGGAGCATTTTTCACCTAGCTGCTCTGAGCGCTGGCTTCTGCTTTCTTCATAGAATTCCCTTCCACCCAGCAGAAGCCATTTGCCTGGGAGATTATACCACTTGCATCGCCTTCCCAGGCAGCCAGAGGCCAAAGACTGACTAATACAGGAATCTGAGACAGGTCCCCTTGCCTCAAGGAGACCATTCATACTTCAGCACACCCTGAGGACCAGGTGCTAGTGCTAGTACACAGCCAAGACCTCCTTGCTTAGCTTTCTTCCCTTGCTCAAACCTGCTTATCTCACTTGCCTTCTTTTTTTTTTAATTCAGTCTTTTTTTAAAGTTTATTTATTTATTTTTTTTCCATAATATTTTATTGTCAAATTGTTTTCCATACAACACCCAGTGCTCTTCCCCTTAAGTGCCCTCCACCATCACCACCACCTCTTTTCCCCCCTCCCCCTTCCCCTTCAACCCTCAGTTCATTCTCAGCATTCAATAGTCTCTCAAGTTTTGCATCCCTCTCTCTCCCCAACTCTCTCTCCCTCCTCCGC
>NC_043705.1:80806350-80853302 GCF_006229205.1 Suricata suricatta | reverse complement strand
GGAGTTTACAGAGCTCCCTTCCTCTCCGCCATCTTGGCTCCACCCTCAAAAGTTTATTTATTTTGAGAGACAGAGAGAGACAGAGACAGAGATAGCACGCAAGCATGTACGTAAGCAGGGGAGGGGTGGAGAGAGGCTGAGAGGATCTCAAGCAGGCTCCATACTGTCAGCACTGACTCAATTGCCTTCTTCTGAGAACACTCCTCAGTCAGTTGTTTATTCACACAAATCCTGATCAGTATCTGCTTCTGGGTTACCCAAGTTATGACAGCTCATATCTTTGAAAACTTCAGAGGTGGCTGTGCTCTGAGGGCCAGGATGAAAGTGGGCCATGCTGCCCCTGAAATGGCCTCCTTGGTCTCGGTGTGGATATTTAGATTCCTGGATGGAGGAGGCCAAGGAACTGCCAGGGGCGAGTTTGGTAGAAATTCTTTCATGGGCAAATTACTAGATGGCATATCAGACCGTTTGACCTCAGGGACCATTGTTGGTGGCTGACTGCTCACAGTGTCCCAAGAACTAAAATGGATGGACAGCCCACTAAAGCACTCCTTAAAAAACTGTGTAGCTGGGGGCGCCTGGGTGGCTCAGTCGGTTAAGCCTCCGGCTTCGGCTCAGGTCAGATCTCACATTCGTGGGTTCGAGCCCCGTGTCGGGCTCTGTGCTGACAGCTAGCTCAGAGCCTGGAGCCTGCTTCAGATTCTGTGTCTCCTTCTCTCTCTGCCCCTCCCCCTCTCATGCTCTGTCTCTCTCTGTATCAAAAATAAATAAAACATTAAAAAAAAAGTTAAAAAAAAAACTCTGTACCTGAAGAAACTCTGAACCTTGCAAATAGAAGGCTGACATAGATAATCATGATAGAAGGTCAAGACCCTTCACCTAATTTCCAAGCAAGATGGTTCGCAGATCTAGAGCTTTTTGAGTGAAGGAGTGGGATATAAATTTGAGGAAGGACCTGATGATAAAGTCATAAAATTATCCTCTAAATCTCCCTTTTAGCCTTTTTAAAGGGACTTGTAGACATTTACCAGGGTCACTCAGCACTGGAGGAGGGAAGTGAATCATTGGTGTTAGCTTTTAAAATGCCTTGTGATTCTACCAGTCAGAATGTGAGATTAGCTGTTGGGCACAAGTTCATGTTTTGGTCCATGTCCATTTCACAAAATATCTGATGGGTCTATACTACTTACCAGACTCTTGAGGGTATAGTAAGAAAAGATGACATTAGGAACTGGCAAAATCTCTATAGTGGCTATCTGTCCTGTGAAGCAAAGTTTATTTTCTAGGCAAGGAGAGTAGAAGTCCTTGGAATAGCTCCCATTGTGCCAAAATAGAAAACCGAAAACAGTGAATTCTGAAATGCCAGCCATTTACATGCATCATTTTATCTAATGTGCATGACAAGCCCCTGAGACTGGTATCATTAGTCTTGTATTAGACACGAGAAACCTGAGCTGCAGAGAGGTTGAAGAACTTGTTACAGAAAAAAACTTCTGGATCTTAATTCCAGGCTACTGGTAGCCTGTGGGTGTGGTTGTTTGGCTGACTGTGGCCCCATATTTACTTCTCCATATTATACATGTTCAAGGCTCCAGATCTGGGTTTTGGGAATGGTGGGAGACTTCAGAGGACATGCTGGCCATCTCTGCCCTCTCAGTTCCTGAGCCTGGACAAGAAATGCCAAGGGAGCCTTGCAACAGGATGGAGAAGCGTTCAGTATTGTTTAGATCTAGCCACTCCAGCTATCACCCTCAATTCCGGCCCAAGTAACCTTAGAAGTCCTAGAAAGAGGTGGGACACCTGTGTGGCTCAGTCAGTTGACTGTCCAACTTCGGCTCAAGTTATGATCTCATAGTTTGTGAGTTCAAGCCCCACATTGGGTTCACTACTGTCAGCACAGAGCCTGCTCTGGATACTCTGTCCTCTTCTCTCTCTGTCCCTCCCCCACTTGTGTTCTCTGTCTTAAAAATAAATAAAACATTTAAAAAAAGAAATGAGGTTAAAAAAATATATAAGTCAAAACTCCTTGTATTGTGGCAGACTTCCTGCTATGGACCAAATTGTGTCTCCCCCCACCTCACTACCACACCCCAATTCATATGTTAGACCCCTAACTCCCTAACTGGACTTGAGATAGGGCTTATAATGAGATAATACAGTTTAAGTGAGATCATAAGGTAGGGCTCTAATTCAGCAGAATGGGTGTCCTTATAAGGTCTCTATCTGCACAGGCACACCAATGAAAGGCCATGAACACAGTGAGAAGGTGGTCATCTGCAAGCAGGAGAGCTCTCACCAGAAACCAAATGGGCCAGAACTTTGATCTTGGACACCCAGCCTCCAGAACTGTGAGTAAATACATTTCTGTTGTTTAAGCCACCCAGTCTGTGGTATCTGTGGCAGCCTTGGCATATTCAGACACTTCCCTTAGCCTAGCCTGGAGCTGGCCCAGCACATGCATGGGGTTCGACCAAAGAGCCTGGCTGTTTGTCAATCCCCAACAGACAGTTTGTCAACTACTGTACTCTTGATTAGATTTCTAGCAAGAGTAGTGCCGAGGACTTTTTCTCTAGTAGATATCATTATTACCATGAAAAATTATATTCTATACTTGCCTTTTCCTTGAAGACTGGTTGTGAGGACTACAATGAATTGTGGAATAAACTCCACTAATGCATAATTAATACACGCTGATTCAATTAGTAAGAGGCCCCTGCCCCTTTTTCTTGCTAAAAAAATTTACATATATATTAGGAAGGCAGGAAATGTGAGAAAAAGAATAAAAAACCCCAGTACTCTTGAGACCCTCTTCACTTCTCTTTGTTTTATCGGATGTGTTTCCTCAGCTCCTGGTGTTTTTAGCTCCAAAATGCTGCAGGGAGCACGGGAAGGTCTGTCAGCAGCAGTTTGGCAGAGGGTTACCCTCTCACAAGTCAGAAATCAAACCTGTCGGGCTGGACATCCCCCACTTGAGTCTGGGCAGCCCGTACTCCAGCAGCCCTCTCCTTGAGCCTGTTCTTGCTAAGCATCTCTTCCGAGTGCCATTTTTTTCCTGTCGCCTCACAGCCCTCTTCAGTACAGTCCCAGGGTTTACAAGACTTACCAACTCATCTTTCTAGCTGCCGGTCCTTCCCTCTCATCCATTTTCTACTTTGTTGCAGCAATCACTCTAAAACCCCTTCAGTAGCTCCCTATAGAGAAAACATACTTTTTGCCCATCAGCATCTCTCTCCTGCTTCCCAACTAAGGGGTGGGCACATACTCAGGCCTGCCCTGGTGACCCCATCCCTGCTGACTTGGCCAGAGATGCCCTGCGGAGTTAATCCATGTTTTCTCTGGGACTTTTGCTGGAGCTGTGAGGAAAACAGCATCCCCTGCTCTCTGAAATCCTTAATCTCCAATAATCCCACACTCAAGGACCAACTCTCTGACAATGACCAAGATCAAGAAAGTCCAAGCCAAGAGAAGGAGACATAGAGGGGCGAAGCGTGGGATGGAAGGGAGAAAGAGGAAAGACAGATGGTTCTGTGTCTCCTGCAACTAAAACAATCCTGATGAACGTCTCCTTCTATTAGAACACAGCACCTTTTCTAGGACTTGGCCCTTCCTTCCTTCCTCCCTAGTCACCTCCTCTCCAGGAAGTCCTTGTCACACTGCTCTGCTTGAAGTCTAGGTGTGATGTTTGCTTTCCGTGCTGCCCAGAACACGGCCTCCCCAGTCCCTGCCTGCCTGACTCCCCTTCTCCTTTGTTCAGACCCAGCTCAGATGTCACCTTACAGCTCCCCGCCTCCCTGCCACCACCATGGATAAAATTCTCTTCTATGCCCTAACCTTACCATGACTAGTTCTGTTAGCACAGTTATTAAACCATGATTGCATCTAGTGGGTTGAGTGCAGGCATGTTAAATGTTCAGGACACACCCCACAGCTAGGAACAATTGGGCCTAAAATGTTAGTAGTGCTGAATTTGAGAAACCCTGCTGCGGAATGGGTCCTCTGGATCCCAAAGAAGAAGAACCAGACTGATGTCACATCAGAGTTTTCAGCACTGTTGTTAGATATGTCTTTACAAGGCTATCTGCAAAGTTCTGAGGAAAAAGGGATTTGGTCCTAGAGTTCTGTGCCCAACTGAACTACCAATCCAGTGGTGGGGGTGGGGTGCAGCACTTTTTACCTGAAAACACTGATAGAATTTACCCTCTAATGCATTCTTTTGAAAAAAAAATTTTGAAGTAGATTTCCAGAAAAACACAAGTAAGGAGTCCAGAAGATTAATGGCATCAGAAACAAGAGACAGAGAGTTGAGTATGAGCTGGGGATGTGAAAAAAGCAGAGAGTAAATAAAAATGAATCCATTAGACCTTGATGCACATAGAATTCTTACTCAAGAGAACGATATAAATTCAGGAGTTACCAGTTCATAGGTTTAAATATTTAAAGGCACATAAATATTGTTTAAAGTTATGATGGAAGGTCATTGCTAGAGAATAAAAGCAGAAGCACAACCCTGGGTGGGTGGGGGGTGTGTGTGTGAGGCTAATGCCCAGGACAAGGAGAGGTCATTTTATGCCCTCTTCTCTAGTTACCTTTTTTTTTTTAAACATGGAATGTATTTTTTGTGTAATAAAAACAAACTAGTTTTTCAAATACCTATTTAATAAATAAAACTCTGAATCCCTGGGATTCTGACTATACAAGGAATCTTTATGAGTCCCTATTGTTTATTATCTAGGGGAAAGAAAAAGAAATTGGGTGCAACCTGCATGCCAACCACGGGGAACTATTACAGAAATTATGATATATCTACTCCATTATGTGGTTATTAAAATAATGGGCTTATTGAAAACTAATGCACAAATATGAAAAATGTTAGAAAATAATGTCAAATAAAGATGTATATATACATTTTATACAATTACGCCCATTTGAAAAAAGGCTGAAAGAAAATTGCCCCAATGACAGCAGTGCCTGTGTGAGACTAATGAGCTTATAGATAATGCATAATAGATATTTTTTCTTTTACCCATTTCCCCATGTTCTATCTGTAATGTTACTGTTATGATTAAAAAGCAGTCTTTCTTAAAAAGAGTAAGGAGGCATTGCTTTTAGAAAGCCCAAGGATGTCAAGGCACACAGCTCTGGCGATACTTATTTGTAGGAGGACCTTCTGTCTCTTCTTAAACAGAAGATTGGAAGATCACTACCTTATAGTTGCTAAAGAAAACCACACGGTTCTATCAACAAACATCTGTAGTTATAATCTCTTTCTGGAGGAATGGAAAAATAAGAATTTGGGGGCCTGTGTGTGTGTGTCTTGTCCTTCTGCGGCGTGAGTCAAGAAGTTAAGAACCAAGGTACTAGCCGTATTGCATGACTAAGGAAGGCTAGTGGGTTTTCAGTAGGAAATGCGAAGCTAGCCACTGAGGGAAGTTTCAAGAGAGTTTGATTCGAATTAGTCTGAACTTTGGGAGTCTGTTGGCAATGTCTGAGATGGATTTGAGCACAGAATAAGTTAAAGATAATCTGATGTGGCGATATAAAACTATGTGTGTTGAGGGGAATAGAACAAAGGCTGTGTGGCAGGCATTTTTGGCTGTTCTTAAAAATATCCACTCCTCCTTTTTCTGTAATACTAGAAACCCTATTTTGTAGTAAGGCATAGGATTTTCAGAAGAAAAGACTGTATTTTCCACCCTCTTGAAGCCAGCGTGTCTATGTGACAAAATTCTAGTTAGTGAGATGTAAGCAGAAATGGGATCTGCCATTTTTGAGAAGCGCCTTTACAGGAAGAGATCATGCCACTATCCTTGCTTTTCTTCTTTCTGACTGGAGTGTGACCCCAACAGCTTGAGCTGGGCAGCCAGCTTAGACCTCGAGGGAGCCTTGGGGATGGAAGCTACGCATAGCAAAATAGAATGAGCTGAGGCCTCAAGTAAGCAAGCTATGGCCCACTTGATTATAGACGGATGTGTGAGAGAAAAATGAACTTCTATCTTTTTTAAAGCCACTGCATTTGAGGTTTTTGAAATCACTTCTTAATCATACAAGGGAGAAGTGGTGTGAGGTAAACAGTTTAATGGCACCTCTTCAGGGTGACCATGATCTGCCTGACGTCAGGGACCTTTTTTACCTGACACAATTGGGAGGTTGCTTTAAAAACAGAAACCAAACCACACAATCACAAAAACTACAGGGCAGCGTAGATCCTCATGACCACAGAGAGGAGAAAACCCTGAGACTACGTGCTGGCAGGCCCAGTGTCCGTCCCTGGCAGGGCTGTGGAGTCTCCCTTGACATTAGCACTTAAGGTCTACGGCCATACCACCAAATGTGCCTGATCTCAGAAGCTAAGCAGGGTCAGGCCTGGATAGTACTTGGATGGGAGACCTTTTCACTTAAGGAACTCAAATCCATTTTGCATCAATGTGCACTTTGCATTTGTGGGGACCTGATGCAAAAACACATCATCCCAAGGCAATTGAATTGGGACCAAAGCAGCAGAGACACACAAAGGAGTCAACCAGCAGAGCCTGGAGAGTGGAAGAACAGAAGCCCAGAGTGAGCTCACAGAGACTTCTTGTGCCCAGGGCTAAGATTCTTACTTTTTCTGTAAAAATGTTCATGTGTAACTGTAAGTCACTACATGGTGTGTGTGTGCATGAGTGTGTGCGTGCATGTGTGTGATGTGTACATGGGTGTGTGCACACGTGCATGGGTGTGTCTGTGTATGCACGAATGCGTGGTGTCACAGTAGAACTCTCAGTTCCAGGTTTCAGTAATCTCCATCACTGCTTTTCTTGTCTCCTCAAACTTCAGATTTCCTAATCTATTGCTCAGAGTGAGTCAAAATACACAAACCACTTTCCTTAGAAAATGCCATCTTGACAAGGAATGCTGATTATAAAAGCTCCATAAAGTAGCCTACCAAATCAAGGTGATCAGGTTTTGTTCAGTCCTAAGAAAAAAGATAGTACCAGAATTAGTAATGATTGTAACATTCAGTCATCAGATAAAAAGCATGAAGGTGCACACTGATTTGTTTCCTGATATCTGGAATCCTCTAAAAAGTTAGCTTGACTTAAGCCTGGGGGAAAGGATATCAAGCAGTTGAAAAAAATAATTCCAATGGTGTCCTGAAAGGCTAATCCAATCTATTACAAATGCAAATGCTTTGAGTTGAGTTGAATAAAATTTAGCAGCCTAACTCCCCTTATTTCCCATGGAAAGTCAGAGTGGACTAAGGTGGCTGAGTGTTCAAAGCTGATGAGAGGAAAAAGGTTGGAGAAGAGGCTGCAAAGAATGTTCAGGACCCTTTGCAGGTTTGTGCGTGACTCTGGGCATGTTAAAGGAACCCAGGATATCTGGGACAAGGTGATAATACTTATTAAGATATTAGCAATACCTAATAAGGTTATGTTCGGTTATTTTAGTAATTTTAATTTTTATGTATGTGTGGGAAAACCACCATTCTATCTCAAAATTACTCTTGCCTCTTCCTAACACTTGTTTAGTGGCTGTGAGGCCCAGCCATTGAATCAGTCTCTGGGGGACAGAAGCCAGAGGTGGTGTGTGGAAATGAATCTCCTGAGGGCTGAGTTTGCAGATCAGTAATACCAGCTGAGTATTACACAATCAACAGCAGCACTGCGATGGGAAGGGAGGCAGAGAGGGGAGGAGGAGAAGGAAGAAACTAAACTATGTGTGGGAACATTAATCCCAGCAAAACGGAAGAGGCCCTGGCTGGCTGCCATGTTTTCCAAGCAGTGATTACTCAAAGAATCTTCGTAGCATGTCTGGGGGATAATTTCATTTCACCGGTCTACTGGTAGTGACTTTGGAGCCAGAACCAAATCAGTGGGGTGTCCTGAGGCTCAGTGCTGGCAGGTGTTCAAAGAAGGCAGGCTGTTCTGCAGGCCTGAGTATTATGCCCTTTTACACTCTCTAAAGAGTTCACACACAATCTCACTACTAACTGACTAGAGCCATTTTCAAGCATTTGAAAACCAATTTCCTGAGTCCTAGTATCCCCTAAATTAATTACAAGACCTAGTATTTTCAGTGCTCTTGTGTTTCATGGTCTTTGTCCTTCTTTCTTCTGCAATGTTTTGGCAACCCAAGGTAGAGGAAGCACTTGAAATTATTGGTTCAAGCGAGAAGTTTGGATTTTTTTGTGTGTGTGCATTTCCTGCACCATGTTTGACTCTTGGTAACTGAAACCTTCTCCCCACTCACTGCCTATTTCTTCCCTGCTGGTAGTGAGTTCACTCCCTCAGAGCAGGCAGGGATGATGGGGGGTGAGGGGTGGATACTCAGAGCCCCTCTCTGTAAGGGATGAGGACTTACAGAGTCTCAGGACGTTAGCTTCCATGTCTCCCCTTAGACCTAACACTTATTTCTAGCTCTGCCCGCAGGCCCTTGTCTCCTTCCCGGCTGTTCTCCTGACTTTCACATGCCTGTGAGGGAATGCAAGTGAGTCCGGAAAAGTGCTTGAGTGAGGGGGCACATCACAACCATTCAAGTCTCCTGATGCCTTCCTGGGCTGAGATTATAATACCACTTCCCAAAAAATCAGGATGGGAATGGTCTTCCATGAAGGATGTCAAAATCACGTTGGGTAAGAAAACCAGAATAAGGCAGCTCCGTAATTCCCAAAGAGGCCTCCGTAACAGCTCCCCACCCCTGAAACGTGGGTATGGGCAGGAATACTTTTGAAGGCAGAATAAGTGAGAGGCACCCCAAATCCTGGCTATTGGAGGAGAAATCTTATCCAGAAAGCAAGATATAAATCCATTCTTGGAAGGCAGATAAAGCACCTTAGGACAATATAAATGGTGAAGAGAGATCAAATAACCTTAGAAAATGTTAGTATCTAACTGGGAGGCAGAAGCAGCAAACTCAAAGCCAATAAGCTGAAAAAGGGGAAGGAAAGCTGGAGTCAGCACTTGGTTTTCTCTACCCCTGGAGGCTTCTGAGAGAAAGGTAAAGAAAGGGCTTTGAAAAATGAGAAAGAAAACGACCAGGTTGAGCTTAGCTGTTTCCTCTAGGTTGAGCGGAGTTTCTGGCTGACACTGGATGACCCAGAGTGTCTGCTGAGCCCTGAAGTTTTGGAGTTCTCTGCAAGGGCTGAAGTCATGGGGCTGCTTGATCATGGGGACACATGGACCTCTGAGCTCCTGGGATATCCATATCGTCTCCCCAAATCTGCATTTGTTCATTGGTATGGGAGGGCGTAGTTAGCCACCACCCCCACCAAAGCTGGCAGGGCCAGGATCAATGTTTGCCCTTGGTGTGGGGCCCAGGGCTCCAGCCACTCTTCTTAAAATCTGCCTTGGAAAAGGTGGTCCCTGAGAAGAATCTTGTGACAGCGGCTGGACACGTGGGCACACTTGCTTCACCTGTATAGAAGTGGACTATCCCGAGAGACCCCGGCTTGACAGGCCATGTGTCTCTCTGAGTCTCAGGAGTGGTTGAGCACATTTACGTCAGGCTCCCTCATATTCCTGGAATGTGTCAGTTGGCTGACAGGATGGGCATTTTCCAAAGCTGAAGCATGACGGTCAGATCTGAATGCACTGATGTTGAGTGAATCTTCCGGCAGCTGTTGGGAAAAAAAATCCCAGCTTCCTTCCTTGCTTTTCCACTGTTTACTCGCAGTGTGTGGCCAGGGTGAACAGCGTGGTAGATGACGGGACATAATCAGGTGGTTTCCTGAGGGCAGCGAGGAAGGGGAGCTCACTGATATGCACACTTTGGCTTTGGAAAAGGCCCAACCTGTTGGGTAACTGGTCTCCTCTGAGGAATACAAGGGGTCCTCAAAGAAATCTTTTTAAAAGATTCTGAGGCTGTCAAGGGGAGCATGGTCCAGCGCACTGGAATGCGACGTCACAGGAGAAGGACAATGCATCAGCATGTCAACTCTTGGGAGAGAGACTGAGGCTGACATCAGGACTGAGGCTCTCTGCTCTTGTTAGTAGCTAATCAGTGATGCAGCCAAGAGCAGAACCCAGGCTTTGGCCTCGGCTCAGCCCCCCTAGAGTACTAGGAAACTCAGTTCTAATGTCAGAGTAAACCCATAAAACAAATGCCATGACATATGGGAAAGCCCTTTACAAACTGTAAAACTCTATATAAACCTGAGGCTCCCTTATTTTTAACATAGCACATCAGTGTCTGGTGTGGCGTCATATGCTTTCTCCTTTTGAGGTACACGTTCAGATCTTGCTACCTTCCTGCTCCCATTTCCTCTTGGCTAAATTCAGCTTCTTGGTATTTCATCAGCTGGGAAGTCAAACCAGGCTTAAAGGCCAAGATGTAAGATTTGCTGAATATAGCACAATCCTGGAATAATAATCTCCAGCAAAATTAATTTAGTCTCAACCTTCAAACCTGTGCTATATACAAAACTCAGGACTCAGCATTTCAGAAGCAATGGAGAATTCTACAGAGGAAATACTGGATTCACAAACGAGGTCTTCCAGAAGTGGTGTTCTAGCCAGGGCAGTCCTGGACCTCCCACTGGGCAAGACTTCAGGGACTGAATGGGGTTTTGTTCTCCAGCTAACAATTGGATTGTGACTGGGATCATTCATTCCAAGGAAGCCAAAGGACATTAACAAGCTGATGCACACAGTAGAGGCAAACCATGTTTGATTCGTCTTGGGTTGGGTATTTTTCCTCAGGGCGTTATTCAGATTTATTAGGGGCTCCACATAGAACTTGAGCCCAGAATTTAGTGGTAATGGTACAAGACAGATGGTCAAGTCAGAACAGTTGGTGGCAGCACGGGGGCCTGACAGAGAGAAGCATTTCCCAGCTGCTCAGTATTCTTCTGTAAGCATCCTGGGTAGGGCCCCCAGAGACCCTCAAGGCGGGGCAGGAAGGGAAAGCAGGAGGAGTGAGGGAAGACATCCAGCCTAAGAGACACCTGCGGAGCACCTGGTGGCTCAGCGGGTAAACATCGGACTCTTGGTTTCAGCTCAAGATGATCTCACGGTTGATGGGTTCAAGCCTTGCCTTGGGCTCTTGTGCTGACAGCGCTAAGACTGCTTGGAATTCTCACTCTCTTTCTCTCAACATAAATGAATAAACTAAAAAATAAGTAAATAAAAGCACCTAGAGGTGGGAAGCACGTATTTGTAGAGAAACAGAGGATGTCAGATCTGGAAAGAAATTCAGATGAAAGGGAGCTGGGGAGAAGTGCTCTAGAGTCCTCATGGCTGCCAGATGCCAGGCATTGTGCCAGGTGCGTTGAATACTATAGTGGGATAAAATAAAATGAAATATTACTGGGTGATTCTCCTCCTCCCTATATTTCTGTTACACCTGCTCTTCCCTCTACTGACAGCAACTGGACCACTTGGGAGTCTTTTCCACAAAGAAGGGTTATTATGGCAGAAATGAAAAAAAAAGTTTCTAAGTTTCAAAAGCCTGGGCCCTGCAGGTGATCAAGAAATTTAAAAATGTGTGAGAAGCCAGGACCCTACTTCCTAGCTCTGAGCCTGCGTGCAGAAGAGGAGCCCAAAGGAGAGGGAATGGCAGGTAGATGCGGGTGGCAGTGGGCGGGGCCCTGCAGCCGCAGCCCCACCCCTCCCTGAGAGGCACCGGCAGGAAACCCACATAGATAGAAGCGTCTGCTGACGCGGGGCTTCAGCGGTGTGTGGCCCAGCCGGTGAGAGGAGCCTCCGTGTGGCCTCGAGCGGACTCAGGACCTAGAAGCAGAGCAGCAGCGTTATTAGGCCTGCGGGCACCTTTTAGGCTGAATGAGGGAAACATGGTGACATATTCCCATGTAGGATCCTACACGAACCGAGAGAGAGTCTGTGTGTGCGCTTCCGGAGACTCACTACCGTTGAGATATTGCTACTCGGCCCATAGACTTCCAGCTGTCTCCCTCACTCACCCCTAGTACACAGGCTTAGCCTTATGTGGACTTGGGGTACCAGTGTATTAACTCCCCTAACTTCTGTCTGTAGCTCTGGGCTTTCCCACAACGTGGCCTGATGGAGCAACAGATGTGCAGCAGTCCTAGGTGGTGGCTTCCCTCTGCAAGCTGTCTTTATTGATTCCAGAGGTCGCCAGCTGCAGAGGGTTAGGAAATGCTGCCTAGGTCTCATGGTCCATCTCTTCTGTCCCTCCAGCTTCTGGCCTCACTTCTCTGGAATCCCACTGTGCCTGCTCTGCAGTGCCCCACCCCTTGAGCCATCTTCCAGCGGGAGATCTTTGCTGGGGCACCACATTCCTGGTCACCTTCATCCGGAGAAGCCTTCTGTGGGTGTCAGCCAGTTATCGCTCACACTGTCTGTACTTTTCTACTTTCTGTTGTCTTTGAAACTGCCCACCGCCCTCTGTCTAACTGCAGCACCCTTTGTGAATAATCTTTCTTGATAGTTGGCTGAAAAAAATTAGGGCCATCAGATGATAACTTTCTTAGTGACTTCCTCTACCAGTCACAAGTTCATCAGCGTTGGCACACATGCTGGGAAACGATTCTCCATGAATCCTAAGTTTCTAGATGCCTAGGCATTCATAGCCTATTTAATTCAGACTATGTTTTGGAGAATGTTTGTATAAGCAGGCAGCCTTGGAAAGAGAGCAATGTGTCTTATGTCACAGATTTTAAAAGAGAGAGTCATCTTTTTCCCCTCTCCAGAACAAGTTTGCTTCCATTCCAGGGTAAAAAACACAATGATTCTCTCTGGAAAGGAGGATTGGTGGGTTTTCTAGACGCCTTTATATGAGATGGGGATTTCCTAGTCTCAGGGCTCCCTTTCTATAACCCATCCCCCTCATGTGCACACACCACTCGGTCCTGATCATGTTGCTCTGTGGGAATTGGGATTTAGAGAACAGGTGCAGGATGTTTTTCTGCCTACTACTATTGCTGTGAGTGATGAACTCTTTTGCTTGTTTGGGTTTTTTTTTTCTGTTTTTGAAGTATAATTGACATATACATATTAGTTTCAGGTGTACAACATAATGATTCGATGTTTGTATATATTGTAAAATGATCACAATAAGTCTAGTTAACATCTGACACCATACATATTTACACATTTATTTAAGGACTCTTAAGATCTCTCTTAGGAACTTTCAAATCTGCAATATAGTTTTGTTAACTATAGTCCCCATGCTCTACATTATATTCCCAAATTTATTTTATAACTGGATATTTGTACCTTGAACTCCTTTTCACCATTTCATCTTCCCTCCTCCATCCTGGCCACCACCAATCTGTTCTCTGTGTCTATGAATTTGGCTCTTTGCTTTTTTGTTTGTTTCTTTGTTTTGTTTTTAGATTCCACATATAAGCAAGATCATACAGTATTTTTCTATCACTTATTTCACTTAGCATAAGGCACTCACATTTCACCCATGTTGTTGCAAATGTTTAGATTTCATTCATTTTTATGGCTGAATTTCATATATATATATAAATTTAATATATAAAGTAATTTTTCATTCATTCATCAGTGGAAACTTGGGTTTTTTCCATACCTTATAATTAATGCTGCATTGGACGTGGAGGTGCATATATACTTTAGAATTAGTGTTTTCATTTTCTTTTAGTAAATACCCAGAAGTGTAATTGCTGGATTATATGGGAGTTCTGTTTTTAAATATTCAAGAAACCTTCATACTGTTTTCCATAGTGGCTATACTAGTGTACATTCCAACCAACAGTAAGGATTCCCTTTTCTCCAAATCCTTGCCAACATTTATTATTCCTTGTCTTTTTGATGATAGCTGTTTTAACAAGTGTGAGGTGATACCTCATTATTTTGATTTTCAGTTCCCTGATGTTGAACATCTTTTCATGTACCTCTTGGCCATTTGTATGTCAGCTTTGGAAAAATGTTTATTCAGATCCTCTGCCCATTTAAAAAAATTTGATTATAGGGGCGCCTGCATAGCACAGTCCATTAAGCATCTAACTTTGGCTCAGGTCATTATCTCATGGTTGGTGAGTTCCAACCTTACCTGGAATTCACTGCTGCCAACAGATCCCACTTTGGATCCTCTGTCCCCCTCTCTTTCTGCCCCTCCACCTACCCTACCCATGCTCTCATGCTTTCTCTCTCTCAAAAGTAAACATTAAAAAAATGGATTTTTTTTTGCTAATGAGTTGTATGAATTCTTTATGTATTTGGGATATTAACCCCTTATCAGAAATGATTTACAAATACTTTCTCCATTCCTTAGTTGGCTTTTCATTCTTGCTGATGATTTTCTTTGTTGTGTAGAAGCTTTTTAGTTTGATTGTAGCCTCACTTGTTTATTTTTTTCTTTATTGCTTTTGCTTTTGGTGTCAAATCCAATGTAATCATCACTAAGATGAATGCAATGTGGCATACTGCCTATGTTTTCTTCTAAGACTCTTATGGTTTGTGGCTTTATGTTCAAGTCTTTAATCCAATTTGAGTTAATTTTGGTGTATGGTGAAGGTTGGGGGTCCAGTTTCATTCTTTGATACGTGGCTGTCCAATTTTTTCAGCATCATTTGTTGAAGAGACTGTCCTTTCCCTATTGTATATTATTGGCTCCTTTGTCATAAATTAGTTGACCATATTTGTCTGGGTTTATTTATATACTTTCTGTTCTGTTTCATTGATTAATGTGTCTTTTTATGCCTATACCATGTAATTTGATTACTATAGCTTTATAATAAAGTTTGAAATCAGGGATCTTAGTGCCTCCAGCTTTGTTCTCCTACCTCAAGATTACTTTGGCTATTAGGAGACTTTTGTGGTTCCACACAAACTTTAGGATTGGTTGTTCTATTTCTGTGAAAGATGCCACTGGGATTTTGATTGGGATTGCATTGAATCTATAGATTGCTTTGGGTACTATGAGCATTTTAATGATATTAGTTCTTCTAATCCATGGAATACCTTTCCATTTTTTTGTGTCATCTTCGATTTATTTCATTCATGTCTTATAGTTACAATGTACCCATCTTTCATCTCCTTGGTTAGTTTCACTCATTTATATACTCTTTTTGATGCAATTATAAATGAGATTATTTTCTTAATTTTTTATACTTTGTTAGTGTACAGAAATACAACAGATTTCTGTATGTTGATTTTGTATATTCTGCAAACTTAATGTATTCTTTGATTAGTTCTACTGTTTTTTGGTGGAATCTTTACCATTTTCTATATATGATAACATGTCATTTGCAAAGAGTGACAGTTCTACTTCTTCCTTTCTGATCTGGATGTCTTTATTTATTTGACTTTCCTAATTGCCCTGGCTGGGACTTCCAATACAGTATTGAATAAAAGTGGTGAAAATGGGCACCTTTGTTTTGTTCCTGATTTTAGAAGAAAAGCTTTTAGCTTTTCATCACTGAGTATGATGTTAGCTGTAGGCTTGTTATGTGCAGCCTTTATTTATTTATTTAGAAATGTGTATTTATTTTTGAGAGAGAGTGACTAGGGAAGAGGCAGAAAGAGGGGGAGATAGAGGATCTGAAGTGGGTCCTGTGCTAACAGCAGAAAGCCTGGTGCTGGGCTTGAACTCATGAACCATGAGATCATGACCTGAGCTGAAGTTGGATGCTCAACCAACTAAGTCACCCAGGTGCCTCTGTATGGCCTTTATTATGTTGAGGCACGTTTATTTTGTATCCATTTTGTCAAGAATTAAATTTGCCAAATTCTTCTTCTACATCTATGGGGATGATTGTATAATTTTTATCCTTTGTTAATGGGGTGTGTCACATTGATTGACTTGCAGATGTTAAACCATCTTGGCATTACTAAAAAGGAAAATCCCACTTGATCATGGTGTATGATCCTTTTAATGACTTGTTGAATTTGATTTCCTAATATTTTGTTGAGAATTTTTGCCTCTGTGTTCATCAAGGATATTGGCCTGTAATTTTCTTTGTTGTGGCATCCTTATCTGGGCATCAGTATCAGGGAAATGCTGGCCTTGGTCTGGTATTTTAAGAAGAGATCTAGGCATCTAAACTGGCCCCTATAGACGGGTTGTGTATTATTTGGGGACCATTTGAATGACAGATTCTGTGTGCCTGAAATTGTTTCATTCTTCCTTACTGACTTGACTCCTTAATTATTTATATAACTAGAGCTTCTAGAGGGTTGCCCTCTAGATAATTAGAAGAGGGTTGTCTTCTAATTATTCCCAGGTAGGTTTGAATCCTCAAGGAAGACAGTTTAAACTTGAGTTGATGCCAGATTCTGCAGGGATGTGGTCTTTGTTTGAGCTGTGACCCCTGCCACACACAGATTAGGTAACTGAAATTTGGAGGAATGTCATCACGTTCTTGTGGCTCCACAGCTGTGGAAGCTTTCTTTCTAATGCACTAGGCAGTATCTTCACCTGTTGTGCTGCCCTAATCCCAGCAGCCAGCTTTACTGAGTCCTGTGAGCAGTCTACCACCTTTGTAATCAAGTAGACAAAGTAGCCCAAAATGGCTGCCCTTGGGCTGACAAGATAATCAAAGGGAGCAGCTTATTGTGAAATATTCCTCTATTTCAGCAGTCACATTTTTTGCTCTGAATTACCATCCCATATACCTTCCCATATAGTTCAATCTAATGAGGAATACCTTTTCTTCCCCTACATATCCTTTAGATATATTTTCTGGAAGTCTACCCTTCTCCATCTCTAGTGCTTTGCATGCATCCTAAATAAATCTCAATTTGTATAAGTTCAACATGACAAAGTTAATATGTTGCAGAGAAAGACCTCTGGATGGCAGGTTGGGAGGCAAAGTCTAGCAGGGTACCGTGTCTTAGATTGTGACTGTACCTTCTAGTTTGTCTAGAACTAGATGTGGTTGGTACTGTGATCCCAGCTGAGTTATTAAGAGCATCCCCGTTCACTGTCCAGATTGTCACATAAATTTTATGGCTGTCTCCCTTTTACCCTCCTCAACCCCTTTGACATCTGTTAGCCAGTGATCTGAAGACATTCCTCCACCTTTGGGGCACAAATATAGGGTGATTCTTATGAATTCTGTCACTTACTGCTACCTCCTTGTCGATGTTCAATCAAGGCAAGTCCTTGAGAGTATCCTATGCTAGAATTGATTTGGGGATGTATGAAGCAATTAGTAGGATAGGTCCTTGAAATTTAATTAAAGCTATGAGATAGTACTATTGCTTTTATTGTCATGACTGCCATAATAGAGTTAACATATGTTTATACCCAAATTCGAGCAGTGGTATACATTAAAGGACAAGCTCCCAAGAAAAAGTGTGTCAACCACTTCTTCCTCTAATCCTTTATTCTCCTTCCTCCCAGGACTTACACAATATTTACACTGTGAATTGTGGTGCATTTCCCCTTTGCTAGGCTTCTGAGCACCCTCAGGGATGTGGAAATCATAGGCCAAAAAGGAGTATTAAGTCCAAGAGTTGAGTCACATTAGAAAACAGGCATACAATGGAAACCAGGGATGCAATGGAGCTTAGAATTTGGGCAGGCTGGAAGCATATTCTAGAAGGGCAGAAGTGAGAGGAGAAAAGAGGGTGGATAAATTTCCAGCATGACATTCACCAATGGAAGAAGTAAAAGTGTTCAAAATCTTTAGGAGAACTAAACCAGATGGCTTTCCTACTACCTATTCTATCTTCTTCAAACTAGGAACATATTTTACTTTATAACAAATAAACAGATGTTAATTGCCACCATCCTATAAGCCATTATCAGTGCATTTGACTTTGTACAAGGCAAATCTCCCTCATTCCTTAATTCCTGTCCAAGCTAAGTTTGGAATGACTCCCTACTCCCCTACCTCCTACCTCATGAAAGGGTGGATAGGTCAATGATGTAGCAGGATCTTTCTGGACATGTAAAATTGTTTTGCCTTCTTGGCCTTGGTGTGAAGCTTTCATGTTTCCTCTTTCAAGGAACTCCAAGGCTGAAATAAAAATTTATTCTTTTCCTCCTCATCTTGGTTACTTAAAGGCATTTCCAAACTATTACAGATAGGAAGAAAGTATCCCATCCATAAGAGATATAAAAATACCAATTTCCTCCCTTTGAAAAATGTGCTTCTGAGGAATCCAGTGAGCACACATAAATCGAGAGAGTATGGCATGGTTAACTGTCCACAGTACTGAGCTGGTGAGGGGGGCCTGAGGTCATGTATAAGACAGACAGAGATCCTTTTAGTCTTCTGGTAATCACCAGTGTCAAGGCTACAGGTTTATTATGCACTTTTTCACTGTCAACCTCTTGCCAGGAAAAATGCTGAGGAATAAAAAGAAAGATTTTTAAAGCAAGCATCCTAATGTGTCACCCAGAGGAGGGTTGGGAGTAGCATAAAAGCAACACATGGGTGTAATGCTTGATATGCTTCTGAGTGAAATAGCCTGTGTTTGAGCCTTGGTGAGAACAATATTATTTTTAAAATCTCAAGACAAAATATCCCTGACCATTGTCATGTTGTGATTTGCAGTCTGATACTTGACAGCAAATTATAGGGATGAGAAAGCTAGGGCTCTTGTTAAAATAGCTGATCAGCAATTCAAAACATAGAAATCAAATAGCTGGTTAGCCAGTTTGGCTAATCTGAGCACCATTTTCCCAGTGTGTCCAAGAACCCTATTCTTTGTAGAAGCCAAGAGGAATTGGAGTGGTGTGTCAGGACTGGCCAGAAAAGAAACATATTCATACAACATCACAGAATGTCAGGTGAAGGGTCCTTTGGTGTGAGGAAAACCAAGGTTTCTCAAATGCTGGTCATTTGCATATGGCCCTCACCATATCACCCTAGCCACATAGCACTTGGATTGGTATTTATTTACTGTCTAAAATTTTTTTCATTTAGTTTATTTTAAATAGATATCTCATTGGTTTGATGGGCTAGTTATAATTTTTTATTACTGCATATTAAATTAAATGCCTATCTATAAAAATGATACAGCACCTAAGTTATCTCCAGGATTACCTACTAGCTCACAAAGCACTTTGAGGAAATATTGGATAGAACAGCCTCCTGTATGTGTGAAGGGCCATAGCAGTAATCTTGGATGCCATGAGCATTTCTCAATTTCTAAATGTCTTGCACACAGTTGTATATTCCCTGGCTGTCTAGGTATGCCAAAAACATTGACTTCTCAGTGTTTGACTGAAATCCTATCAACTCTGGTGTAACACTGCTGATTTCATGGGAAAACCAATGAACTATTTTTTAAATATATGTAGCTGACTTAGATAGATCTAATCTTTCAAAATGTATATGTGTTGGAAGAATAAAAATGGATTTTTAGTGGTAGAAAGTTAGATATCTACTGTTTCAGACCACCCCTTCTCCATAAAAATGAAGAAACTGAGCCCTAGAGATTTCCAGGAACACACTCTGGGACCTAGGTGACCTAGTCTTGTTCTCTTTCTTTCTTGCTCCCTAAGGCCAGTGGCTCTTGACCACAACTGTATTAAATAGATGACCACGGCTTTTCCCAGAGAGTGGCAATTCCCAGATCTCAAAAGGCCACAGGCTGAAAAATGTGCTACTGGTACCATTTGAATGGATTCAAACAGGAATCTGTGTCCAATGTAGGTGGTTTTGATCCTGTGTGCTGGGACCATGATGATTTTTTCTTACTTCTTGTTTCTATTCAGGGCCATACCACGGCCTAGATAATAGAAATTATTCACTAAAAATTTGTTAAATAAATGAATGCAAGAATGAGGAAATGGAAAGTGCCTCCACTATGTCATCTACCACTCCTAATGAGACCCTACACAACAAAACCGGTATTGTCCCCCACCCATTTCCTCCCAAGGCAAATTTCTCCTGATACCAGCATAGAGAGTAGTAGCAGGAATTTTAATCTTGCCAGACAGGCTACGGTTGATGGACATGGGCATATAGTTAATCTGGAGAAAAGAAGGGGGACATGATACTACTTTTAAGACTGTGGCAGATAAAATCTAAGGTGACCCTCAATGAGTCATGCCCTTTTATAAGAAAATTATTATAATTTTCTCTTAAGTATGCTTGGAACCTGTAGCTTTCTTCTATTCAACAGAATATGACAAAAGTGATGGGATGTCATTCTGTTGATTAGATGATCTCACATGTCAAGTGCTACTCCTATGTTTCATTGTATGAGACTTTTGTCTTCAAAGACTGGAAAGAGAAATTTTACCATTGGTCTTGAAGAAACAAGCTGCTGTCATGTAATAGCACATGTGATATGACATGTCACATGATAGGACACTATGGGTGGCCTGAGAGAGCTGAAAGCAGCCCCTGGCCAATGACCAGCAATAAAACAATTCTACAGTGGTGAAGAGATGAATTCTGCCATGAGCCTGGGGGTGAGGGGGCTTGCAAGTGAATTTGTCCCGATTCGAGGACCTTGCCAACATCTGGATTGTAGCCTGTTAAGCCTCTGAAGCAAATGACTCAGCTAAGCTATATTTCCTGGTAGAAATTGATACGTGTATATTGTTTAAAGTCTCTTAGTTTATTGTAACTTGTTATACAGCAATAGAAAACACAAAGGCCTTCTGTTTGTCAGATCCTGCACTAGACATTTAAAATATATATAATTTGATTTACTCTTCACAAGACCCATATGAAGTAGATACCTTAATTTTTTACCAGTTTTGTAGATGTGGAATCTGATTATATTTGAACCCAAGTAGATTTCTAGTAACTAAATACTTATGGCTAGGTCTTTGGTTCCAAATTGTGCATGGAGACACCCCAAGGTACCATAGAAATTCCCAGGCATCCCACAGGATATTTTTAAATTGTGAGGGAATTATCTGCGGGATGTCATGTGAATTACTATCTCCATGTAGCCTAGTTTCAACATTAGAACATGCTGCATTATATTTGCTTTGGCATCCTATCTTTGTGAAGATGAATTTTCAGTGGTTGCTGCAATAAAAAAACAAGCACTGAATAAAAATCAGTGTGGAACAGCAACAAGGTTGGGTATGTCCAATATGACTTGAAGGTTTGAGAAGCTGTGCAGTGTCCAACAGACACACATCCCAATAGTAAGAAATCATGGTTATGTCAGAACAAAATAAAAATAATTTCTGTGTATTTTTATTTCAAGCTACTAAGTTGTTGGAATATAAATAGTTGGTTGGAAGTAACTACTTATTAAATGGGAATTGCCTGGTATTTCTTTTGGCCTAGAGGCACTGTGTATAGTTATTGTGATACTAAGGACACTGAGACCTTTAGGTACCCCCCCCCCCCGTTTTCAGCAATCCAATCTTATAGTGATTGAAAGGATGATTGCATTTCACTCTACAGGCTGGATTAGAACTGGAGGGCAAAGTTACAGGAGGCTGATCTCAGATCACACAGGGTTGGACTGACCATCTGATGACTGGTGTGGTCCCACCCCCGCTCATGATCACACTTGTGTGATAGGTAGCCTCCGTGTTGAGGGAAACATTCCAATAAAGGCTGGACAAGAACTTGTGAGCCACATGGATAAGGATATTTGTGTACCTCCCTGAAGAATCCAATGGGTAACTGAGGTCTTTCTAAGATCCTGGAATCCTGGGCCTTCATCCAGCCAATCTCTGAGAGTCTCCACTTTAAGGACAGCACTAGTGGTTTCTGTTCTTCCCACAGCTACATGTTTTTAAGGAACTTGGAAATTGGAGGGTCTGGGTGTAGAAGAAGCCCAAAACAGGTTAAGCTGTCATAATGAAGAGGTCCAAAACACCCTAGAGAGGCATAGATAAGGTAGCACTGTACATCAGTCTCTATTTTTTTAAATATAACTTTTTGTCAAATTGACTTACATACAACACCCAGTACTCAGCCCAAGCAGTGCCCTCCTCAATGCCCATCACCCATTTTCCCCTCTTCCCCACCCCCCAACCACTCTTAGTTTGTTCTCTGTATTTATAGTCTCTTGTGACTTGCCTCCCTCCCTCCCTCTCCACTATATCCCCCTTCCCTTCCCCCATGGACTTCTGTTAAGTTTCTTAAGATCTTCATCTGAGTGAAAACATATGATATCTGTCCTTCTCTGACTGGCTTATTTCACTCAGCATACCTTCCAGTTTCATCCACATTGCTGCAAATGGCATGATTTCATTCTTTCTCATTGCCAAGTAGTATTCCATTTACTTCTCTCTTAATTTAACTCCTTCAGTACAATGGAGGACGGTCTAGTGTTGGAGGGCAGCTCAGCTGTTTTTCATCTCTTTGCCCAAGGGGGCGGCTCTGCTTGTAGCCATCTCCTGCTGAGCAAGAAGGAGCAAGTGGAAATGGAGCGCAAGCAGCTTTCAATTTAAAGTCATGACCTGGAAGTTGCCACTTCACTTCCACTTATATCCCACTGGGTCAAACTTAGTCATGTGGCTGAACTTCACTGCAAGAAGGCTGGCAATGCAGTCTCAAGCTGGATGGCCATATGTTTAGCTAAAACAAAATTTTCCTTCTAAAATGAAGTGAAGAATGGATATTCTAGGAATCTGTTAGGGCCACTGTGGCAAAATACTTCAGACTAGTGGCTTAGACAACAGAAATTGATTTTCTTGTGGTTCTGGAAGCTAGAATCTGAGGTCAAAGAGTCAGCAGGGTTGGCTTCTTCTGAGACTGTTCCTCTTGGCTTGAGGATGATCTCTTCATGTTCACATGCCATTCTTCCATATGTATGTCTATGTCCAAATTTCTTCTTCCTACTAAGACATCAGTCATACTGGATTAGGGTTCACCCTAATGATCTCATTTTAACTTAATTATATCTTTAAAGATACTCTTTCTTTTTTAAAATGTTTTTATTTATTTTTGAGATAGAGAGAGCATGAGTGGGGGAGGGGCAGAGAAAGAGAGGGAGACACAGTATCTGAAGCAGGATCTAGGCTCCGAGCTGTTAGCACAGAGACTGACTCAGGACTCAAACATATGAACCATGAGATCATAACCTGAGCTGATACTTAACAGATAGAACCATCCAGGTGCCCCTAATGACACTGTTTCTAAATATAGTCATCTTCTTAGGTATAGGGTTAGGGCTTTAAATTAGGAATTTTAGGGAGATGTAATTCAGTCCATAACAGGTACTGAAGGACACTTCTCAGCCTTTCTCTAAGGCCAAGTCCTCACAGATACACCCAGGCTGTAGTGGTCACAGAGCAAGATTTGAGACGAGTAACTGAGAGGCAGGCCTCAGGTGCACTCATGTTAGAGTAATTAGGTGAAGGAACTTAAGAAAATGGGTACTAGAGACTCAGTATAGAATCCACCTAAACTCATTCAAACTAAAAAAAAAATTTTTTTTAAGATTATTTATTTATTTTGAGAGGGACAATCCCAAGCAGGCTGTGCACTGTCAATCCAGAGCCTGAACCACGAGATCATGACCTGAGCCGAAACCAAGACTAGTTGACTGCTGAGCCACCCAGGTGCCCCAAAACTCAAAAAAAATTTTTTAAACCTATTTGGAAAACAGTGCAACTGTGGGTAGGAATTTGCCTGAATGTTACCATTATGTGTATAAGAATTTTGAACTGGAGAAAGTTGACAAATAGTAAAGAGAACACTTATGAAGAGCTTTGGGGGTGGTGAATGCTACAAAAGTCTCCTTTATACAAATTGCTGCTAATTGAAGTACATGTCAGCAGATTGGGAATTATTATCTTGATTTTGCAGATGGGGGACCCAAGGCTTTTAGAGATTATGTTGTTTGCTTAGTGCTGCATGATGTGTGGTAGAGTCAGGATTTGAACTCAGCTCAGTGTGATGCTGAAGCTCACAAACTTTTTTCAATACCCCACTGTCTCATTTCTGTTGAGGTAAAAATAACTGAGAGTGGACCTTCCTCTGGTAGAAGACATTGCCAAAGTAGAGGAAGAATCTAGATGCCAGGCTTCTAGAACTCAGGGATTCAAGAAAGCCAAAGGCTGGGAAGAACTACTGAATATCCTCCTCCTTATAGCAATTTTGGTCAGAGCTGCTCTGCTTGGGAGGTGGAAAATCCTGGTAAGGTTCTTTCAGACTCGGGCAGGAAGGTCCCTGTAGTGACCTCCAAGGACAGTCCCCTACCTACAAGGAACTGGATAAACAACTACTTTCTGGGACTATGAGCTTGCTGAGCCTCCCTGAATAGTGTCTTCACTGGCACAGGCAAGAATAGATGTGTCTTCTGTTCTAGTACAAATGAGAATGTTCCTAGTTGCCCAGTGGGGCAGGAGATGGGGAGAGGAAACCACACTGAGACTTGGCCAGGCTTTCTTGAGAGCCAGGGCTTTCCCACCCCCACCCAGGAGAAGATAGGGCCCCCTCCACAGGCAACCCCCAGGCTGACAGCCAGAAAGGAAAGAAACGTGGGGGCTCTGCGGGATGTCCCCCACCCTCCACCCTGTGCTGCCTCGGCACTCCAGGGAGCACCTTGTCCCACCATACCTAAGGCCATCCCTGGTACTGTGCATGAAAGGATCTCCAGAACAGTACCAGTTATTTTTGCCTGTGTTCTTTCATTCCTTTCCTTCCTTCCAGTGATTTCTCTTCCCTAGATCCACCTGTCAGGGACTCAGGCTCTCCGAGAGCCAGGGCTGAGCTCCAGGAAGGGGAAGCGGAAGATCATAGATAGTTCCTTCAAGGCTCACTGATTAATTTTAAACATCTCTCCTCTCCCAGGACACTCGTTTCTCCAGCCAGCTTCCTCTTGACATTCTATTTCTGTATTATCCTCCTGCTTTCCATGGAGATTCGGATTTCATTAGTGATGTGAGCTGATGAAGACAGACAGCCCATCCACGACTTAAAACTCACTGCTCTAATTTAACCTCTCCTCTGATGTTTCTCCTTTACAGGCAGTGTAATCAGGGGGGTTTCTTGGCTGCTACTTGTAGCTCTCATATTTAGCTCTGAGGTCAATGTCTTTGCCCTTCCCCAGTTTTCCCCAAAGTAATCAGTCTTAACAAGCATTCCTTCTACCTGAGAAAAATGCTTTTTATCTCATCTCTCCAAATATTCTGTTGTCCTCAAAATGCCTTACCCCTCTGGCTCACTGATTTGCCACCGGCATTTGGTATACTAGAGGGCCCTGCATGCATGGCCACGTGTGTAGAATGTGGTTGCTCCAAGGGCAGTGTTGTCTGGCCATTTGGGGCTAGGTGCTGGACTAGGTGCTTGCTTCTGAGCGGGTGGGAAAATACATTGCAGGCTACAGGTGAACTGTGTATCAGTCTCAGTTTGCTGAGGAAAACACTGTGCAAGCTGGTGATTTTCTTCATCAGGTCCATGCTACCATTTCAGCATGGCCACATTCCACAGCCATACCTCTCAGGGAGGATCCTTGCCTGAGAACCTGGATGAGGTGGTTTCAAGGGGCAAGTTCTTGGAGACACTTGCTCCCCACCATTGCCATCCTTTGTACCTGGTTGGAAAAGCCTTGTCCTAAGGAGAGGAGGACGGAGCAAGGAAAGGAACTGAGGTGTGTGGGGCACAGAAGTGGAAGAGGCCACACTGGAGACGGCTCTTTGGGTTACTCATGCACAGTCCTGTGTGGGTGAGTGTGTATGAGTGTGTGTGTGTGTGTGTGTGTGTGTGTGTGTGTGTGTGTGTGTGTAGGACAGGAGGGAGGATAAAGGTGTAACCAAGACAGAAATCTCACTATTGGAGAATGTCAAGGCAAACTTCCAAGAAGCTCAACCATCTGTCTTTTCTCTTTCCTCCCAAAGACCTTAGAATAAATGTATTTCAAACATGGAAGGGCAAGAAAAATGAGGAGCTTGTCAGCTAGATTCCCCAAGTTTTTATTAATTCCATGGGCAAACTATCTTCTTCTTAAAAATTTAATTGTTTTGAATAGTTTATATATCTACACGATTCAAAGAACAAAACAATATTAAAAGGTCTGCACTGACATGCCCTGTCTACCCTCATCAGTTATCTTTCCAGTGCTTCTCTAGACAAATACAAGCGAGTGATAAATATATACTCTTCTTCCTATTAAATAAAAGAGAACATACTGTATACACTGTTGTGCATCCTTTTAAAAAGCATTTGTTATGATAAATTACAAACAAAAGCAAAGTTTGAAGATTTTTGAACAGTTGGAAGATCAACGGTATACCCGTTGCCTGTATTTTACAGTTGCTTTATCACATACATATTAACTTTTCCATCATTTTACTCTTCGGTCAGTTCACCCTTTTTAAAAACGTATTTCAAAATAAATTACAGACACCATCCTACTGCTATGTAGTTTAGCATGAAGATCATTAGAGTTCAATATTTTTTCTCTTGATGTAAAATTTACAATGAAGTAGACAAACATCAAGTGTACATTTGCTGATTGTGACAAATGGATGTCCCTGGGAATCCCAAACCTCTGCTAAGATGTAGAATGTTATGATTTCCCCATGTTGTTCGCACATGACTTTTAGTCAATCTTTACTTCCACCCCAGGGACAAATCTGATTTCCTCCCCACCACAGAGGAGTTTTGCTTGAGTTCATGTAAATCGGATCATATATATTCCTTTATATAAAGCTTCCCCCCCACATATCATAATGCTTTTGTGATTTATTCATGTTGTTATCTAGAGCAGCAGTTTGCTCTTTTTTATTGCTGAATAGAATCCCATTGCATAGGGCTGTCTTACCCCACACGCCCATTTATTCCTTCCTCTATGAATGGACACCAAGTCTTTTTCTAGTTTACAGCAATTAACATGCTATGAATAGTCTATTTATTTTTTGTTAAAATATTATGCGTGCTTACATTTCTCATGGGCAACTACTTATCAGTAGAAGTGGCAAGTTGTAGAGCAGGTGCATGTTTACATTTATTCCAAACTGCTAGACATTTTCTAAAGTGGTTGTACCACATTACACCCCCAGCAGCAGCGTATGAGGCTTCCAATTGCTTCCAATCCTTGTCACCACTTGGTATGGTTAGTGTATAATTTTAGCTATTCTAGTGGATGTGTGGCAGTATTTAATTATGGCTTTAATTTGCATTTCTCTGGTAATCAGATGTTTTTCAGTGTTTATTCAGCATCACATTTTTTTTTTGTGAATTGTCTGTTTCTTTTGCTCTTTTAAAATTATTGGGTTGTTTTTATTGAGTTGTAGAAGTTTTTCTTTCCTAGATACTTTTGACCACCCTTCCTGCAACCCAAGTCACAGACTCTTTGGTTTTCCTCTAAACTTTTTATAGCTTTAGCTATTATCTTAGATCTATGAATCATCAACTTAATTTTTGAGTGTCATTTGAGGTAGGGGTCAAAGTTCATTTGTTCTTTTTTTCTTCTGTATCCTTTTATTTCAGGACCATTTGTTAAAAAAGACTTTGCTTTACCCCATTGTATTACTTTGGTGCCTTTGCCAGAGATCACTTGACTATATAACTGTGGGTCAATTTCTGGGCTCCATTATGTTCTGTTCATTCATTTTTCAATCCTCACCAGTACCACCACCTTGGTATAAGTCCTGCTTTGTTCTCTTATTGGATTGCTTTGGATATTCCAGCCCCTTTAAAATTTCCGATCTATTTTAGTATCTGCTTGTTCTTGCCGCATTTTAAAATTTTTTGATGGTGGCTACACAAAAGAAAAATAAATAACAAAAATAAATTTTTGGAAGTTTCTAATTTTGTCAATCCGATAGGTAAGAAATGGTATTTTAGTGTAATTTTTATTTTCATCTCTCATATTATGTGCGCATTGAGCCAACTTACTAAGAGCAGTACCTTAATTCTTTAGAAGTCAGAGAGTTGGGTCAGGCAGACTTCTGACAGAAGTCCTAGTTTATAAGAGGACTAGAAACTGCCCTCGGCTCACCAGCCCTGTGGTCCTTGTACTATGCTCGTGACTTTGGTCTCTGCCTCTGTTGTCCCAGTCCACACGCGTGAAGCATCCGATCTTTTCCAGGCAACAGAGGGTACTGTGTGGCAGCACAGCCAACAGCCAGCTAAAGAATAAATGTGGAAGGATGGACACATTTGGGGGGATAAATCAGGTGGCACAAATCCAGAGTTTTGGGTGGGGATTTGGAAGTGGGAAGAAAAGCTAAATGCTGAAAGTTCCTTGTGAGCTGTCTACCTTGGGACATTCCCTCAGCAGCCCCCAGTGCTCTGTGCACTCTCTCATGGGCTCTTTTGGTCCCTGGGTTTGTCTGAACCAAGAGAGCCAAACACATTATAGGTCGAGTGCTAGAATAAGGGTCAACAATGTGTCATGCTCAGCACTTTGAACTCGCTGTTTAAGCAACGTTCTAGCCAGTGTTGAGAGAAAACAAGGAATTATTTTCAGATTAGAGGGCAGCTCTACCAAGTGTCCTTTTTGTCCCCCAGGCATGCCAAGTGCTTTTTAACATGGATGGAAGTCTTGAGATGGTTTCCAGAAAGACATTTTATTTATTTATTTATTTATTTATTTATTTATTTATTTATTTATTTATTAGTTTATTACCAGGTTGGTTTCCATATTATACCCAGTGCTCTTCCCCACAGGTGCCCCTCTCTATGACCATCAACTCCCTTCCCCGTCCCCCCTCCCTCTTCAGCTCTCAGTTTGTGCTCAGCCTTCAAAAGTCCCTCATGATTTGCCTCACTCCCTCTCCCCAACTGTTTCCCCCACCTTTCCCAATCTCATGGTCCCCTATTAGGTTTCTCCTGTTAGACCTATGAGTGACAACATATGGTATCTGTCCTCTGTTTGACTTCTTTCGCTTAGCATGACTCCCTCTAGGTCCATCCATTTTGCTACAAATGGCCAGATTTCATTTTTTCTCATTGCCATGGAGTAGTCCATGTATATATAAACCACATCTTCTTGATCCATTCATCAGTTGATGGATATTTAGGCTCAGAAAGACATTTTAGAGCTAGAACATATAGGGGGTGCCTAGGTGGCTCAGTTGGTTAAGTGTCGGACTTTGGCTCAGGTCATGATCTCGTGGTTCATGAGTTCAACCCTGCATTGGGCTCTGTGCTGACAGCTCAAAGCCTGGAGCCTGCTTTGGATTCTGTGTCCCCCCCCACTCAAAAATAAATAAACATTAGAACAAGAACATATCATTCCATGGATCTACTGTCCAATTTTAGCAGAAAACTCTGCTGTCTGCAGATCTGAGACACCTCCTATAGAATGCTACAGGCATTAAAAGAAGTGGTGGTGATGGTGGAGGGCACTTGAGGGGAAGAGCACTGGGTGTTGTATGGAAAACCATTTGACAATACAATATTATGAAAAAAAAAAGAATGCTACAGGCATTGTTTCCCTATAAGAGAAATATTAAGCCAATATTTATTGTTTTTGTAAGGAAACTTTAATCAAATGTCTCTGTGATTGATTGAGTATAGGGAAAGTACTCCAACACAAAAATTTATGACACAATTTATTTTTCTTTTTGACTTTCATTTTTTGTTTTAATTTCCATTTTATTATGAAATAAAATATTTCATACAAAAGTATATGCTGTATAATAAAGAATAATAATATAGGTACCAATGTAGAGGCCACCTAACCAGAAGTAGAGGATGGAAGACTTTTAAAGACTCTGTATACCTCTCCTGATCCTATTTCTCTCCTCTCATGGAAAACTGCCATTTAGAATATTGTGTTTAATTGCATATTTGTGTATCCTAAAACAATATTGTAGATTTTATGTAAAATTTTTATCTTTATATAGATGGGCTTCTACTTTATTCTCTCTTTTTATATTCAAGTTTTTTGAATTAGGAAATCAAGGTATAATTTACACACAATAAAATTTATCTTTGTTTAACATAAACTTTATTCTATCATCTTTACATTTATTCACTGAAGAACTAAGGGAGTAGCTCTCCTATAAAAATTAACAGAAAGGGAAATAAGCATGATTAGCTATATTCTTTTTTATTTCATTTATTGTCAAATTGGTTTCCATACAACACCCAGTGCTCAAAACTTATCTCTTAAAGTGTATAGCTTGGATGAGTTTTGATAAAGGTATTCAGCTGTGTACTAACCCCACAATCAGTAGCATTTTCATCACCTCATAATGTTTCCTTGTATTCCTAGTAGGTATTAGTCCCTCCCCCAACCCTCAATCTCTGGCAACCACTTAGATATTTTTATGGTACTACATTTTTATTTTTTTTGCCTTTCCAGAATGTCCTAGAAATAGAATCTTATGGTATGAAGCTTTTTTTTTCTGCTTTATTGAGATGTCATGTATAGCACTGTATAAGCTTAAGGTGTGTAGCGTAATGATTTGACTTATATATATTGTGAAATAATTACCACAATAGGCTTGTAATATCCATCATCCCATATAGATACCAAAAATAATTTTAACATGTGATGAAAATTCTTTTTTAAAAAATATTTATTTATTTTTGAGAGAGAAAGTGTAAGCTGAGAGAGAGTGTGAGTGGGGAAGGGACAGAGAAAGAGGGAGACACAGAATCCAAAGCAGCCTCCAGGCTCTGAGCTGTCAGCACAGAGCCTGATGTGGGGCTTGAACCCCCATGAAACACAAGATTATGACCTGAGCCAGAGTCAGATGCTTAACTGACTAAGCCACCCAGATGCCTCGACGTGTGATGAGAATTCTTAAGATTTAAGATTTACTCCCAACTTTCATGGATACCATACAGCAGTGTTGGCTATAGTTGTCATGTCGTATGTTACACCCTAGTACTTATCTATCTTATAACTGGAAGTTTCTAATTTTTGACTACTTCTATCCAGTCCTTCCTAACCTCTGGTAACCGTTAATCGGATCTCTTTTTCTGTGACTTTTTCTTTATTTATTTTAAAAATTAGATTCAACAGACAAATGAGATCATACGGTATTTGTCTTTCTGTCTGAATTTCACTTAACATAATGTCCTCAATGTTCATCCATATTGTTCCAATGGCAGGATTTCCTTCTATTCTGTGGTTGAATAATTTCCATCACATGTGTATACCACAACTCTTTTTTCCATTCATCTGTCAGTGGACTCTTATGTTGTTTCCATGTTGTGGCTGTTGTAAGTAATACTGCAAGCAACATAGGGGTACATACCTTTTCAACGTAGTATTTTTATTTCCTTTAACTATATTGCCAGAAGTAGAATTGTTGGATCATATTGTAGTTCAATTTTTAATTTTTTGAAGAACTTCCATATTGTTTTCCATAGTGGCCATACCAATTTACTTTCTCATCAGTGGACCCCAAATGTTCCCTTTTCTCTACATCCTCATCAGCATTTGTTATTTCCTGTCATTTTAATTTTAGCCATTCTAACAGGTATGAGGTGATATCTCATTGTGGCTTTGATTTGCATGTCCCTTATGATGAATGATCTGCATCTTTTTGTGTACTTGTTGGCCACTTGCATATCTTCTTTGGAAAAATGTCTATTCAGGTCCTTAGACCATTTTAAAATTTGATTATTTGTGGGGTTTTTTGTTATTGACTTTTATGGGTTCTTTATATACTTTTAGTATTAACCCCTTATTAGATACATGGTTTGCAACTATTTTTTCCCATTCCATAAGTTGTCTTTTCATTTTGGTGATTGTTTCCTTTTCTGTGAAGCTTTAAAATTTGGTGTAGTCCTATTTATTTATTATTATTTATTTTGTTCCTTGTGATTTACGTGTCATATCCCAAAAATCTTTGCCAAATTCTATGTCAAGGATATTTTTTCTAGGTTTTCTTCTAGGAGTTGTATGGTTTCCAGTATTACATTTAAATGTTTCATCCATTTCAAGTTATTATTTATGAGTAGTGTAAGATAGAGGTCTAGTTTTATTTTTTAACTGTGAATATCGAGTTTTCCCAGCACCATTTATTGAAGAGACCATCTTCTTTTCCACTGAGTATTCTTGGCTCCCTTGTTAAGTATTAGTTGACTATAAATACATGGGTTTTTTTCTGGGCTCCTGATTCTGTTCTATTGGTCTGTGTGTCCAATTTTATACAAGCATCATGCAGTTTTTATTACTATAGCTTTTTTTCCCCTTTTTTCTAATAATAAAGCCTATGTTTTAGTATCCATCACCCATCCAGTCCATCTCCCACCCACTGCCCTCCATCAACCCTCAGTTTCTTCTCTATCATTAAGAGTCTCTTGTGGTTTGTTTCTCCTTCTTTCCTCCCCCTCTTCTCATATGTTCATCTGTTTTGTTTCTTAAATTCCACATATGAGTGAAATCATATGGTATTTATCTTTCTTTGACTTATTTCACTTGGCCTAATACAGGCTAGTTCCATCCATGTCCTTGCAAATGGCAAGATTTCATTCTTTGTGATGGTGGAGTAATATTCCAGTGTGTGTGTGTGTGTGTGTGTGTGTGTGTGTGTGTATCACATTTTCTTTATCCACTCATCAGTCGATGGACATTTGAATTCTCTCCATAGTATGGCTATTTTGATAATACTGATATAAATATTAATATAGCTTGAAATCAGGAAGTATGATTTCCCCATTTTTTTGTTCTTTCTCAGCATTGCTTTGGCTACTAAGCATCTTTTGTGGTTCCATATAATTTTTAGAATTGTTTTTTCTACTTCTGTAAAAAATGCCATTGGAATCTTGATAGAGATTGCATTAAATCTATAGATGTCTTTTTGTAGTTTTAACATTTTAACTATGTTTTTCCAATCCATGAACACAGGATGGCTTTCCACTTATTTGTGTCTTTTTGGTCTCTTTCATCAGTGTTTTGTAGTTTCGATTATATAGATCTTTTACTTACTTGATTAGATTTATTCCTAAGAATTTTATTGTTTTTGATGATATTGTAAATGGGATCATTTTCTTTCTTTCTTTTTTTTCAGATAATTCATTAGTGTCTAGAAACACTGCTGGGAAAAAAAGGGACTTTTTGTATGTTAATTTTGTGTCCTGTAACTTTACTAAATTTATTGATTAGTTCTACAGGTTTTTTGGTGGAGTTTTCAATGTATAAAATCATGTCTCTGCAAATGGAGACAGTTTTGCTCCTTATTTTCCAATTCTGATGACTTTGTCTCTTTTTCTTGCCTGACTGTTTTAGCTAGACTTCCAGTATTATATTGAGGAGGAGTGGTGAGAGTAAGCATCAGTGTCTTGTTCCTGATCATAGAGGAAAAGGTTTCAACCTTTCACCATTGAGTATGATATTAGTTGTGAATTTGTCTTATATGGCCTTTATTATATTGAGGTAATTTCATCATATGTAATTACCTAATTTATAAGAGTTTTTGTCATAAATGGATGTTGAATTTTGCCAAATTCTTTTTTCTGCATATATTGACATGATCATGTGACATTTTTCTTTCATTCTTTCAATTATGTATCACGTTGATTGATTTGTCAATGTTGAAATATCTTGCATCCTAGGGATAAATCCCATTTGGTCATGGTGGATGATCTTTTAATGTGCTGTTGAAGTTCATTTGCTAGTATTCTGAGAATTTTTGCATATGTATTCATCAGGGATATTTGTCTTTTCAGGTTTTGGTAGTAGGATAATTCTGGCCTCACAAAAGGAGTTTGGGAGTGTTTCCTTCTTTTTAATCTTATTGGGAAGAGTTTAAGAAGGATTGGTGTTAATTATTCTTAAGTGTTTGGTAAAACTCCCCAGTGAAGCCATCTGGTCCTGGGCAATAAGTCTATGAATTAATTTCCCTAGTCCACCCAGGGCATGGGATGAACCTGCATGGCTCATTGTTTAAATATCTGAATCAGACAAGATGGTGCACTGAATTCCCTGGCCAGGCAGGGCCACTGGTGGTGCTCGGCAGATGGGGAAAGGTATGGATTGCACTCTTTCTTCAAGTGCCACTATAAGCAGTGCTGTGGGGTGGGCGATACAGCTTCCTGTGTGCTGTGGTTCAGTTCCCAGCAGGCAGGATGGTGGGTGGTGGGGCTGAAGGCTGTATTGGGAAAGGGAAAGGGCTTTTTTTTTAATAGTTTATTGTCAAATTGGTTTTCATACAACACCCAGTGCTCTTCCCCACAAGTGCCCTCCACCATCACCACCACCTCTTTTCCCCCCTCCCCCTTCCCCTTCAACTCTCAGTTCATTTTCAGCATTCAATAGTCTCTCAAGTTTTGCGTCCCTCTCTCTCCCCAACTCTCTTTCCCTCTTCCCCTCCCCCTGGTCCTCCATTAGGTTTCTCCTGCTCTCTTATTAGACCTATGAGTGCAAACATATGGTATCTGTCCTTCTCTGCCTGACTTATTTCGCTTAGCATGACACCCTCGAGGTCCATCCACAGAAAGGGGAAGGGCTTTGAATTAGTTGCCCTAGCAGGGCAGAATAAGAAAACTAGTCCCAAGGCTGGAAAGACTCTTTGTTTATAGTCTTGACTCAAGCCAACCCATGCCAAGGATGGTGCTTTGCTTTCCAGATGACTGGCTCTGCCTTCTCTCCTTCCAGCTCAAGCATTGCTGGGTTAAGCAGCTTTCAGGTGTTCTGGCTAGGCTTTTTGGTCAGGTGAGGCCAGGAGCTACACTCAGAAGTGGGCTGGGCTATGAATTACCTCTCTTTCCTGGGAGGTTCAAGAGGACCAGCTTGAAAGAGCTCTTTAGGTGCTTCTGATCAGGCTTTCTGGCTGGGAGGGGCTGGGAGCTCTGCACTGAGCTATGAGCCAGGCTATGAACTAGCTCCCCTGCCTTTGTGAGCAGGGGAGACCTCCGAGGCTGGTTAGGCTCTTTGCGACCTTAAGTTGACCCACTCCTACTGTACCCAGGCTGAACGGTGCCACTGGTTTTGCTCTGTGGATGATCAGCTCTGCTTGCTATACTTTCTAGTGTTGCTGAGCTCTGCGACTTCCAGGTGTTATCAATCACGTTCTCTGATGGAAAGAAGCTGGGAGTTATACTGGGCAGTGGGTGGGGCTATGAATTGGTTTTCCTGCCTGGGAAGGAAGGGAGGGCCATCTCCAGGCAGTCTCTCAAGGATTCGCAGTCAGACTTTCTGGTCTGGAGCGGTCCGGAGCTACACCCAGCAGGGCGTCGGGCTATGAATTAGCTCTCCTGCCTGGGAGACTCTAGGTGTTCTGGCCAGGCATTCTGGTCAGGCATGGCTGGAAAGCTGCACTCAGCAAAAGGCCAAGGTGTCACTCAGTGGTCTCAAGAAGGGCAGATCTGTCTCTTCCTTTGAGGACCTGAATCAGGAGGACTTGCACCCTACGGAATTCCCTGGTCACACCGTGCTACCATCTTGGCTCTGAGGATGAACAAATATGCTGGTTTGGGATTACTACTTGAGCACTGCAGGTAGGAACTCGGTCTGCTAAGATCAGAGTGCTGGTTATTGCTGTTGCAAGCCTCTCCCACCTTTTCCTTCAGATTCCCAGTCGTCAATATCTGCAAATTCCCCTGCAGTCCCTTTGGGATGAGATGGGAGGTGAGGAGCAGGGGTTCCAAAACCAATGACTGGCGATGTTGGGGAGGCCGGAGGTCCGTCCTAGGCTCTCCTTTCCTACTGGCTGGACCAGAGGCTCTGCATGGCACTGTGCTGGCCTGGGGGAGGCGCAGGGGGCCACGTACCAAATCCTTGTCTCACATACATAATGCACTTTGTCGTGTCTGTGTTGCAGGGAGAGCCTTGCTCTTCTATTTTAGGGTTCTCCCGGTGGTGTCGTGTCCATGAAGAGTTGTTAGCCGTTGTCTTGTGAGGGGACTGAAGTCAGAAACAATCTTTGTCACCATGTTGGTAACATCACTCGTTCCCTGTAAAGTCGTTTTTTCACTTAGCATGATTTACAAATAAGTTCTTCTGTGGTCTTTTGCTTCATTTCTTTGGGGGAAATATCTAGAAGTGAATTTTCTAGGTCATATGCTAGGTATGTGTTTAAATTTATAAGGAAAGGCCAAAACGTCTTCTCTACCATTTTGCATCCCTGCCAGCAATATATGACATTTTCAGGTCGCCATCCTTGCCAGTGGTGGAGATGTTCAAGTTCAGCCGTTCTGCTGGCTGTGTGTTACAATCCCCTTAAGGTTTTCATATTTATTTGCTTGGTGACAACATCGAGCATCTTTTTATGAGTTTATTGGTTGTGATTTTTCTTTGGCAAAATATTTTCCAATTTTTAATTTTCACCCAGTCTATCACTTGCCTTTTCATTTTATGAGTGTCTTTCAAAGAACAAATTTTTTTAATCGTGAGAAACTCTAATTTATCATTTGTTTCTATTCTGGTTGGTGCTTTTTGTATTCTATTGAAAAATTCTTTAACTTGAGGTCACAAAAGTTTTCTCCTGTATTTTCTTTTAGGGTTTTATCCTTTTACCTTTTATGTATAGACCTATGATCCATATAGAGTTAATTTTTAGGTGGCGAGAAGTAATGGCAAAGGTTCATATTTTTTGCATAAAGATATTTGATACTCTGGTACCATTTGTCAACAATCAGTTGATCATATGTGTGTGTGTGTATATATATATATATATATATATATACATATATATATACACATATACTGTATGTGTGTCTATTTTGAAATCACAGTTTGATTTCTTTGATTTACAGGTCTTTCTTTATGAAAATACCATACTGTTTTGATTATTATAGCTTTATATATTAAATTAGGTAGTGTGAGTCTTCCTTTTTTTTTTTTTTTCTTCAAAATTCTTGGCTATTCTAGGTCCATTTCTTTTACTCACAAATTATAGAATCAACTGAACACTATTTAAAAGTAGCCTGCTATAATTTTGTTTGGAATTACATCACATCTATAGATCATCTGGGAAGAATTGATATCTTAATATTGAGTCGTTTATTTGGGGAGTGTGAGGTCTCTCCCTATTAATTTCTGTCACCAATAACTTGTATTTTTTAGTGTTCAGTTCTTACATACTCTTGTTAAATTTATCCCTAATAGTTCATGTTTTTGATACTATTGTAGATGGTTTTGTGACATTTCAGATTTTGTTTGTTGCTAGAATGTATAACCAAACTGATTTTGTATGTTGACCTCTCATCCTGTGACCTTGCTAAGGTCACTTACTGAGTTATAGTAACTTTTGTAATTTTGGGGGGTATTTTACATGGAGGGTCATGTTATTACAAGTAAAGGTGACTTTACTTTTTTCTTCTCACATATTGTTACTTTTACTTATTTTTCTTACATTACTGTACTGGCTTTGACTTCCAGGATAGTAATGAATAAAAATGGTGAGAGTGGATATCCTGACTTAATCCTAATCTTAGAAGCAAAATCATTCATTTTTTAATCATTAAATTTGATAGCTGTAAATTTTTCATAGGTGCCCTTTATCAGTTAAGGATATTCCCTCCTTATGCCAGTGCACTGAGAATTTTTAACATCAGGAGACAGTGAATTGTTAAATGGTATTTATGCATCCAATGAGATCAGCATATGGCTTTTTCTTTTTTATTTTGTAGACATGTTTCATTGCTTTTTTGTTTGTTTTGGTTGTTGAACCAATCCTGTAGTCTGAGATAAAACCCATTTGTTTATAATTTATTATCCTTTTTACTTTCTGGGTATGATTTGCTAATATTTTACTAAGTTTTTGTATCTATGCTCCTGAGTGATATTGGTCTGAAGTCTTCTTGAAATATCCTCATGTAGTTTTGCTATTAAGAGAGTGCTGGCCCTAAAATGACTTAAGTTCCTCATGTCTACATTCTAGAAGAGTCTGTAATATTGTTCTTATTTCTTCCATCAGTGTTTGGTAGAATTCATCAGTGAAGCCATCTGGTCCTGCAGTTTTCTTTGTGGAAAGGTTTTGCTACAAGTTTACTTTATTTAAGAGATATTGTTCAGGTTATCTATTTCTTCTTGACTGTGCTTTCATATTTTTATTTATTAAAGTGTTTTTAAATGTTTTTATTTACTTTTGAGAAAGGGAGAGAGACAGCAACTGAGTATGAGTAGGGGAGGGGCAGAGAGAGAGAGAGAGGGAGACACAGAATTTGAAGCAGGCTCCAGACTCTGAACTGTCAGCACAGAGCTCTACACAGGGCTCAAACTCATGAACCACGAGCTCATGACCTGAGCTGAAGCCAGACACTTAATAGACTGACCCATGCAGGCATTCCCCGTTTCTAAAATTTTTTTAATGTTTTCATATTTCTTGTCTTTAAAGGAATTTGTTGAATTTAAATAAGTTGGTAATGATTAATTATTAATATTTCTTTATTTTCCTTTTAATTTGTACAGAGTTCATGGTGTTGTACCCATATCTCATTGCTGATAGTGGTCATATGTATCTTCTTTTTTTCCCTTGATCAATCTGGTAGACCTTTGTTGGTTTTATTGATCATTTAAAGAAATTAGTATTTTCATTAATTTCTCTCTTTTGTTTACCTGTTAATCTATTTTTTTTTCAGAGTTCTCTTTATTATTTCCTTCCCTCTGCTTATTTTGGGTTCAATTTGCTCTTCTTTTTCCAACTTCTTTAGATCATTACTTTGAAAACTTTCCTTTTCAGTAAAAGCTTTGAATGCTATAAAATTTCCTCTAAACGTTGCTTCAGATGCCATGCTAGAAAGTTTATGATTTTGTTTTCCCAGTTTCACTGAGTTTAGAAATGGGGTTTCTCATCATTCTTGCCCCTAGCGTAATGACAGACCACTGCTACATCTTGTGTAGGTTCTAGGGAATAGGGTGTCCTGCCTCAGAGCCAGACAGCTTTTGTTTCTTGTTGTAAACATGTTTAATATCTAGGGCATGGACAGGCTCCTTATTTGTCCCTTAGGAACTAGCTGCCAGTCGTGACCTTGTCTAGCTGAGTCAAGATTGTAGATGGGCTTCTCTAGTACTCTACTTCCATTCTCAAATCTTGGTGATTTTGTAATGCCTGTGTCACCAGGAAGGACTCGCTCAGGTTTCCCATCTTCATGAGCATGTGGTGGACACCCATAGAAGAGATGGCAAGTGGGTGCAGACGCAGCTTGTGACTGGGGCTCTAAGACTGTCACAGTATCTCACATGTTGCCTTTCAGATTTGTTATTATTTCAGTTTTCTATTAACAGCTTTACAATGGCTCTTCGTTCTTTCTGTGCTCTGCCGAAGTTGAAACAGTCTGTGTGTCCCATGTCTCTACAAAGGACCCATTTCTTTTTGCAGTTTACTTTGCTTGGTTATCTTGTGACATCAGCTTTCTGATGGGCTAAAAAATTTATGATTTTATATAGATTATTGAGTTTTTTCTCATTGTTTACTGTGGGAGTCACATTTTCTTGTGGGTCTCTACATCGGAAGCGGTAGAAGCCTCCAAAATTTTATTTTTGAGATCTGTTTTTATTGATACTAGAAGATACAATCTTCTGTTCATGGACATTTCAATTTTTTTTCTGTTACAAATAATGCTATTACAAACTTTATTTTAAATATTTCCTGGGATATCCATGCAAATGTTTCTCTAGACATAAAGCTAGGAAAGGAATTGTTGAGTCATATGGTACATCTCATGATTGTGTAACTATTAGTCTTTACTCCACATCTTTCTCTATGCTTGGAATTATCCAAACTTTAAGTTTTGCAAAACTTAAAACATTTTTTTTAACATTTATTCATTTTTTTTTGACAGCGAGGCAGAGTGCAAGTGAGGGTGGGGCAGAGAGAGAGGGAGACACGGAACCTGAGCTGTCTGCGCAGAGCCTAATGAGGGGCTTGAACTCACAAACCAGGTGCCCCACCAACTTTGTAGGTTTAAAGTTACATGTAATTGTAGTTTCAGTTTGCATTTCCCTAATTACTGATGCTAAGGTGTTTTGTTGTGTTTTTTCATGTTTATGGGTCATTCTCTTCCTATGAAATGAGTTCCATTTTTCTTTTGTGTTGTCCTTTCTTTTTGATCTGTAGGAGTCTTATATATATTACTGATTGTTTATTCTTTGTCAGTTATATACATTGTAAATATTGTCTTACAGGTTTGTCTTTGCACTTAAAATTTTTTTTTGTTTTTATTTTATTTTTGAGAGTGAGACAGAGTATGAACAGAGAAGTCTTGTCAAATAGGGCATGTCTCCATCTCTTGTACCTCTTGATTTTTTTTTTTTTAAGGAATGTCTTGACTATTCTTGACCCTTTGTTCTTAAAAATTCAGAATTATTTTATTAATTTATAAAAGGATCTCTATTGAACATTAAGAATTGGCATTTTTATAAATAGAAAGAATTGCTATCTTTATAATTCTGTGTATTCCTTGCCATGAAAGGATATAACTCTCCATTTATTTAATGATCTTCTTTACTGTTTTGAAATAGTAGGGAGTTAAATTCCATAGAGGGCTGGCACATTTGTCATTAGTTTGTTCCTGGGTACTTTATATTTTTTGTTGCTATTGCAATAATATATTAAAAATATTCCTACTCAGTTTTTGAATGATGAAGAATGGTAATTAATTTTTTTGCATGTTGATTTTTATCTACAGAGATTTAGCTAAATTCTTTTAAAAGAATTTGTTAGCATTTGGGGGTTTGAAATGTAAACAAGCATATCATCTATGAATAAGAAGTTATTTTCTTTCCAATTATGACATCATATGTTTCTTTTTCTTTGCTTTCTGTTCTAGCTAGGGCCTCCAGTCCAGGACTAAACAGAAATGGTAGATGCTGCCTTGTTTTGTCTCTAATTTTAAAGGAAATACTTATAATAATTCACCATGTTTACCATAAGACTTTTTGTTGATTCCTTTAGTTTTTTAAAGTTTATTTATTTATTTATTTTGAGAATGAGAGAAAGGACAAGCAAGGGAGGAGCAGAGAGAGAGAGACAGAGAGAGAGAGCGCGAGAGCGCGCACGTGAGTGAGCAAGCGAGAGACTCCCAAGCAGTCTCCACACTGCCAGCACAGAGCCTGGCGCACCTGAGCTATTCAGGTGGCCTGTAGATTCCTTTATTTTAAAGAAGTTGCATTTTTCTCCTCAGCTCACTAAGATTTTTTGACTGACTGGCAGAATTTTTTGTCTTTTTTCCTATTTTCTCTGTTAATGTGATGATTTACATTAATGTATCATATAAAATTAATATATTAAAATTAATGTATCTTATAAAATAAATATATTCTTTCATTTGTAGAATAAATATAATTCAAAATTGATATTTCACATATTTAATTCATTGCTAGGCTGTTTGTCTTTACATTGGAGGAGGTTCATTCATATTCATGGTGAAGCCTGCCATGGAATGTTCTTGTACTTTTCTTGTTCGTTGTTTTCAAGCTTGTATTAGTTCATGAAGTAGATTGGGGGTCGTCTTTGTTTTTGTTGTTTTTCTTCTCTCTGGAAGAATTTGTAAGTGGAAATTATCTGTTTCTTGAAAGCTTGTTGGATCACATCTAAAACATCTATCTCTAAGCCTGGTATTCACTTTGTGGGAAGATTTTTATCCTATTTATTCATTTTTTAAACTTTTTACTCTGAAATAATTATAGATTTACAAGAGGTTTCACAGAAATGTAGGGAAATCCTATGTATGTTTACTGTTGTTTCCCATACGATTTTCACATTGGTACATCCATAGAGTTTATTCAGATTTCACTGTTTTCTGTGCACTCATTCATGTTTGTGTGTGTATAGCTCTATGCAGTTTTATCACGTGTGTAACTGCCACGACAATTAAGATGATCATTGATACCATCCCCAGAAGATTCCCTCCTGTTACTTCCTTATAGCCATGCCCATCCTTTCTCTCCATCCTTTCCTCCTAGAATCACAAATCTATTCTCCATCTGTTACTTACTGGATGTTGCACAAATAAAATCATACAGTTTGTATCCATTTGAGATTGGCTTTTTATATTCATGTATAATTTTCTTTTTTTAATGTTTATTTACTGAGAGAGCGCCAGAGCGTGAACCTGTGTGCAAATGCCATGGGAGGGGCAGAGAAAGGGGAAGAGAGAGAATCCTAAGCAGGCTCTATGCCTGTAGTGCGGAGCCTGATGCGGGGCTCAATCTCACTAACTGTGAGATCATGACCTGAGCCAAAATCAGGAGTCCAGTGCTTAACCTTAACTGACTAAACCATCTAGGCACCCCTCACTCAGCATAATTTTCTTGAGGTCCATTCAAGTCATCGATGTCAATAGTTTACTTTTTATTGCTGAGTAGTGCTTCATGGTAGGGATGCACCACAGTTTTCTTAACAATTCACCATCTGAAGAACATTTGTGTAGTTTCCAGTATTTGGCTGTTTAGAAAAAGGCTGCTATCAAGTTAGCCCATGGTTACAATTTGTTTGAATGCTTCTATGATCTTGAGGGTTCAAACAATACTGTTTAAAAGATAATAGTTTATCTTGCTAACATATTTCTATGCTCTCTCCCCTAAACCTGGGAAATTCATCCCTGAATAGATTTATAGTGGTTTGAACCACGTTAAGGGTATTATTAAATGTCTCCAACTTTAAGTAGTGGGAAAAAAACTATAAACATTTGTGTACAACTTTATGCATGAAATAATTCTTGACTCATTGGGTTAAATGCCGTGGGAAGATTTTAAACCCCTAATTTCCATAGCTGTTCTACATCTATTCTGAATATTTCTTGGGTTAGCTCTGCCAACTTTTATTTTTCCTAAGAATTTGATACTTTTGTTTTATTGTATTTTCAAATTTATAAGCATAAAGTTCATAATATTCACTTATTACCTTCATAGGCGCTTCTGTTTCAAAGGTTATTTATATCTCCTTTTTCATTCCTAAGATGTTTATTCTTTTCTTTTTTTTAAATAGTTTATTGTCAAATAAACTATTTGACAAATAACACCCAGTGCTCTTTCCCACAAGTGCCCTCCTCCATCACCACCACCACCCTTCCTCCCTCCCCCTCCACGTTCAGCCCTCGGTTCATTTTCAGTATTCAATAGTCTTTCAGGTTTTGCATCCCTCTCTCCCCGCAACTCTCTTTCCCTCTTCCCCTCCCCCTGGTCCTCCGTTAGGTTTCTCCTGTTCTCCTGGTAGACCTATGAGTGTAAACATATGGAATCTGTCCTTCTCTGCCTGACTTATTTCGCTTAGCATGACACCCTCGAGGTCCATCCACTTTGCTACAAATAGCCAGATTTCATTCTTTCTCATTGCCATGTAGTACTCCATTGTATGTATGTATATGTATATATATATATATACACACCACATCTTCTTGATCCATTCACCAGGTGATGGACATTTAGGCTCTTTCCATGATTTGGCTATTGTTGAAAGTGCAGCTATGAACATTGGGGTACATGTGCTCCTATGCATCAGCACTTCTGTATCCCTTGGGTAGATCCCTAGCAGTGCTATTGCTGGGTCATAGGGGAGTTCTATGGATAGTTTTTTGAGGAACCTCCACACTGATTTCCAGAGCGGCTTCACCAGTTTACAGTCCCACCAACATTGTAGGAGGGTGCCCGTTTCTCCACATCCTCGGCAGCATCTATAGTCTCTTGATTTGTTCATTTTCACCACTCTGACTGGCATCAGGTGGTATCTTAATGTGGTTTTGATTAGTATTTCCCTGCTGATGAGTGATGTTGAGCATCGTTTCATGTGCCTGTAGGCCATCTGGATGTCCTCTTTGGAGAAGTGTCTGTTCATGTCTTCTGCCCATTTCTTCACTGGATTATTCATTTTTCGGGTGTGAAGTTTGGTGAGTTCCTTGTAGATTTTGGACACTAGTCCCTTATCTGATATATCATTTGCAACAAACTTTTCCCATTCCATCGGTTGCCTGTTAATTTTCTTGATTGTTCCTTTGCAGTGCAAAAGCTTTTTATTTTGATGAGGTCCCAGTATATCATTTTTGCTTTTATTTCCCTTGCCTTTGGGGATGTGTCGAGTAGGAAATTGCTGCGGTGGAGGCCAAGGAGGCTATTTCCTACTTTCTCCTCGAGGGTTTTGATGGTTTCCTGTCTCACATTCAGGTCCTTCAGCTGTTTTGAGTTAATTTTTGTGTATGGTGTAAGAAAGTGGTCTAGTTTCATTCTTCTGCATGTTGCTGTCCAGTTCTCCCAGCACCACCTGCTAAAGAGGCAGTCTTTTTTTCCATCGGATACTCGTTCCTGCTTTGTCAAAAATAAATTGGCCATACATTTGTGGGCCCAGTTCTGGGTTCTCTATTCTATTCCATTGGTCTATGTGTCTGTTTTTGTGCCAATACCATACTGTCTTGATGATGACAGTTTTGTAGTAGAGGCAAAACTCTGGGATTGTGATGCCTCCCGTTTTGGTTTTCGTCTTCAATATAACTTTGGCTATTCGGGAACTTTTGTGGTTCCATACAAATTTTAGGATAACTTGATCTAGCTATCCTGGAGGAAGAATGCTCGTGCAATTTTGATGGGGATTGCATTGAATGTGTAGATTGCTTTGGGTAGTAATGACATTTTCACAATATTTCTTCTTCTGATCCATGAGCATGGAATATTTTTCCATTTATTGGTGTCTTCTTCAATCTCTTTCATAAGTTCTATAGTTTTCATCATATAGATCTTTTACATCATTGGTTAGGTTTACTCCTAGGCATTTTATGGTTTTTTGTGCAATTGTGAACAGAATCAGTTTCTTGATTTCTCTTTCTCCTGCTTCATTATTGGTGTATAGGAGTGCAACTGATTTCTGTACATTGATTTTGTATCCTGCAACTTTACTGAATTCATGGATCAGTTCTAGTAGGCTTCTGGTGGAGTCAGTTGGGTTTTTCATGTAGAGTATCATGTCATCTGCAAAAAGTGAAAGTTTGATTGTTTCTTTGCCAACTCTGATGCCTTTTATTTCCTTTTGTTGTCTGATTGCTGGTGCTAGGACTCCCAGCACTACGTTAAACAACAGTTGTGAGAGTGGACACCCCTGTCATGTTCCTGGTCTCAGAGGGGAAGCTCTCAGTTTTTCCCCATTGAGGATGATATTAGCTGTGGGCTTTTCATAATTTGCTTTTATACTGTCTAAGTTCATTCTATTCTGACTTTTTCAAGCGTTTTTATTAAGAAGGGGTGCTGTATTTTTTCAAATGCTTTTTCTGCATCTATTGACAGGATCATATGGTTTTTATCTTTTGTTAATATGGTGGATCACATTGATGGATTTGCGAATATCGAACCAGCCCTGTAACCCAGGAATGAATCCCACTTGATCATGATGGATGATTCTTTTTACATGCTGTTAAATTTGATTTGCTAGTATCTTGTTGAGTATTTTTGCATCTGTATTCATTAAGGATATTGGTCCGTAGTTCTCTTTTTTTGCTGGGTCTCTGGTTTGGGAATCAAGGTGATGCTTTGTAGAATGAGTTTGGAAGTCTTCCTTCTATTTATATTTCTTGGAATAGTTTGAGAAGAATGCATATTAGCTCTGCTTTAAATGTCTGGTAGAATTCCCTAGGGAAGCCATCTGGCCCTGGGCTCTTATTCATTTGGAATTTTTGATAATGGATTTGAGTTCTTTACTGGTTATCAGTTTGTTCATGCTTTCTACCTCTTTTCATTTGAATTTGGGTGTGTGTTTAGGAATTTGTCCATTTCTTCTAGGTTGTCCAGTTTGTTGGTGTATAGTTTTTCATAGTAATCTCTAATGATTGCTTGTATTTCTAAGGGATTGGTTGTAATAGATCCATTTTCATTCGTGATTTTGTCTGTTTGGGTGCTATCTCTTTTCTTTCTAAGGAGGCTGGCTAGAGGTTTATCAATTTTGTTTATTTTTTCAAAGAACCAACTCTTGGTTTCATTGATCTGCTCGACTGTTTTTTTTGGATTCTATATTGTTTATTTCTGCCCTGATCTTTATTATTTCTTTTCTTCTGCTGGGTTTGGGGTGCTCTTGCTGCTCCCCTTCTAGATCCATTAGGTGCTCTGTTAAACTTTGAATTTTCACTTTTTCTAGTTTGTTGAATTAGGCCTGAATTACAATATACTTTCCTCTTAGGACTGTCTTTGTGCATCCCAGAGAGTTTGGATTGCTGTATTTTCATTTTTGTTGGTTTCCATATATTTTTAAATTGCTTCTCTAATTGCCTGATTAGCCCAATCCTTCTTTAGTATGATGGTCTTTAACCTCCACATTTTTGGAGGTTTTCCAGACTTTTTCCTGTGGTTAATTTCAAGTTTCATAGCATTGTGATCTGAAAGTGTGCATGGTATGATCTCAATTTGTTTATACTTATGGAGGGCTGCTTTATGCCCCACCATGTGATCTATCTTGAAGAATGCACCATGTGAACTCAAAAAGAAGGTGAATTTCCTAACTTCAGGATGCAGAGTTCTAAATATATCTATCAATTCCATCTGTTCCAATGTGTCGTTCAAGTCCATTTTTTCTTTAGTGATTTTCTGTCTGGTTGATCTATCCATTGCTGTCAGTGGAGTATTAATGTCCCCTGCAATTAGCACATTCTTTTTTTTTTCTTTTTTACAATATAAAATTTATTGACTTAAAAGGCATCAGTTGGAAAAATAATTGGTAACCACAGATATGCATATCTTGGAGATATTATGGTTTGGTTCCGTACTACCACAGTACAAGCGATGATTGCAATAAAGCAAGTCAAATAAATTTCTCGGTTTTCCCTGTCATATAAAAGTTATGGTTATGTGCTATTTTGTTCTATTAAATACAATAGCATTATGTCTAAAAAACAATGTACCTTCTTTAATTAAAAAATGTTTTATTGCCAAAAAATGCTAATCATCATCTAAGTTTTCAGTGAGTCATAATTTCTTTGCTGGTGGAGTCTTGCATCCATGTTAATGGCTGCTGAGGGCTCCGGGGAGTTGGTGGCTGAAGGCTGGAGTGGCCATGGCAATTTCTTTTTTCTTTTTTTTTTTTTGTTTTTTTGAATATAACACAATTTATTTTTTTAACATATGCAATTGTTTTCCATCATTTACAATACAGTAGTTACAATGACACTCCAAACAGAAAAGCAAAGTAAAAAATCAAAACCCCAACTTCTATTTCATGTAATTAGACTTATACAGAAATTAGAAGGTTCAGTAACAACTAGTTAATCACCTAATTTCACAGCTATCTGAAGGGGCAATCGTTATATAGCAGCTTATCTTGATACATTCAAGATACATGATATAATTTATTACTTGCCCATAAGCGAAAACACAGCCTGCTTA
>NC_043705.1:80770538-80806250 GCF_006229205.1 Suricata suricatta | reverse complement strand
GAAATGAAAGCAAAACTGAACTCTTGGGACTTCATCAAGATAAAAAGCTTCTGCACTGCAAAGGAAACAATCAAGAAAACTAATAGGCAACCAACAGAATGGGAAAAGATAGTTGCAAATGACATATCAGATAAAGGGCTAGTATCTAAAATCTACAAGGAACTCACCAAACTTCACACCCACAAAACAAATAACCCAGTGAAGAAATGGGCAGAAGATATGAACAGACACTTCTCCAAAGAGGACATCCAGATGGCCTACAGGCACATGAAACGATGCTCAACATCACTCATCATCAGGGAAACACAAATCAAAACCACATTAAGTTTCCACCTGATGCCAGTCAGAGTGGCTAAAATTAACAAATGAAGAGACTATAGATGCTGGCAAGGGTGTGGAGAGACGGGCACCCTCCTACAATGTTGGTGGGAATGTAAACTGGTGCAGCTGCTCTGGAAAACAGTGTGGAGGTTCCTCAAAAAACTATCTATAGAACTCCCTTATGACCCAGCAATAGCCCTGCTAGGGATTTACCCAAGAGATACAGAAATGCTGATGCATTGGAGCACATGTACCCCAATGTTCATAGCAGCAATGTCAACAATAGCCAAAACAGGGGAAAAGCCTAAATATTCATCAGCAATTAGCACATTCTTATCAATAAGATTGTTTCTGTTTGTGATTAATTGTTTTATGTATTTGGGTGCCTCCAAATTTGGTGCATTGATGGAGAGTCCCTGTAATTATTATATAATGTCCTTCTTTATCTTTTGTTACTGCCTTTACTTTAACATCCATTTTTGTCTGATATATGCATGGCTACTCTGGCTTTCTTTTGGCTTCTAGTCACATGATAGATATTTCTCCATCCGTTTACTTTCAATCTGAAGGTGTCTTCAGGTCTAAAATGCGTGTCTTGTAGACAGCAAACAGATGGATTTGTTTTTTTTATCCATTGTTACCCTTTGTCATTTGGTTGGAGCATTCAGTCCATTTACATTCAGTGTTATTAATGAAAAATGTGGATTCATTGTGTTCTTTGTAGAACTCATGTTTGTAGTGGTGCCTCTGGCACCTTGTATTCTTTGCAACATTTCCCTCATAAAGTCTCTCTTAGGATTCCTTACAGGGCTGGTTTGGTGGTGATGAATTCTCTCAATTTTTGTTTATTTGGGAACACCTTTATCTCTCCTTCTATTTTGATGACAGACCTGCTGGATAAAGGATTCTTGGCTGTATGTTTTTTCTGTTCATCATATTGAAGATTTGCTGCCATTCCTTCCTGGCCTGCCAAGTTTCATTCGATAGGTCTGTAACCACTCTGATAGGTTTCCCTTTCTATGTGAGGGAACTTTTATCCCAGCTGCTTTCAGAATTCTCTCTTCATCTTTATGTTTTGCCAATTTCACTATGATATGTCATGCCAAAGTTCAAGTTACGTCTTAAGGGGGTTCTTTGTGCCTCTTGAATTTGAATGTCTATTTCTTTTCCCAGATTTGGGAAATTCTCAGTTATAATTTGGTCTAGTACCCCTTCAGGACCTTTCTCTCTTTCTTCCTCTTCAGGAATTCCTATGATTTGGATGTTGTTCCATTTGATTGTATCACTCAGGTCTCGAATTCTCCTTTCCGGCTCCTGGATCAATTTCTTTTTTCTTGGCTTCCTCTTTTGCTGTAACTGTGTCTTCTAATTCACCTGTTCTTCTCTCTGCCTCTTTATTCCATGAGGTGGCCGCCTCCATTTTATTATTCACCTCATATATAGCCTTTTTTTAAAACTCGTGACAGGTATTTTGAAGATCCCTAGTCATTCTATCATTAGCTTCTCTGATGCTTTTTTCAAGCCCAGCGATTAATTTAATGACAATTGTTTTAAATTTTTGTTCAGTTATGTTTCTTAGATCTGTTTTGAGCAGTTCTGTGGCTGTGACTTCTTCCTGGAGTTTCTTTAGGGAAGTGTTCTTTAATTTTGTCATTTTGGCTAGCTTTTTGTCTCTTGTCAGTTTTAAAAGCTCATTGTGCACTGTGCACCTGATAATATTGCTCTGATAATGGAGGCTTATTGACTGTCCCGGGCCTGTCATTTAAGGAAATGTTCTTTTAATGTTGTCTCTCAGTTTCTCTTGTTGTGCCTTTTATTAATTTATTTCTCTACTCAGCAATATTTGGGACTCTCCATCATGCATACTTTGGCTTGTTTCTTGGAGTAGACCTGAAGAGGAAAACAGACATAGAAACACACAGGGAACAGAAGCACGCAAACACACAGGCAATCAAACAAACAAACAAATTAAAGGGGGAAAGGAAGAAAAGAAAAGGAAGGAGAAGAAACAAAAAGAAGAGAAGAAAAAATAAAGGGGGCAGAGACAACAAAGGACAATGGACAGTCTAAAAGCATATAACGGGGTGCCTGGGTGGCTCAGTTGGCTAAGCGTCCGGCTTCGGCTCACATCATGATCTCATGGTTCATGGGTTTGAGCCCCGTATCGGGCTCTCTTCTGACAGGAAGCTCAGAGCCTGGAGCCTGCTTTGCAGTCTGTATCTCTCTCTCTCTGATCCTTCCCTCTCACACTGTCTCTCTGTCTTTTAAAGATAATTAAAAAAAAATTAAAAGTGTATAACCAGATAAGGATGAGATAAGGGAGAATATATCTGGATGGCAAGAGAAAAAAAAAGCAGGATAAATGAAAAAATAAAGAGTAAAAATTTAAAAAATTTTTTAAAAGAGTAAAAGAAGTAATAATAATAAAAAATAAATACAAAAAGCAGATGCTCCTCCTCGCGGATAGGCATGGCTTGGTGTAGGTAGGTCTCTGGGGCTGCTCTTGGAGGCCCCGCCTTGGTGGTTGTGGAGAGACAAATGGTGGCACCCCAAGCTCTGCTGGAACTAAGCTCTGCAGGCTGCTCTTATGAGTCTGATCTCCTTGTGCCATGAGCGAGCCAAGCTGTATTTTCCAGGCCTGCCTCGCTTCAAAATCCCAGTCCATGCACGTTAATGCTGCCACAGATGGGATGTACTCGCTTTGGGGGTCGGCTTCTTAGCCAGGATCTCGTAGGGGGAGAGAGCATTTCTCTTGGTGCCAGCTGGGATTCATGCTGCAGGAGGCAAGGTGCATTCCCCTGGCCACCGCCTGCCTCCCAGCCAGATTCATGCAGCATGGGGAGGCTATTTTTCCTGGTGCTGTTGTTGCTGGAGGCGAGGTGCCTATTCTTTTCTTTTCTTTTTTTTTTTTTGGTGCCTATTCTTTTCTAAGTAAATCTCATCAGAGATGGTTTCAAAGAAGCAACTCCTGGCTTTGTTGATCTTCTAGATTGGTATTCTGTGTAAGCCATATGTCAAACATCTCAACTTAAAGAAATAAATCAAAAGACATTTTTTTGTCTTCCATTGTTTCTGTTCCTTTTTTTTTTTTTTTTTTTTAAACTTGGCCTGTTAAATGCTTCCACTGCTCCTGGCTGGAAATTCAGACAAGCCACATAACTAAGGATTTCTTAACCATGGCACTATTGACATTTTGGGTTAGGTAGTTGATTTTCTTTTTTTTCAAAATTTTATTTAAAATTTTATTAATGTACAGTATAGTATTGCTTTCAGGAGTAGATTCACTTACATGTAATACCCAGTGCTCATCATAGAAGTTTCCTCCTTAATACCTATCACCCATTTAGCCCATGCTCCACTCACCTCCCCCCATCAGCCCTCAATTTGTTCTCTATTGTTAAGAATCTTATGTTTTGCTTCCCTCTCTTCTATTTTTTCCCTTTCCATATTTTCATTTTTGTTTCTTAAATTCCACATATGAGTGAAATCTTATGGCATTTGTCTTTCTGTGACTCATTTTGTTTGGCAACATTCTAGCTACATCCATGTTGTGGGAAATGGCATGATTTGATTTTTTGATTGCTGAGTAATATTCTATTCTATACACACACCCCCCCCACATCTTTTTTTAAAAAAATAGTTTATTATCAAGTGGGTTTCTGTATAACACCCAGTGCTCTTCCCCACAAGTGCCCTCCTGCATGACCATCACCCTCCCTTTCCTTCCCCCCCCTCCCTCTTCAGCCCTCAGTTTGTTTTCAGTATTCAAGAGTCTTTGATGATTTGCCTACTCCCACTCCCTCTCTTTCCTTCCTTCCCCTTCCCATGGTCCCCTGTTAGGTTTCTCCTGTTAGACCTATGAGTGCAAACATATGGTATCTGTCCTTCTCTGCCTGACTTATTTCACTTAGCATGACACCCTTGAGGTCCATCCACTTGCTACAAATGGCCAGATTTCATTCTTTCTCATTGCCATGTAGTATTCCATTGTATGTGTATACCACATCTTCATATTCCATTGTGTATGTATACCACTTCTTCTTGATCCATTCATCAGTCGATGGACATTTGGGCTCTTTCCATAGTTTGGCTATTATTGATGGCACTGCTGTAAGTATCAGTGTACATGTACCCCTTCAAATCTGTATTTTTGTATTTTTGGGGGGTAAATATCTTATAGGGTAATTACTAGGTCGTAAGTCTATTTTGAACGTCTTGAGGAACCTACATACTATTTTCCAGAGTGGCTGGGGCAGGTGGTCCTTGACTGTGGGGGTGTCCTGTGCACTGTAAGATGCATAGCAGCCACCTGACCTCCACCTGCTAGATGCCAATAGCACCTACCAGTTGTAACAATGAAAAATGTCTATACACATTGGCAAATGTCGCCTGGGGCACAACATTTCTTCTAGTTGAGGATAGGCATCGTGACATTTGTGTTCAATCTTAGAAAACGAAGTTCTAAAAATCACATTGTTCCTAAACAATTAAGTTGAATGCTTAGCTCATGAGTCTTCAGCCCTTTTTATTTTATAATATAAAGCACTCCCTTTTATTTTTGTATTGGTTGTCAGGAAATTCCGTGCATTTATTGCCTAATTGCTATAATTAATGAATTTCAGATATTTGATTTCCTTTCTTTCTCTGCTCTTTATAACTGAATTGTTTTCATTTATAATTTTTTTCTTTTACCTCATGTTTAATCTTGTAGATGACTTCTGGCCTTCCCAAAATATACCCATGATTATATTCATGGGTCATCTGTTTGGCAGTAAAAATATGTGAGGTAATATTGATAAAGGACTCACTTCAAACAATGAGCAAGGGTGCAGATGAGGCAGAAGAGGAAAAAGATTGGGAGGGAACAATACACTGAAGGAGGGATAGTGCTGTGAGTCTGCTGGTCTCTATTTGTAAGTTTCTGTATGTATCAGAGCTACACAGAGGACAGATTGGATTTAGTTTACTGCAAAAAAATAATTAGGAATTAAACTGGCTGGGGCAGAAGCTGCTGGTCTTCTTGCTTGATGGGGATGAAAAGCAATAGTTCAACCATAACAGATGAGACGTTCCCATCCCTGGTATCCCATGGAAGACTACCGGAATGTGCAGTTTCTGGTTTCGGGGCTGGCTGTGCCAGGGGCTTCACTGCTTTAAGTCTGTAATGCTCAGCCTGATGGGACACCAGTGAGCAAATCCTCCCACTTCCTACTAATTCCCTCTCATAAGGCAGGGCATCATAAGTGTGTCCCTTAGAGTCATACTGTGCTACAATACCATGTCATGATCATTCCTTGACATTTGGAGGGGGGGCAAGAAGAGGCTTGCAAGCAGAGGGATGGTCTTCAGGGGCTGCTTGGAAAATCAGCTTGGGATGAAAACCCAACAGGCTTAACTTATTCACTGGCTTTTATCCAGGTCTAGAAGGAAACATTTGGGCTGTGTCCATGCATGTTTTATAGCAAAGAAAAAGACCTTTCTGAATACGGAATAAAACAAAACCCTGCTGAAAGGTGGGAAGTTGAGGCCAGAAGAGAATAGCTTCTAAGACAGTCAGTACCTCAGCTCCCTGTGACATTTATTTTTCTATTAATTCTTGGCATTTATATTACTGTGATAGATCAATTAGCCTCTCACAATGTTCTAACCCATTGACCTTATCATTTAACTATCCTACGGTGCTACTGTCACCATAGGGAGACTGCAAAAGAAACATTTATAATTTGGAATTACCTAGGTCCAGAGCTAATGGAACATTAAAAGGCTCAGTTTGGATAATCAGCACATTAGATGACTAAACCTTTAGAGAGTTCTCCTTTATCTCGTCACTCTTGAATTCTGACAGCTACAGCATGATGAGCAAAAGAACAGAACTCATCCTAAATAGTGCTGGTGCTCAGGGACTCTAAAATGCCCCTGAGAAGACTTGGGAGATCACAGAATCTCAAAATTGGAAGGGGCTTTACCTTAACGATGGTTGTGTCAGTCAGGATCCTCGACTGCAGGCAACAGATCTGGACCATGGGTAACGTGGGCAGAAGGGAATTAGCTGGAAGGCCATAGGAAGGCTCCAAGGTCAATGGGAACTGAAGAACAAGGCTGGGGAATGCAAAGAAACCAAGGGTGCTCTGCAGGAGGCCCAGAAGCGGGGTTATAGCAACACTCTCCTGGGAAGAATACCCTCCAGCTGTTCCTTCCTTCCTTCAGGACTCAGTCTGGGAGAAAAGATTTAAGTGGCTTAATATGGATCCATTGGCTTCTGCAGTGGGAGGCCACCATCAAGATCACACCAAAGACTGAAAAGGAAAATTCCCCTGCTGGAAACCAGAACCTTTTAGGAAGAGAAAGTAGCTCATGGGAAGCGAAATAAAAGAGAGGAGGGGAGAGAGGGAAAGTAGGGGAAAGAAAAGAAAAAATTGAATACTAGGTAATTATTTAGTCCAACCTCATTTTACAGATGAGGAAACTGTGAGTTTGAGAGTGAAATGGCTTGTTAACGTTGACAAACTAGTGAGGGTGCAACCAGAGGTGAGAGCCTGGGTTTCCTAGCTCCCAGCCTGGTGCCTGGTGCCTGGTGCAACACCGGATGCCTTTGGAAGAAGCGCCAACAGACTTACTCAACCGTAATCACAAAGAGTTTGGCCTCAGTGGACTGGTCAGTCCAGTTGTATCAGGTCTGAAGAGCTGAAAAAGCACTTCATTTGGACTTCAGTTTTTAAGGGAAGGAGCAACCACTGATGCTTTTAATAGAAACTAGTTCTTATCTGCATGCTTTTTTATACGCAACATCATCACCATCTGCCCCAAGAAATCACTAGCTAGAGGAGGATGGAGAGTGAAATGTGGTACTTTACATACCATGAGAACTCCAGGGGATTTTAGAGATGCTGTTCACCCCCCTAGGGAATGGCACTGCAGTCAGATAGCCAGCCTTCCTTGGTGATGGACGCAGCTAGTCTTAATTAATTGAAGTCAGTAAAAGCACAGGTTGTCTCTGATGCCCTGTCAGAAATCAAACCCGCTGGAGATGGGGATGCAATCCCAGACTGACAATTAAGAGCTGCCGTGAACAGGAATTCACCAGGGGCCCAGAAACACAGGGTTCTGGTCAGAGCTCCGCAGAGGCAGGGCAGGTAGAAAAGATCTGTATAGATCGGATTCGCGCTCCCAAGAAGCCTGGGGGCTGTACCACAAACAGTAAACACGTGTGATTTTGACAGGGCGGTGGTTGACTCTTCTCACCCGAGATGAGGGATGAGCAGAGGCCTTGGTGTAACGCAGGGAAATCTGTGTAAATAACAGCATGCCGGTTAGAAAGGTTATTGATTTGCTGGTGGAAGGGTAAATAAAGTCGGAGTCCTGACGGGCTGGTCGGCTCAGCCCCGTGCCCCAGCCCGGCAAAGACGCCCGCCTGCCAGAGCTGTGCCGTGGAAGCTTCCAGCTTCTCTTTCTAAACATCCTCTCAGCCACCTTTCTCCCCTAAATCCTTTTGTTATGTCCAAACAAATCCTGTTATGAAACAACAACAGAAAACCTGGCAAACCGCCAGTCCACACAGAGAAACGGGGTTTGAATTACATTTCAGTTTTGATTTCCAAATAGAGGGCGCAGTGATTGGACTATAAGCAACACATACCCATTATCATCAGAACTCATAAGCTTAATCACAGAGAAGCTGAAAGCTAATAATTTTTTATGCACAGTTCCATCCCTAGGAGGCCAGTTACCATGGAAATCTCCCCTTCCTTTTCTTCTACTCACAGCATATTTATATGGCAGAGGAAGTGATATGTAAACACGATGGAAAGATTAAACAAGACATGGCACAGTTTGCTACAAACATTTTATATTTATTATAAGACTACAGTAAAAAAAGAAACATTCTGCAGACCAATGCGTGGAACTTGGGCTACTGGAAAAGGAAAAGTCTATTCAAAAATGGCCTAAGTTCACAAAAAGGATGAAATCATGTCTTAAAAAATCAGAAGACAATTGAAAACATTCTACAATGTTAGCCAAAGTGGAAAGTGAATTTCTCCTGCATGTAAAAACTAACAAATAAATAAGTGTTAAATACAGATCTGAGTTAAAAATGGTAAAAGACAACGAACTGCTTTATATCTTTAGCTGTCGTTCATTCTCAGACTTGTTTACAGAGTCAGATAAACTCACCGAAGGCCTTGTCCGTATGCTTTACACTTGAACTTTTTTATAAGAAGCACCCTATTTCCAGTGTTTCTTTTATCCACTTCACAAATAAATTATCTTAAAACAGCAACAGAAGAGATTAAAGGTGCTTTAACCTGATAATATTGGCACTCAAAGGAAACTTGGGAAACCACAGGAGTACTTAGCTCAAAGTGGTGCTTGCAGATTCAACATCTAAACCTCGGGGCGGCCTGAGGGCGGGCCCCTCTCGGACACCATCATCTCAAAATCATCTGTCCGAAGCAGAGAGGAAGCAAACCTGAAAATCATGTATCTGCAGCCACTCACTGTGCACCTGTGCCAGGAAAACGGCAGTGCCTTAGTCCGCTGGGCCATCCGCAAATGGCCTGGGCACCATTTGTACATTTTATCTTTGCATTCGATTTGTTTGGGTTCCTGAAGAAGTCAGGGCTGTTCCTGGGACATTGACAACTTGATTTTATTCTCCCACATTTATCTGTCTTTTCCTAACCCTATGCGGATGTATGGCTATGACTTGAGAGAGTCCCAACCTTCCGGGTTACTCACAAGAACACACCGAGAAAAACACACACGAAGAAAGCCATCACATAAAGTCAGCAGAATTCACACCCCTACCAACCCCCATGATACTCATGATGCTTAATTAGGCCATCTAAGGTATATAAACATAAGTATAAAATCTATAGATGTCTGGCTAACAAAGCTGTTTCAGTGAGAAATCTCAATACTCCCTGAAGGAAAATGGTAAGAGTCCATGAAAAGTGTGCGCCCGGTCACTGGCCCACAGTGAGAGTCTGATTATGTCACAGGATGGTATTGGATAGCTGACATTTCAAATGGTGAAGTAAAATGTTCATCAGTGAAAGGGAGTTTCACATCTTTGGCCACTTTGGTCACAAATTTGAAATAACCGAGATTTTTCCTCACTAGCTTTTCTTTATCTATGACTTTGATTTGATACTCAAAATCTATACCTGGGTTTGGATTTAGAATGGCAGGATTACAGAATCTACTTGCTAAGAGGAACCAATTTCTCTAACGCCAAAATAGTAAGTTCCATTAAAACATGTATCTTTTCTGTGCATTGCAAGGGTGAAAGGCTTAGCACCTGAGGAAGAATTACAGCAAATAAATTCACTTCTGTTGGAAATGGTCTTTTGCTTAAAGCTATAGGAAAGCAGTTCAGACTGGCAGGGCACGGCCTTCAGAGCTTCCTGTAGTCTAACCATGGGAAATCTGCAGCACTTGGGTTAGGAGAAAACACTCACAGTCATATTAGGCATGGTTCTGGGCACATTGCATTTTGCATTTCCTTACAGCAGTCTGGCATTTCTTAAGAGCAGGCCTGCAAGTTTATTTCTACCAAGTCAAGCTATTTGTGAGAGGAAAATTTCTATATAATAGAGTGTTTTGCTTTTTAACTTTTTCCCCTTCTGTGTTGATAAGAGAACAAAAGCATGGATTGGTGAGCTGGCAAAGACTGCTAGGGTGGCCCTTTTGCCGGGAATCACAGGAATCATAGATTCTGGATACCCTCTTCGACACTCAAGTGTTGAGTTCCGGGCACTTAGAAATTTGAGCCTTCATTTGTGGGGGGGACACGTTTCATCTTCATAAAGATTGTTCAGGCAACTCAAAAGACCCCAAATTTGTAACAGTTTGACGAGACCTATGAGAAGACAACATTGAGAGTTTGGACTCCTGCACTTAATTTTTCAGACGCAAAGTGTTGCTGCTCCAGTGTGGGAACTGGGGTTTGTTCTCGTGGCCTTCTTGCCCTTACCCTGTGCTGCTCAGAACATCGTCATTTCCCAGAGATATCTGTCTTAGGCTTTCAAAGTAAGGTAGTATCTCCTCTGACCAGATGGACTGCCTACGTGGGTGTAGTTTTTGCAAGGGTGCTTTAACTGAGCACATAGGGGGAAGTAGTATTTATGTTTGTCTGGTGACTAAAGTCTGGCTTTTTAGTATGTCATTTGGATAGCAGCGACAGTGTGTTTAGTCTGATATTAAAGATGTTCTTAGCAAATGGGAGAAAGGTGTGTGGTTTGGCTCTTTAGGAGAGGTGGTGCTTTGGGGGACATGGAGAGTCGAGCTGAGGTTTTAACACAGGGGTGCTACGGGGTCTGTCTATCTAGGTGGGCTGCCTTATTCTGAACTTGTCTTCATGTTTTCCGAATCTATGGAGAAACTCTTTAACATTGCACATTTTAAATAACTTTAGACATTTACTGCCAAGGTATGTGAAGAATATGTCAAAAATTAGTATCATGGAAGAAAGGAATGGAAAAATTGAATTTGTCCAGGGGTTTAAAATAAAGTGATCATTGCTAGTGTTTTAACATTTCTTTGGAGGCAAGTAGATCACGTATTGAGCTTACTTGGCCAAGTCAGCAGGCTCCTTCCCTGGACACGCCTTTGTGTCCTGGGAAAAATCTCCCAAGATCCTCTATTGATAGTGTCACTCATCACGGCACATCTGCCACCCAACTGCGCTGCCTCTCCCACAAGGATAACAACTAAGCTGTATTCTAAGCTGCATGTGCCATGGGGCCTCTGCCATAGTCGCTGGGCAGTTGGGCTCGGGAAATGGATGCCCGGGAGTTCCCTGCCAGGCAGGGCCTCCTGAGCACCTGAGGAGAAACTCTGGTCGAGGGCAGTTATGACACTATCCAATAAAAGCTGATGATAAAGGCTTTCCTGTTTTGGTTAAGTAAGGATTAAGAAACTGAATGTGAGAAAAGGAAATACCAATTGAAATTAAACAGCAGCAACAACAACCGAACAGAACAGAAAAAGTCGCTCCCCCCACGTCCCCTGTAGCGGACACGGCAGCTGTTCAGGAAGAGCGTCCTAAATGAAGAAAGCCGAGAGAAAACATACTGTAAGAGTCTGCTACCACGGTCATTACTAACGCTTCGAACGTTACTTTGTGCGACACTTGAATCTGCTGGTCGCACTTGTAATGTTTGGGAAGATAGTTTAGAAATTCAGAATTTAGACCTATTTAGAGTAAAATAAATATTCATGTTTCAGGGTTCGTAAAAGTTTGCTGGCAAGGAGGGAAGCCAAATCTTCACGCTGCGGGCACAGACACCTACTACAAGATTTCTTTAATAAAATAAAAAGGGGCTTTGCCAGCAGTGCTCCTCCAGGGCCGCCTGCCCCACGTCCGCGCGCCGCTTCGGGAGAGCACCGAGCCGCCAAGCACTCTGCAGCCTGAGCAGAAGCCCGGGCCGGGGTAGTTCTCCTTCTCGGCGGCCTCCTCCTGAGATTATCAGGAGCGTACAAGGAAATCAAATCAATATCCAATTCAGTGCCCTTTAAGGAATGTTGTAGAGACTTGAGAGGAGTGTAATGTGTAATAACGTGCTGCACGAAGCCCCTCAAGCCCACTTTGGAGACCTGGCTTTCTCTTATTGACGCTGCATTTATTTTTTGGAACGTGAGCCTCTGTGTCACCTCAGCCATGCTGCACCACGACTGGCTTGGTGACGTCTCTAGGACTCTTTTCCCTCAAATGTTACTAGTACTAAGAGAAGAAACATTGCTGTTTAATTGGCACTTTCCAACTTCCCTGCAGAACTCCATGTTTCCCCAGAGTAGAGCTCCTCCCAGCAACGTCCCCCCCCCCCCCCCCCCCCCCCCCCCCCCCCCCCCCCGGCGTAACTCACAGAGCCAATTAGTGAACATTACTCAAAAGGTGAAATAAGGCTGGTCCAAGTGTGCTCTCATTCAGGAGACCACGCCCTGTCGCAACTGAGGATTTCTACCCTAGTATGAGGTATGTATGAGATACTTTGAAATTCATACAGAGTACAAATAATTAGTGGCCTTAGTTTAAAAAAAATATAAAGCTAATGCAAATGTAAAGAGACTTTGAGTAGTGTGTTTGAAATGTGTGAACATCTATGACCAAATCCTAGTTGGCAAGGCCGCGACGGCATGTATCTCCCAGCAGCGCCATCTCTGAGCTCCGGATGTCAAACTGCTCCAAATGCAAGGGACAGGTGTTCGCTTTGCTCACACTAAGGCCCCGTACACACTGGCAAGTGCCCTCTTTTGCTGCTTTTGGGTCCTATATCTTTATCATTTTCTCTGGGGATGGATCTGGCCTGGAGGCATGGTCTCCTCAGACTTTCTAGTGACACTGTCCAAGTCTCCGTTCCACTTGACTTACTCCACTGTTAGTGCGGCATCCTGCCTGAGAATACCGGGGTGTCTCCTCTCTTGCCTTTGCGATGCTCACCCCAGCTCCTTAGTCACAGACGTGCTAAAGCCTACGCTCATTACTTCTGTGCAGTTGCAAGTGACGGGGATTTAGTTCAGCGGGGTTCCTCGACCGCCTAAGACTCTCAGTTCTTATTCGCCAGCCAAGTGAGTCGTTAAGGTCTATACTCAACGATTCAGAATTTAATCTTGAAATCAGTATGAGGCAGTAGACTGGTTTTTAAGGGGTAATAAGTATTTCCTTAGACTGAGTTAAGGCTGAGATATATAGTTTATAGAATGTCTTCTGTATTAAACCATTATTCTTGAAAGGAGAATTTTGTAGGACTCTGAGACTATCAGTATCTCCTTCAAGTAGGTAATCTTGTATATGGGTATTTTCTTGTGCAGAAATGAATATGCAGTTCTGGATTCTCCCAAGTAATATAGTATCAGACTTGATGTCAAACTAACTGAAACAGAAAAATAAATAAAATAAAAATATTTAATAAAAAATTTCTGGTATGCATAAGCAAATCAGAGTTAGTAATAAAAGAGGTAACTTTATTTTAATGGTAAACTTTCATGCTAACTTAATAGTATAATGGAAATGTAATATAAACTCATTTTTATATAAAATCTTTGTTTCCATTTAATCAACATATTAATACAAAAAGATGCGTCATTTTCAATGTCTCACCCTTTGTTGCTTATTCTGTTCTGTGTTCCTCTCTGCTCTGTATGAGGGCTCTGACCTAAATACAGAAGTCAGTCTTCATATAACTCAGAACAGTGCTTCCGGACAGTCAGTTCTGCTAATAAGAAACATCTAAAGTATCAGCGGTGTGGTGAAGGGAGTGTGTGTAAAAAAGAAGAGGGCGGAGGCAAAGAGCCTCTTTTCTGATTATATCCCTCTCCCCTCAGACAACTCCTGGCCACAGAAAATGGCGCCCACCCAGCATACTGCCCACGGCTGTCACTCCCATGGCAGCTGATGGCTCACCGGGATTCGTGCTCACGTGGAGTGCCCAATACACCTCTGAACGACAGCAGTGGACTGTCATTGATTTTTGCATTATAATTTGTATATTTATCCCACCAACAAGGTGCTCAGTGTGGGGCATATATTATAAATAAAACACTTTGCTCTTGACGGACTCTCACATAGTTATTTTAGTGGTATTAACCAAACTTTATATAAAACTATATGGCAAAACCGAAATAGGATTATAACACAGACAGAAAAACCATACTGTGACTTACAGGAAATTAAAACCTTTCTTCTAAACATAACCTTCAAATGAAAAAGCTGTGAAATGTGCACTGAACTGTAGCTAGTACTGTTAATTTTGTAGTTTATACTGATCTGCTGGTCCAGATGTTTCAATAATACTGTATTTGTGATAAAGGGGTGAACTATGGATGAAGAACTCTATTGCTTGTATTAAATTTGGGAGGTAAAAGAGAAATGATTGCATGAGACCTTCACTGGGGACTCAGTGGCAGGATGGGCTGAAATGAGGCCTCTAGTTTTAAAAGTTTAAACAAAATATGGGGCACCTGGGTGGCTCAGCTGGTTAAGTGTCTGACTTCGGCTCAGGTCATGATTTCACGATTCGTGATTTCGAGCCCCGTGTCAGGCTCTGTGCTGACAGCCCAGAACCTGGAGCTTGCTTTAGATTCTGTGTCTCTGTCTGTCTCTCTCAAAAATAAACCAACATTAAAAAAAATTTTTTTTGAGAAATTTAAACAAAACCTATTAATCCTTTATTATTATCTTTCTGGAAGAGAAAACATATTGGCTTTGAGAAGTAACCTTAGATTGTATAGAATACAAAATTAATTTTAGGTTTCAGATATTGGTAATAAATGTTAACATTAAAAGATTTCTTTTCTGGAAAAATGATGAACTACCTAAATTTTGTCATAGTTTCCTTAGTGATTCAAGACCGAAAAATGCCTGGGCCTCTCTGTCCCCCTCCCCCACTCTGTGCCCAGGAACTGAAGGAATTACAACAGGAACCCTATAGGAATGACAGATGCAACTGCTGGAAAAATCCATTAACAACACGAAGATTTGTGACCTGGCTTCATTACATCCCGTCTAGTGGCAATTTGGGTTACTGTTTTCTTACTGAACAAGTTAGAGGGTTTTGTGCATTTCGTAAGCCTTCTTTGCCTCTATCAACTTGCAAATTCAGAACAGTATTTATATGTGTGCTTTCTGGGTATGGATTAGCCTCCTAAAGTACATAATTCCAATAATTATCAGTGACAGAAGGGATGAATAAATTATGCTCCAAGCACAACAAAATTAACCGTAAAAAATGGTTTGCATAAGTTTTCCTTAATGCATGTGCCTATATTTAATTTAATATTCCATACAACTGATCCTGAAAGACTCCCAACGTGTTATTAATCCTGAACTATACCACTGCCTACTTTGGGACAAAGAATAAAACAGAATTTAAATGCTGCAGATGTCACGATGCTTTGAAAAGCTTCTTTAATTTAAGCACAGAGTTATGATGTGAATTGCAAATGCTAACAGCCAGGATGAGTGAAATATCAATGCCATGTTCATTCTTTACACCAGAATGCAAAGAAGCAGCTTCAGGTCTTGTTCACAAAATTAAAGCCAAAACTATCATTCTCTCTCCTTGCTGAGAGCTTAGCACTGAGGTCGCTAAGTGATGAGAGGCTGTTTTCTTTAAGCAAAGAATATTATGAAGAGATTCATTTGGAAATACTGACAAAGGATAAAAACATCCCATCTTCCTCTGTCTTTGGAAGGCTGGCAAGTGCCCGAAGACCACAGCACTTAATTAATGAGTCTGTGCTTTGATTTGCCACAGTACATACCCTCCAAAGACGCTTCTGTTTATTTACCACATTTGACAGAAGGGAAGACAATGCTGACTTTTAAAGAGTTGCTTTGTATATCGCAATGTATTCTTGAGGGCAAGTTTATCAGGCTTTCGTTTTAGTCTGGATGTAGTAACTAACGTGCACAAAACTTGTAAGGAAATTGAAATGATAGACACGAGCCATTTTTTTCTCTACAGTTCTATCCTTTATACCCTATACGGTACTGGCTACGTGCCATGATCTTCGTAGGCAGCGAGCAGCCAGCGAAGGCAGGAGGAATTTTCTATCCCATCAGCTCTCCCAATGGATATAACCAACTGATCACACTAAGGTGCTATTATCTGGACGCAGGCCTGAGCACCTGTTAAAAGTTCCCAAGCCGCACTGACCCTTGAGGTGACCATCTCTTACCCACGTATTTATCCTGAACGGCAACTACGGACACGGGGAAGCTTCCCTGGACGCAGCTAATATTCAGCTGGACACAATCTTGCTTTTAACTCTGTGTCACATGTCGTTCCCAGGAAGCATCCCCAGAACCGTGCCTGCGTACCTGTCCGCTGGGATAAGGGTTTCCAGGGAGCAGGGGAAGGGTAGGTGAGGGGGAAGTGGAAACAGAAGGGCTGTCCCTCGACTTACTAACCGTCACTCCCCTTATTGGTTGTGTGCGTGCGTGCACGCGCAGGCCCAAGTGCACGTGTGTACACACACGGATGTGTTCATGAACTAGAATCATGAAAGTCCTTGAGTCTGGAAACTGAGACAAGTGAAAAGAATGGGATTCCAGGACGCCTCCTCTGAGGTGAAGGCAGGGAACCAAACGTCGGCGGTGATTTTTGTGGACTTGTGCTTTGTAGTTTCTTGAAAAAGATTTTGGAGCCATTAAGAAATCCCTAAGTATGAACTTCTGAAAAACATTCCTTAGAATTTTTCTTGTGAATTCAGATCATAAAGTGTGTGTGTGCGTGTAAAGGCATAACTCTGATCAGAAGGCAGATTGACTAATTTCCTCTCCTCCTAGACTGCTGGTCTAGCGGCTCCCCCTCCCGCCCCTCCCGTTCCAGCTTCCTTCGGGCTGGCAGGAGTCCCCAAAGCAGCTGCTGCTTCAGACCTAAGAGAATGTCTCTGGGGAGATCTTGTGCATCACTGTCCAAAGCCCAGGCACAGAAGAAGGGCAACGACCACCTTACTCATAATACAGGAGTGTGATGCTGCTCACACTGTACTTATTTCTGGCCCAGAAAGAAAAGGAAAAAAAAAACCCCTAAGAGGTCCCACTAATTCCCATTATAAAATGATGTTTACAAATAGAATCTTGGCTTGGCAGAGCAAAGAGCCACCTTTGGTTGGAATGTATCCTGCAAACCTGGCATCACCAATGCTGCTTTTTAGCACCGATTGAGTAGGGTCAGTGGCATAGGACAGCGGCCCATGGACTGTGCCTGAAGTAGAAAACCTTTAAGAAACATCAGTGGTCCTGGTGTGAATAAGACCTGATCTTCCCTCACACTGAGAGACTGTGCTTATCTATTTACAACGGCCTGAAATGGCAGGATTGCTGTGGTGAGCACATAAAGCCCTTGGTAGGAGTGTCTGTTTCTTGAATACATTTGCCTTTGGCCCCCCCCCCCCTTTTTTTTGTAAGTGGCACATATTTAAAAAACAATAACAAAAACCGCCTTAAAAAACTGTTGCAGGTAATGTGGTATAAAGTCAACATTAATGAGAAGAACCATGTCACTCTGCTGGAGAACCAGGTCCTGGAGCCTGTTGGCACTAATCCGTCACTGTGTGATTTTCCTCTTGATGACAGCCAGCTCTTTCTGAAGGTCAATGAACTTGGGGCGGTTTTCAGGTTTATAATCCCAACACTTCATCATAATTTTAAAAATGTCCTCTGGGCAATTCTGAGGGGCTGACATTCGGTATCCTGAAGATCCAAGGGGAACAGAACAGAGAATTTAGAATGGAGAGAAGATACAAATGTTCACACTGACTGCTGCCCCGGGGCCTTGGGTTTACCTCTTTCCACTTGTTCCCGTGCTTGCTGATTGGTCATCCCCGGGTATGGGCAGACCCCCAGGCTGAAGGTCTCCCAGAGGAGGATGCCAAAGCTCCACACGTCACTCTCAGAACTGTATCTTCCTGGGGGGCAAAAAAACCATAATTGGGTGAGTGGGTGAGCAGGTAAGCATTTCTGGTGATGCAGGTCTTTGTCAGTCACCTGTTTGCACATTTAAACTTACCAAAGGAATGCAATAACTAGTGATCTTATTTCTTCACTAGTTTGGCTTTCCAGAACTAGTAGTAATATTACCAACTGGTAAGAGTCTTCAGGCTGCTAGTTTAACAAATCCAGCTTTCAAATCACTTTACCCCCACCAAGAACAAAGATTTAGCCAGCATGGAGGCTAACTTTCCCTGTGGTGTCTAAATGAGAAGGATAGTGTATATAAATATATATAAATGATATAAATTTGTACATATCAATGCCTAAGAGATTAAGTCAGATTTCTGCAATTTTATCTTGTGCCTGTTATTTTCTTTCCATTAAAGTTACAAAGACTGACAGCAATAATAAAAGTTCCTTAACTTCAATTTTTTACCCATCACTGTTTACAGATTCCTACATCCTTAAAAGTCTCATTTTCTCCACTGTTTCATTTATGGAAAATGCATTTTTTCCTGTGTATTTTGAATAGGGTAGAATTAACATAGCTGGTTGATAAAAACTTCTTCTTTAAATTACATGGTGCCTTGTTTTGTCAAAATATCTTGGTGCACCTGTTTTACTGAGCTACATGAGCTGAGCTCTTTTTTTTTTTTTTTTTTTCTTCCATTTTTTTGGGTAGTCTTCTAGAGAATCATGGAGATAAAAGCACAAGACACCTTCTGGAGATGATATTAAATCAAGGAGGGAAGCAGGAAACTCCTTTCCATTCTCCAAGAAGCTAAGAACTTAAAGACTTTCACTACATATTTGTATTTTTAATTTTGTATTTTAATTTTACATAGAGTACATATACTATCATAACAAAACCCGATTTGCAGTGGTAGAAGAATCCTTAAATGATTTCATTTCTATCTCCGTTGGAAGCTATTCGCCTCAACTCTGCCACTACAGGATTATAAATGTCCCTCTGCTAAAAATGTCTTGTTACTTTAAGACAAGATGGCCTCTTCTCTTTCGTGAATAAAGTGAACTGAGAGTGAGAGTACGCCTGCGCGTTAACCGCTGTGACGTCACAGTCTAGTGTGTCCTTGCTGACGACCCCTCCAGCTGTGTGAGTTAGCTTCCTTCTTACTAGAGCGTAATTATGGAAATTCACTATGCTGTTGGGCAGAAAGATTAGTTTTCTTGTCTGCATATCAACTCTTTTCATGTTTGCCATCCAGTAATTTAATACTTTTCATATAAGTCATTCAATGAATATAATTAAAATTAATTCTTGAAGAAAGTAAAAGGTATGTAGAGCCAAATTCTTTCTTTTTGTAAGATAGTCTCTGGGCAGAGATCAGGGAAGGCATGTTGTATATAAACCAAGATCATGCTCCAGAAGTAAAGTTAATAACCTAATTCTGTAACCTTGAACCTGGTTTTGCTGGATATTTTAAATTTATTTTAAACTATAATTTAAATTTATCTACTTATTTTAAAGAGGTATAATTGATACACATATTAGTTTCAGGTGTACAATGTAACAATATTTGTATATATTGCAAAATGATCAATACAGTAAGTCTAACTGGACATTCACTGCCATACTTGGTTACAAATTTTTTTTTTCTTATAAGGAAAACTTTAAAGATTTACTGCCTTAGCAACTGTCAAATGTACAATACAGTATTATTAACTATAGTCACCATGTTGTGCTTTTTATACGCATAGCTTATTTATTTCACAACTAGAAATTTGTACATTTTGACCCCCTTCACCCATTTTACCCATCCCCCACTTCTGGCAACCACAATCTGTTCTCTGTTTCTATGACCTTGGTTATCTTAAAAAAAAAAAAAAAAAAAAGGATTTTCCGTGAAAGTGAGTTCATATGGTGTATATCTTTATCTGACTTGTTTCACTGAGCCTAAGGAGCCCAAGGCCCATCCGTGTTGTCACAAATGGCAAGATATTATGTTTTAATGGCTAATATTCCATTGTACATGCATACCATAGTTTATGCATTTATCTGTCACTGGACTCTTTATTTACATATGTAGCTGCCATAAATAATGCTGCAATGAACATGGGGTGTACATCTCTTTGAGTTAGTGGTTTTTTTTCTTCAGAAAAATACCCAGAAGTGGAATGCTATATCATATGGTAGTTCTATTTTTAATTTTTTCAGGAATCTTCCTACAGTTTTCCATAGTGGCTATTCTATAAATATTTCCACCAACAGTGTACAAAGTTTCCCTTTCTTCACATCCTAGCAAACGTGTTGTCTTTTTGATTATAGTCATTACAACAGGTGTGACGTGATCTCTGTGTTTTTTTTTAATAAAGTGGTATTAACAATGCTACTGACTATATTCCCTATGCTGTACCCATTCATAACAGGTAGTCTGGACCTTCCTTTTCATCCATTTTACCCATCTCCCAAACATCTCCCCTCTGGCAATTAGCAGTTTGTTCTCTGTGTTTATGGGTGTTTTCCTGCTTTTCTTTTTTGATTTTTAGATTAAACAAATAAGTGAAATCATATGGTATTCTTTCTCTGACTTAACTCACTTATCATAAAACGTTCTAAATCCATCCGTGATGTCACAAATGGTACACACACACCCCATATCATCTTTATCCATTCATCTATGAATGGGCCTTAGGTTGCTTCTTTAAAAGTTTTTAAAAATATTCATTTTTGAGAGGAAGAGAGACAGTGTGAGCAGAAGACAGGCAGAGAGAAGAGGGAGGGAGACACAGAATGGAAGCAGGCTCCAGGGTTCAAGCTGTCAGCAGAGCCCAACCTGGTGCTCAAACCCGTGGACTGTGAGATCATGATCTGAGGTGAAGTCAGATGCTCAACCGACTGAGCCACCAAGTACCCCACTTCAGATTGCTGTATACCTTGGCTATTGTAAATAATGCTGCAATAAACAAAGGGGTACATATATCTTTTCTAATGAGTGTTTGCTTTTTCTTCCAATAAACAGTAGTGGAATTAATTGATCATATATTTTTTAAGTTATTTGAGGAAACTCTAAACTGTCTACAACAGTTCCTGTGCTAATTAACATTCCTATCAACAGTGCAAAGGATTCCTTTTTCTCCACATTCTCACCAATACTTGTTATTTCGTTTTGATTCTAGCCATTCTTACAGGTGTATGAATCATTGTGGTTTTGATTTGCATTTCCTTGATGATTAGTGATAATGAGTGTCTTGTCATGTGTCTGTTGGCCATCTGTATGTCTTCTTTGGAAAACCAATGTTCATGTCCTCTGCCCATTATTTAATCAGATGGTGTGTGTGTGTGTGTGTGTGTGTGTGTGTGTGTGTTGAGTAGTGAAAGTTCTTCATTAACCCCTTATCAGATATCTCATTTGCTAATATCTTCTCCCATTCAGTGGGCTGCCTTTTTGTGTTGTTGATGGTTTTCCTTTGCTGTAAGGAAGCTTTGTATTTTGGTGTAGTCCCAATAGTTCACTTTTGCTCTTGCTTCCTTTGCCTGAGGAGATAAATATAGAAAAATGTTGCTAAGGCTGGTATCAACAATAATACAGCCTATGTTTTCTTTTAAGCATTTTATGATTTCAGATCTCACATCTAGGTCTTTGAGTTGGTTTTTCTGTATGGTAGAAGAAAGTGGTCTAGTTTCATTCTTATGGCTGAAGCTAGCTAGTTTTCCTAGCACCATTTATTAAGTAGATGGTCTTTTCCTCATTGTCTCCTTTGTTATAGATTAATTGACCATATAAACATGGGTTTATTTCTGGACTCTTTTCTGTTCCATTGATCTATGTATCTATCTTTTTGCTAGTACTACACTATTTTGATTACCACAGCTTTGTAGTACATCTTGGAATCCGGGATTGTGATACTTCTCGCTTTGTGCTTCTTTCTCAATATTGCTTTGGCTGTTCATGGTCTTTTGAGGTTCTAAACAAATTTTAGGATTATTTGTTCTAGTTCTGTGAAAAATACTATTGTTATTTTGATTGAGATTGCACTGAATCTGTATATTGCTTTGGGTAGTATGGACATTTTAACAATATTATTTCTTCAAACCCATGAGCATGGTGTGTTTTTTCATTTGCTTTTGTCATCTTCAATTTCTTTCATCAATGCTTTATAATTTCAAAATATAGATCTTTCACTTCCTTGGTTAAGTTTTGTTCTAGGTATTTTATTATTTTAGTGCAATTTTAAGTGGAATTGTTTTCTTAATTTCTCCTTATGTTACTTTGTTGTTAGCATATAAAAATGCAACAGATTTCTGTATGTTAATTTGTATCCATTCTAATAGTTTTTGGTGTAGTCTTTTGGGTTTTCTGTGTGTAGTATCATATCATATATAAATAGTGGCAGTTTAACTTCTTTCTTACCAACTTGGATGCCCTTTCTTTTTTCCTGTCTGATGGCTATGGCTAGAACTGCCAGTAACATGTGGAATAAAAGTGGTGAGAATGGACATCTTTGTCTTTCTTGTTATTTATCTTAGAGAAAAAGCTCTCAGGTTTTTACCATTGACTATGATGTTAGCTGTGGGTTTTTCATATATGGCCTTTATTGTTTTGATTATGGTCCTTCTACACCCACATTGTTAAGAGGTTTTTTTTTTTTAAATCATGAGTGGAACTGAATTTGGTAAAAGGCATTCTTTGCATCTACTGAGATGATCATGAGTCTTATCCTTTGTTAGTGTGGTGTTCACACTAACATTCAGATTGATTGATTTGTGAATATTGAACCATCCCTGCACCCCTGGAACAAATCCTACCTGATTGTGGTGAATGATCCCTTTAATGTAATGTTGACTATGGTTTGCTAATGTTTTGTTGAGAGTTTCTGAGTCTTTATCAGGCCTGTAGTTTTCTATTTTTGTGTCTTGGTCTGGTTTTGGTATGACGATAATGTTGGCCTAATAGAATTTCTTTCCTCCTCTGTTTCTTGGAATAGTTTGAGAAATATAGGTATTAATTTTTATTTAAATGTTTGGTAGAATTCGCCTGTGAATCCATCTAGTTCTAGACTTAGGTTTGTTGGGAGTTTTTTGATTACCAATTCAATTTAGTTACTGGCAATTGGTCTGTTCAGAGTTTCTATCTGTTCCTGATTCAGTTTTAGAAGATAATATACTTCTAGGAATTTATCCATTTCTTTAAGGTGTCCAATTTATTGTATGTGTAATTTTTTGTAGTATTCTCTTATAATCCTTTGTATTTCTGTCATCTTGGTTGTTCCATCACTTTCATTTCTGATTTTATTTATTTGGGTACTCTATCTTGATGAGTCTGGCTAAAGATTGAGCAATTTTGATGATCTTTTCATTAAGCCAGATCTTGGTTTCATTGATTTTTTTTTCTATTGCTTTTTAAAGTCTGTATTTCATTTGCTTCTACTCTGATCTTTATTATTTCCTTTTTTTCCTACTAACTCTGGGCTTTGCATGGTTTTCTTTTCGTATTACTTTAGGGGTAAGGGCAGATTGCTTATTTGAGATTTGTTTTTTGTTTCTTGAGGAAGACCTGTATTGCTATAAATTTCCCTCTTAGAACTGCTTTCTCTGTGTCTCAAAGATTTTGAAGCATTGTTTTCATTTTCATTGTATCCATGTGTTTTTATAATGTTTGTTTTTTGAGAAAGAGAGAGAATGATAGCAGGGAAAGGGCAGAGAGAGACACACACACACACAGGATCCAAAGCAGGCTCTGATGTGGGGCTCAAACTCACAAACTGTGAGGTTATGACCTTAACTGACGGAGCCACCCAGCCACCGCATCATCATGTCCATGTATTTTTTACTTCCTCTTTGATTTTTTCATTGAATCATAGCTTGTTTAGTAGCATGTTCAGGCTCCATGTGTTTGTGTTTTTCCTATGCTTTTCTTAGAATTGGTTTCTAGTTTCATACTGTGGTGATCAGAAAGATACATGATATGATACAGTCTTCTTAAATTTATTGAAACTTCTTTTGTGGCCTAATGTGATCTATTCTGGAGAATGTTCCATGTGTACTTGAAAAAAAATGTGTATTCTGTTGTTTTTGGATGGAATGTTCTGTATACATCTGTTAAGTTCATTGGTCTATTGTGTTATTCAAATTGTTTCTTTATTGATTTTATGCCTGAATGATCTATCCATTGATATAGATAGGCTGTTAAAGTTCCCTACTGTTACTGTATTATGAATTTCTCCCTTTATGTCTGTTAATATTTGCTTTATGAATTTAGGTGCCCCAAATTTGGGAGTGTAGATATTTACAATTGTTATATCCTTTTGTTGGCTTGATCCTCTTATTATTATGTATTGTCCTTCTTTGTCTGTTATCTTCTTTTAAAGTCTATTTTGTCGTATGTAAGTATTATCCTTTCCTATCATAATTTTCTTCTAATTATGTCCTTTTCCACTTAAAGAAGTCCCTTTAACATTTTTTTGTAAGACCAGATTACTGGTGATAAACTCCTTTAACTTTTGTTTGGAAAACTATATTTCTCCTTGAATGATAACCTTGCCAGGTTGAGTATTCTTGATTGTAGGTTTTTTCCTTTCAGCACTTTAAATATCATGTGATTCTCTTCTGGTGTGCAAAATTTCTGTTAAAAAATAAGCCAATAACCTTATATATTATATGTTGCTTTTCTTTTGCTGCTTTAAAAATTCTTTATATTTTTTTATTTAAAAAATTTTTTAAATGTTTATTTATTTATTTATTTTTAGAGAGACAGAGAGAGACAGTGTGAGCAGGGGAAGGTCAGAGAGAGAGGGAGATACAGAGTCTGTAGACAGGCTCCAGGCTCTGAGCTACCTGTCAGCACAGAGACCGACACAGGGATCAAACCCACAAACCGTGAGATCATGACCTAAGCTGAAGTCAGAGCTTAACGGACTGAGCCACCCAGGTGCCCCTAAAAATTCTTTATATTTAATCTTTGCAATTTTAATTATGTGTATCATGGTGTGGATCTCCTTGGGTTTATCTTGTTTGGCGCTCTCTTGCTTCCTGAAACTGGATGTCTGTTTCCTTCCCCAAGTTAGGTAAGTTTTCAGTTATTATTTCTTGAAATAGGTTTTCTGCCCCTTTCTCTTCTCTTTCTGGAACCTCTATAAGGCGAATATTTGTTTGCTTGATATTAAAATCAGGATTACAATCCCTTAACCTATCCTCCCTGAAAAATTCTTTTACTTTTTGCTTTTCAGCTTGGGTGCTTTCCATTACCCTGTCTTCCAGACTGATCTGTTCTTCTTCATCATCTAAATTTATGTTGGTTCCCTCTGGTGCATTTTTCATTTTGGCTATTGTATTCTTTGACTGATTGGTTCTCTTTTACATTTTCTATCTCTTACTGAAGTTCTCACAAAGCTTATTCACTCTTCTCTAGTCTGGTGAGCACCATTTGAACTCTGTCAAGTAGACTAGTTATCTCCATTTCATTTAGCTCTTTTTTTCTTTTTTTTTTTTTAATGTTTATTCTTATTATTATTTTACTTTTGAGAGAAAGTGCAAGTAGGGGAAGGGACCGAGGATCTGAAGTGGGCTCTGATCTGACAACAGAGAGCCCAATGTGGGGCTCGAACTCATGAACTGTGAGATCACAACCTGAACCAAAGTCAGATGCTCAACTTACTGAGCCACTCAGGCTCCCCCATTTAGTTATTTTTCTGAGGTTTTGTTTTGTTCTTTCATTTGGGGCATCTTCCTCTGTCTCCTCATTTTGCCTGTCTTCCTGTATTTGTTTATATGAATGAGGCAACATAGCTGTCTCCTAAATTTGAGTAAATGGTCTTGTGTATGGTCAGTCCCTCTGTAGACTGTGTGTGTCTGGTGACTTTGGCTGGCTGCTGGAGCACTGGCTGATGTGGGCTGGTGGGTCCTGCCACTGTGCTGGACTTGCCTGCTGGGATGGCTGTAGCTGAAGTGGTTATGGGCCAGAGCCATCCCAGGATCTCTGAACAGAGGGTGCTCTGGCAGGATAGCTGAAGCTTAAGTAGTAATGGGCTAGAGTAGTCCTGGGCTCTGCACACAGAGGTCACCTGGGCCAAAGAGCTGAGGCTAGAGTGGGAATAAGGCTGGGGTGCTCAGTGCAGGCAGAGGGTACTCTGGTGAGGTGGCTGAAACTGAGGGAGTCATGGGCCTGGAGTCCTGGGTTGCTCTATGCAGGGGGCATCCAGGTGCTGGGGCTAAAACCAGGGAAAGGTGTGGGCTTCGGAGTCCTGGGGCACTCTGCACCAGGAGTGCCCTACTAAGTCATCTGGAGCCAGAGTAGTATGGGCCTGGTGTGCTCAGGATGCACTGCACCTGGGCCACCTTGGTGAGACAGCTGGATATGGAATGGGCACTAAGCAGGGGCACCCTGGTGTATGCTGCACTGGGGCTGCCTTGTTAGGGTTTGGGCTCATGTGGGCTAGGGGTTCAGGGTTCAGTGAGGCAGGCTGGCTATCAAAGTGCAGGGGAATCCAAACTATGGCACTTGCTGGCCCCTCTGATCTGGAGAGTGCTCCAGCAGCTTCTGTGCCCTTTTGTAGAGTTACAGAGCTGGATCCTTTATATTCTAGTTGCTCTTTTAAACCACAGCCTTCCCCCTCCCCTGCCCCCCGTGTCCTAGGACATCTGGGGCATGTATATCATTGTGTTTTTGATTTGTATTTTCCTGATAATTAGTGATGTTGAGCATCTTTTCATATACTTATTGGCTATACTATATTTCTTTGGAAAACTGTCTATTCAGATCCATTTCTTAATTATTTGTTTTTTGATACTGAGTTGTATAAATTCTTTTATATACTTTGGATATTATAACCTCTCATCAGATAAATGATTTGCAAATATTTTCTCCCATTTAATAGGTTGTCTTTCCTTTTGTTGATGCTTTCCTTTGCTGCGCAGAAACGTTTAGTCTGATGTAGTCCTATTACTTTATTTTGCTTTTTCTGCCTTTGCATTTGGTGTCAAATCCAAAAATTATTTCCAAGACCAAGTCAAGGAAATTACTGGCTATGTTTACTACTAGGAGTTTTGTGATTTTGAGTCTTACGTTCAAGTCTTAAGTCCATTTTGAGTTACTTTTTGCATATGATATAAGACTGTGGTCCCATTTCATTCTTCTGCATATGACTGTGCAGTTTTCCCAGCACCAGTTTTTGAAAAGACTGTCCCTTCCCTATTATATACTGTTGGCTCCTCTGTTTTAAACTGATTAACCATATATGCATGGGTTTATTTCTGTGCCCTCCTGGTTCATTGGTTTATGTATCTTTTTATGCCAGTATCATACTGTTGATTTCTATAGCTTTTTAGGACAGTTTGACATCAGGGAGTACAATACATCCAACTTTGTTCTTTCTCTATATTGCCTTGACTGTTGATGGTGTTTTGTGGTTCCATACAAGTTTTAGAATTGTTGGTTTTATTTCTGTCAGAAATGCATTAAATCTGTTGATTGCTTTGGGTAGTACAGACATTTAACAATATTAATTTCGTAATCCAGGAGCATGGAATATCTTTCCATTTATTTGTATAGTCTTGAATTTTTTCATTAACATCTTACAGTATTTGTGTACAACTCTTTTACCTCCTATATTAAATTTATTCATATTTTAGTCTTTTTGATGCAATTGTAAATAAGATTGCTTTCTTAATTTCTATTTCTAATAGTTCATTTTAAAGTATAGAAATGCAAAATATTTTTGTATATTGTACCCTGCAACTTTACTAAATTCAGTAATTAGTTCTAATAGTTCATTGGTAGAGTATTTAGGGTTTCCCTATATAATAATGTCATCTGAAAATAGTGATAATTTTACTTTTCCACTTGGGGTGCTTTTTATTTTTATTTTTTTAAGTTTATTTATTTTGAGAGAGAGAGAGAGAGAGAGAGAGAGAGAGAGAGAGAGTGTGTGTGTGTGTGTGTGTGTGTGTAAGTGGGGGAGGGGGAGAGAACTAGAGAGAGAGATTCCCAAGCAGGTTCTGCACCATCAGCACAGAGCCTGACATGGGGCTCGAACTTGAAAACCATGAGTCCATGACCTGAGCCCAAACCAAGGGTTGGATGCTTAACTGAGAGCCACCCAGGCACCCCTTATTTTATTCTTACCTAATTGCCATGGCTACAACTTCCAACAGTATGTTTAAAAAAAGTGGTAAGAGTGGGGCTCAGTCTTGTTCCTGATCTTAGAAAAACTTTTAGCTTTTCATTGTTGAATATGATGTTAGCTGTAGGTTTGTGTCATATGTGGCCTATATTAAGTTCAGATATGTTTTTAAAAATTTTTTTTAATTTTTTAATTAATTTTGAGAGATAGAGACAATGCAAGCAGGGAAGGATCAGAGAGGGAGGGAGATACAGAATCTGAAGCAGATTCCAGACTCTTAGCTAGCTGTCAGCACAGAGCCCAATGCAGGGCTTGAACCCATGAACTGTGAGATCATGACCTGAGCCGAAGCTTGGATGCTTAACCGACTGAGCCTCCCAGGAGCCCCCAGGGACTACACCCAATTTGTTGAGATTTTATCATAAATGGATGTTGAATTTTTTCAAAAGCTCTTATGCATCTATTGAGGTAATTTTTTATCCTTCATTTTGTTAATATGGCATATCCCATTGATTAACTTGTGAATATTAAAACATTCTTGCATCCCTGGAATAAATATCACTTGAATATGGTATATAACCTCTTAATGTATTATTGAATTTGGTTTGCTAAACTTTTGTTGAGGAATTTTGCAGCTATCTTCTTCATAATTCAGTCTTGGTATCTTGTAGATTTTTAGCAATATCTTTCTTCTACTTTGCCCATTTGTTGTTGGCATATTGTTCATAGTAGTCTTGGCACTTCTGTGGCATCAGCTGCAACTTCTCTTTCATTTCTGGTTTTGAGTCCTCTCTCTTTATTCTTGGTCAGTCAAGCTGAACGTTTGCCAATTTTGTTTATTTTTTTTTCCCAGAGAACAAGCTCCTAGTTTCATTGTTTATTTTCTTATTTTTTGTCTCTATTTATTTCTGCTCTGCTCTTTGCTATTTCCTTCCTTGGGTTTCATTTTTTCTTCTTTTTCTAGTTACTTGATATTTAATGTTAAGAGATTTTTCTTTTTATTTATTCCCATGAACTTCCCTCTTAGGATTTCTTTGGCATCATCTTGTAAGTTTTGGTATGGTGTATTTCTATTTTGATTTGAATCAAGGTATTTTCTGATTGCTCTTTTGAGTTCTTCTTTAACCCACTGTTTTTTCAGTAGCATGTTGTTTAATGTCCCAGAAATTGTGAAATTTCGTACCACTGTGGTCAGAAAAGATGCTTAATCTGATTTCTATCAAATTTATTAAGACTTGTTTTGTAGCCTAAGATATGATCTGTCCTGGAAAATGTTCCATGTGCACTTGAGAAGGATGTGTATTCTGCTGGTTTGGAATGAAATGTTCTGTATATGTCTATATAGTCCATCTGGTCCAGTGTGTCAACTAAGGCCCATCTTCCCTTACTGATTTTTCAGTCTGGATGATCTATCCATTGATGTAAGTGGTGTATTGAAGTCATCTACATTATTCCTGTCTATTTCTCCCTTTACTGTTAATACTTGCTTTATGCATTTAGCTGAGTCTATATTGGCTACATAAATATTGGCTGCTTTAACATTATGTGATGCCCTTTGTCCTTGATTACAGTATTTAAGCCTATTTGGTATGATATAAGCATAACTACCTTAGCTTTCTTTTGATTTAAATTTGCATAAAATACCTTTTCCTGTCCGTTTGCTTTGAGTCTGTGTATGTCCTTATATCTGCAGTGAGTTTCTGGTAGGCAGCATATAGATGAACTTGTTTTTCTTTTTCTTTTTATACATTCAGCCAGTATGTGTCCTTTGATTGAAGAATTTAGTGTATTTACTCTTAAGGTAATTGTTGATACTTTTGTACTTATTGTGTTAATTGCCTTTTGGCTATTTGTAATTCCTCTCTGTTCTTTATTTTTCTCTTGTTCTTTTCCTTTGTGGTTTGATGACTTTTCTTTAGTGGTATGCTTAAATTTCCCTTCTAATTATCTCTTGTGTATCAACAAAAGCTTTTTGCTTTGTGGTTACCATGAAGGTTATATAAAACAACCTATATTTATAACAGTCTATTTTAAGTTGATAACAAGGTTGAATGGACTCTAAAGCTCCAAAAAATACTCTCCCCTACAACATTTTGTTTTTGATGTCACAGTTGACATCTTTTTATTTTGTGGTTATTGTTAGTTACTATTGCTTTTAACCTTCATACTAGCTTTGTAAATGATGAATCTATTACCTTTACTATATATTTACCTTTAACAGTGAGATTTGTACTTTTGTGTGTTTCCTTGTTACTAATAAGCACGCTTTCTTTTCCGTTTAGAGATGTCCTTTTAACATTTCTTATAAGGCTGGTTTAGTGGTGATGAACTCCTTAGCTTTTGCGGGTCTGGAGAACTCTTTGTCTCTCCTTCAATTCCGAATGGTAACTTTGCCAGGCAGAACATTGTTGGTTGCAAAGGTTTTAGTTTCAGCACTCTGAGTACATTGTGCTACTGTCTTCTGGCCTGTAAAGTTTCTGCCAGAAAATTTGCTGACAGTCTTATGGGGGCTCTCTTGTACGTAACAATTTGCTTTTCTCTTGTTGATTTTAAGATTCTTTCCTTATCTTTAAACTTTGACATTTTAACTACAATGTGTCTTGGTATAGGTCTCTTTGGGTTCACTCTGTTTGGAACCTAGTGTGCCCCCAGATCTTGGATATCTGTTTTCTTCTCTAAATTAGGGAAGTTTGTATTTTAATGTTATTTTTGAGAGAGAGAGAGAGAGAGAGACAGCATGAGCAGGGGAAGGACAGAGAGAGAGGGAAACACAGAATCCAAAGCAGGCTCCAGGTTCTGAACTGTCAGCACAGAGCTTGACATGGGTCTCGCACCCACAAACCATGAGATCATGTATGATCTGAGCCGAAGTTGGATGGTTAACCGACTGTGCCACCCAGGCACCCATAAATTAGGGAAGTTCTTAACCAATGTTTCTTCAAATAAGTTTTCTATTCCTTACTCTCCCTCTTCTTCCTCTGGGAATTCTATAATACACATGGTAGTCTGCTTGATGGTGTCCTCCAAGTACCTTGAGTTAATTTCACTTTTTAAAATTCTTTTTGCTGCTCTGAGTAGGTGAGTTCCATTGCTCTATCTTCAAGGTAACTGACCTTTTCATCTAGTCTCCTGGCAAACCCCTCCAGTGTATTATTCCATTTTTCAGCTTTGTGACTTGTGTTTGGTACTTTGTTAGATTTTCTATCTCTTCACTGAAGTTTCTCACTATGTTCATCTGTTCTTCTCAGTTTGGTAAGCATCTCTGTGATCACCACTTTGAAGTCTTTATCAGGTAAATCATTTATCTCTGTTTGACTAAAAGATTTTTTCTGAAGTTTTATTTTTTCTTTCATTTAGAACATATTTCAATGTGTTTTCATTTTGCTTGACTTTCTGTGTTGGTTTTTATGCATTAAATGAAAGAACCACCTCTCCCAGTCTTGAAGAGGTAGCGTCATGTAATACAGGAATGCCATCAATCAACCTTGGTCTAGGTCTTTGTTGTCTTCAAATCTTTGTGATTGCCCATGTAGCCTATTTTGTTGTTAATAGCTCACATTAGTTGAGGGTGTTCCTAGAACTATCAATGTCCGAAAGAATCTCAGCACCAACATTGAGTTTGATTTGCAGCCAGAGCCGAAGCTCTTGGCCAACGTCCCACAATCCTATGTAAGTCCCACTGCCACCAGAGCCAGGTGATCTGGAGTTATCTCCTGGGCAGCAGTTGCAAAAACTCAGGCTCCAAATGAGTGCATATGCCCCTTTCTGGGAGATCCCAGCAAGGTGGAATGAGGCAGAGGGACAGTAAAAAGATGGTCCGCAGTCTGTGTTACCTGAGCCTCTGAATTGTGCCACATCTGAAGAGTGTCTCTCAGTCTGATGCTCCCGCTCAGGATAATAAGTTTCTTTCATAGTCAGCTGTTAGTGCAGTCCCTTGAGGAATGGTAGCTTGCCAAGAGCTCTCTCCCTAGATACAGTCCTGTGGGACTCAGGAATGCAAGTCCCGCTTGGTCACTAGAGCCAGATCAAGGGGCATTCTCTGGACGGCAGCCCCAAAAACTGGGGCACCAGGTATGTGTAAGAGCTTTTTTCTGAGAGATACTGGTGCCCTGGAACACAACAGGGGCAGAATGTGCTTGCCCTCTCAGGTGGCTGGAAAGAATTATATTTGAGAAAATTGTTCCATTGGTAGCTGTAGATTTGCTGTACCTGTGAGAGGAGGTGTGACTTAGGGATCTTCCCAGATTGTCATCTTGAACCAGAACCTTATTGGGCAATTTTAATGGGCTAAAAGTAACTTGCAGTTGTACAGAATTTTGCTACTTTTCCATCTCATTTGAGCCTCAAAATACCCTCACATGGGAAAGGTACTATCTCCTCACCTTGCAAATTAGAAATCATAGGCAGAGAGGCAGATGACTTGCCAAGGTCATGCAACTAATGACGTAACCGGTGGAAATCTGGCCCTGGTGGTTGACCCAGGACTCTTTTCACTATAAACCTCGCCTCCCTCTCATGTCAGAGTGCTTAGTTATGTCATGCTAATTAGAGGATGCATCAGCCCCAAATTCTTAAGTGACAAAAAGAAAAAATGTCTTTTGCAATTTTCTTTGATTATTTCTGAGTTGCAGGGGAATACCCTATTTGCCCTCTACAAGTAGTTTTGGTAACAGCTATATTGAGGATGGCAGCAACCTGTGCTGAAGAGGCTATGGAGTATGCTACCGCTCTGTGTTTAAAAAGGCAGAAAGAGGGGCCTACATGTCACTGTAAGCCCTTTGCTATTGCTTGATTACAAAAGCAAGTATATTTGTCATTAAAAAAATTAAATGACAGCAATAGTAATGACAAAATAATGGTGAAAGTTAAGTTTAACTCTATGGCCATTAGGCAACATTTCTGAGAGGTTCCTTAGACTGAAAGATTTTTTCCATCAAACTTGCCCCCACATGTCATGAGAACCTTGGGCAGTACTTCAGTTCCTCTGAGGCAAGAGAGAAGAAAAAGAATCAGGGAAAGAAAAGACCTTGGGAGAGGAGGCAAAATTTTACCACCACTCATAAAACAGTATTTGCATAAAACATGAAAGAATTGTAACAAGAAATAGGGTTTTCAATAGATACTTATATTTTTTACTCTTGTTAAACTCTGATGGACTCCCTTACTGGGTTGGGTAATAAGTATTCTAGATGTCTTCCTCATCTACCGTTAAAATCTCCCCTCCTTTGTCATGTAAATTATTCTGCATTGTATTAAGGTAATATTAAAGATGCCACAAAATCTCCCTCATTGCCAACCAAAGAGCTTTATACCCCTTATTATTATTTCAAATGCTATAGGGCAGGTTCTAAGAGCTATTTGAAAGTAGAATTTTGATTTGTAAATACTTCAGTCAGCTTGAAATTCAACTACAATAGATTCTGATTGAAAGGCAAAATTTTACTTGGCATAACTGATTAACAGTAAAAGGACTTTCACAGGCAGTGAAAAAGATCTGGCCAACAGAGTTATAACAAACTCTAGGGAGACCCTGAAGCCCGGCTCTCAAGTCCAGTCCCAGCCCCTGCGTAGCGATATTGTAAGAACGAGAAGGGATTAACAGTGTTTTGTCATTTAAAGAAAACCTCTGCATAAATAACAAATTTTTTATCCTGTGATTGTTACTCACAGGAATATAATCTTAGAGTAATATCACTGAGGAAAATAGCAGGGCTGACATTTTCTCTAGATTCTGTGGAATTAGTCTCTGATCATTAGAAAGCTTATAAACATTTCTCTTGCTAGCACATGAGAAGACAAATTAGAGGATTAGTATCCTAGTGTTAAGTTAAAAAACTTCATTATTGGGAACTAGAACAACTTAGTCAATTTCTTGTAATGACAACTCCATACAGCATATTCTCCGTAGTATCATTAGTCTCCAAAACAGATCCTACTGTCTGAAGCAGCCCCGACTAACTTCAAAACCAATCCCAGAATTACCATAGCACTTTTAGTGTATATCCAGAATAACTAATAGTAGGTACTGAAATCCTTATAGACAAATGTTCATAGCAGCACTATTCACAGTAGCCAAAAGGTAAAAACTGCTCAAATATGAATCAACAGATGAATGGATAAATTGTCAATATATACAATGGAGTATTATTCAGCCATTAAAAAGAACCGGGTTAATTATAAATGCTACAACATGGATGAACTTCAAAAACATGAAAGTAAAATAAGCCACACACAAAAGGTCACATATAGTATGATTCCACTTATATGAAATATGCAGTATAGGTAAATCCATAGCAACAAAAAGTAGACATGTGGTCGCCAATGGCTACAGAGAAAGGAAGAATGGGGAATGAATGGGTAAAGGGTATTATAGTGGAGTGATGAAAATGTTAGAATTAGAAAGTGGTAGTGGTCGTACAACATTCTGAACTGTATTAAATACCACTGAATTATTCACTTTAAAATGGTTAATTTTATATAAATTTTACCTCACTTAAAAGCTTTTTTAAGTATTGAATTGAGGCATTTATAAATGCCTTATTATTTCTTGTGATGAAGTAAATTTTCATCTTAAATCAATAGTCAGTTAATGATACTTCAATGCAAAACATACTATATATCCATTCACCAACCCATGGATCACATGATGCTTCCTTAGTGAGAATGTCATTTATAACTTCACTTAAGGCACAATCTCTCTCCTTTTAATTTGTGAACTGTCACCTATCTTGTTACAGCCCATTTTATCCCAACCACACGTAACACAACCTGTATTTATTTCCATTTGTGATGACTCACAAAAAACTCCCTGCTGTTTTAAAATGTAACCCCATCTCTCCCTCCAACATTTATACAAGTTCCAGAGACTAAAATGATCAGAAACCATGTCAGTTTTCAGAGTGAGAAACTGCAGAGTTGACAGTATTTTAAAACCTATTATTATGGGTGCCTGGGTAGCTCAGTCAGTTGATCTTCTGACTTCAACTCAGGTCCTGATCTCACGGTTCATGAGTTCAAGCCCCACATCAGGCTCTGGGCTGACAGCTCAGAGCCTGGAGCCTGCTTCATGTTCTGTGTCTCCCTCTCTCTCTCAAAAAAAAAAAAAAATTTAAAACATATTAGATGAGGTAAATGGACCAATTAGAAGATATCCAAAAGCAATGGTCCAGAGCCACAACAACCCTTTAATAGTCAAATTGTAGAGTGAAGCAAAAGTGAAGTTAAACCCCCTCAGATATACAGCCATATTTAAAAGTGCTTGGAAGAATATCCATCTTTTAAATCTAGCAATCTTACATATAGAAATTTGATTAAAAAAAGGCCAATGAATTAGGTTTCTGCTCATGTGTAAGTACAAGAACATTTAAACATTATCGTGTTTATTTTCAAATCATTCTACCTTGGGCTTGGCTCTACTCCTGCAACGTAGCTTGTGAATGTTTTGCGCTGATAGAGTACATTTTTACCATCAGAAAGAAAAGCAGAGTCTATTCTTACCGTAATTAAGAGCTTCTGGTGCTGTCCATTTAATGGGAATCTGCTTTAAGCCAGAAGATGAATACACTCCACCATCCTCTTGACGAGACATTCCAAAGTCACTGATTTTCAGAACATTATTTTCACCTACCAGGCAGTTTCTTGCAGCAAGATCCCTAGGTTACAATAAGACATAGAAAATACCTATTAAAACAAATTGAAAGCTGCTTTCACATTTATGACTTCCACACTTTGCATTTTTACATTTGCAATGTATTTATAATGAGGTTAAGAATGCTTGTGATTTACCAGTCCTTCTCATCTTTTCTGTCACAGGTAAGAATCACCAGTGAGAATATTTGCATAGGGAACAGGCCCCATGCTAATTTGCTAGGCAC
>NC_043705.1:80762247-80770438 GCF_006229205.1 Suricata suricatta | reverse complement strand
TAGAAGAATTAAATTTGCATATTCAAGAATCTCTGTGAACTCCAAACAGGATAAAAATCAAAGAAAAAGCCACCTACACATACCCTAATCAAGCTGCTAAAATCCTAGGATAAGAAACCTTCTTAAAAGTAGATAGAGAATATGACACGTTTGATACAGAAAGTGATTCAAATAATCACAGATTTATAAAAAAAATTATGGGGGCAGACGGCAGTGGAATAACATTTTTCATTTGTGAAAATGGCAATTGTTCCCAGTTGATCTATAGATTTAATGTATACCCAAAATTCTAGCAGATGTCTTTGTCAACCCAGAATTCCATAGCCAGCAAAAAATATCCTACAAAAATGAAGGCAGAAAAAAACATTGCCATATAAAATAAAGCAGAGAGAATTCATTGACAGCAGATCTACTCTACTAGAAACACTAGAAGCAGTATTTCAGGCTATAGGGAAATGAAGGAAATCTGAAATACCAGGATGGAAGGAAACACAACAGGACTGGTAAATTTGTGGGCAAATATAAATTTTTCCCTTTTAAGTTCTTTAAAATGTGATTGAATATTGAAAATGAATATTATAGCATTATCTGACCAGGTTTTCAATGTATGTAAATGTTATACATAGAACAACTACCAGATAAAGGTTGGGTGTTGGCAAAGGGACCCATATGGATTGCAAATTTTCTACATTTTACATGAAGTGATACACTTTAAGCTCTAAGTAGTCTGTGGAAGGTTAGATGTATGTATTTCAATCAATAGAGCAACTCCTAAAAAAGGTGTAAAGAGATAAAGCTAAAACATCGAGATATCAAATCAAACAGAATGGTAAAAAAAAATATTCAAAATATCAGTATCTAGACTAAAGAGTGGTTGTTACTATCAATTCTACAGACAGAATATGTTTTAGATAATAATAGTTTTATATTTGCTAATATAAATTTGGTATCAAAAGATATTCACAAAAAGCAAACTCCAACTGAGAAGGATTCATTAAGCAAGTTCTCTCATACATTCAGGAAAGAAATAACAAAAGTATGGGAACTTTAAAAAAAAAAGTATTTGCCTAAGTGATTTTATGAGGCCAGTAGAACTGTAATGCAAAACCTGACAAAGATACTATCAAAGAAATTACAGAAAAACACTCTCATGAATACAGAAACAAAATATTATATATATTACTGGATTTGATTTCATAATAAAGATAGCATGTCATGACCAACTAGGTCTTATCCAGTAAATCAAGGTTGGTTTAACATCTGAAAATTAATGTAATTCACTAGATTGACAGAATAGAGGGAAGAAAACCCCATGATCATTTCAACTGATACAGAAAAATCATTAGACAGCATTCAATATTTGCTAATGATAAAATGCTCAGCAAACTGGAAATACTAAAGAGCTTCTTCAACCTGACAAAGAGCATCAACAAAAAAATTCAACCACTATATCATACTTAATGGTGAAAGACTAAATTGCTCTTCCTTGAGATAAAGGCAAGAATGCCTGCTTTCACCACTTCTATTCAAAAGGACCTCTATTCTTGAGATCCTAGGCTTTGAAATACAGCATAAAAGCAACCCCCCCCCCAAATATCACATACAAGTAAAACTAGCCTTATTGACACTATTTACAGATTTTTTTTTTCTATAGAAAAATCTCAGGCTAGAGGAGAACACAGGCAGTAACCTCTGTGACATTGGCTATATCAACTTCTTTCTAGAAAAGCAAAAATAAATGATTGGGACTTCATCAAAATAAAACTGCACAGTGAAGGAAAAAGTCAGCAAGACCAAAAGGCAACCTGCAGTATCCAGAATACATAAAGAACTTCTAAAACTCAATACCTGCAAAACTAATAATCTAATTAAAAATGGGCAGAAAACATGAACATTTTTCCAAAGAAGACATCCAGATAGTCAACAGTCACATTAAAAAATAAAGTTCAATATCACTCATCATCAGGGAAACATGAATCAAAACTACAATAAGCTGTCACCTCACACCTGTCAGAATGGCTAAAATCAATAATACAAGACACAGGTGCAGGTGAGGATGTGGAGAAAGGGAAACCCTCTTGCACTGTTGGTGGGGATGCAGACTGATGCAGACACTGTGCAAAGTACGTACGGAGGTTCCTCAAAAAGTGAAAAATAGAACTACCCTAAGATCCAGTAATTGCACTACTAGGTATGTGCCCAAATGGCTACAAAAATACTAATTCAAAAGGATACATGTGCCCCAACTTTTATAGTAGCATTATCTACAATAGCTAAATTATGGAAACAACTCAGTGTCCATCTACGGATGAATGAATAAAGAAGATGTGGCACATACACAAACACATATATTATGTGGATTATTATATAATGTAATATTAACCAAAAAAAAGAAATCTTGCCATTTGCAACAATGTGGATGGAGCTGAGGAGTATTATACTAAGTGAAATTAAGTTAGAGGAAGACAAATACCATATGATTTCACTCATATGTAGAATTTAAGGAACAAAACAAAGGAACAAGAGGGGAAAAAAGAGAGGGAAGCAAACCAAGAAACAGACTCTTATCTATAGAGAACAGCCTGATGGTTACCAGAGGGGAGGTGGGCGGGTAGGTAGGATGGACGTACAGGATGGGGATTAAGGAGTGCACTTGTGATGAGCACTGTGTGCTGTATGGAACTGTTGAATCACTATATTGGGTGCCTGAAACTAACATTACACTGTATGTGAACTAACTGGAATGTAAATACAAACTTTCAAACAATCTTAGGAAATTTACATACCAAGAATTAGAACAAGTGAATTTAGCAAGGGTGCAAGACAAAAAATTAATATACAAAATTATTGTATGCAGGCAGCAAATATTTGAAAAATAAATTCCATTTATAGTAATGCCAATAAAATATCTACAAATAAATGTAGCAAAAGACAACCAAGTCCCTTATACTTAAAACTACAAAACCTGACTGAGGAAAAAAAAATTGTCAATAAACCAATGGAAAGATACTCATTCCGTGCTTACTGGGTAGAGGACTCAATATTGTTAAGATGGCCATTCTCTGCAAATCTGTAAATTTAATGTACTCTGAACCACTGCTCTAGCAGATGTCTTTGTAAAATTAGACAATCGGCTTTTAAAATGAATATGAAAATGCAAAGGTTCTAGAATAATATAAATTTTTAAAAAGTACAGAGTTGGGGGTGCTTGGTGGCTTAGTCTGTTAAATGTCCAACTTCACCTCAGGTCATGATATCACAATTCGTGGGTTCGAGGCCCACATCAGGCTCTGCTTTGACAATGCATAACCTGCTTGGGACTCTCTCTACCTACCCCTACCCCTCCAACCCCATACTCCTGCTTTCTCTCTCAAAATAAATAAACTTTAAAAAAAGTACAGAGTTGAAGGGCTTAACCTAAACTGATTTTAAATCTTAATATAAAACTATTGTAATCAATACTGTTCCAAAAATGCACAAAGATATGATAGCTCGATGGAAAGGAGGTCCAGAAACACATCCACAAATGTATGGTTGGCTCAGTTTTGACAATTACAGTGGCATCAGTGCACATCTCCGAATCCTAGCGAGATGCCGAGGCTTGGGGTAAAATGCCATTACTCTTGCTTAGAATGAGCTGTTATTGACTGCAACATCTTAGTCGTTTACAGAATTTCCATGTTCACGTTCTCTCAGAATAACACCTACACTTTACAGCCACATGTACTTTCACTGTCATAACTATCTTCAGTATACCACTGGCTGAGAGGTTTGTCCTCTGAAACAAGGACTACAATTCTGTGAGGGATCAATCTGAAAGCAATTTAGAGAAACCTTTAAGCAATGTAAATAGCATTTCAGTAACATTAACAGAAAACTCTACCTTTTTGGGGTTGCATGAAGTTCAAGTGACTGGAAATACTATCTTTTTGGCATAATCTATGAATTAAGACTTTAGTCCTTCAGGCGGTCGGCACTGCATAGTCAGTGCTTGCCTAATGTTCTAGTAAGTCTTAAGATAGGAAAAGCAGATATGATCTCTGGGCTGAGACACTAATGATCTAATGTGGGAGTTAAGACAGACATATACCTGTCCCCCTTCTTCTCCATCTTTCTTTATTAAGCTTGTGATTACCCTAAGTCAGTGAGTCTGGGAGACACACTGGTTACCCTGCCTCCTCATGCAGGAAACTGCTAGAGAACAAGCTCATAGAGCTCGTGTGGCACGGACTGCAAATCCTGTAGGAACTCAGAGATGAGAAATCTCATAATAGGCCGGCGGTGGCGTTCGCAGGAGGTATCAGAGGTAGCGATAGCTCACCGCATGCAGAGGAAGAGAACAGCAAATACTGCTGATTGCCAAAAGGTTGTGGAAATGTTCCACTTGGTCTGCTGAGTAATCTTCCTTGAAGAGACAAAGTCAGACTTCTGAGTGTGTACCAGAGGTATCTTACAAAGTCAGACATAATATGAGACAGGCTAATTAAGGATAATATGAGAACAGAGAGCAGTTATAGGAAATCCAACTCCAGCAGGAAGTGAAGAGGAGTAAATTGCCTTTGCTATCTGGAAAGCACAACAGTGGGCATCTTGCTCTGTGGAGACGCTGGCTCTCAGAGCAAATGCTGTGGAAGCCCGGGAACAGCTGGGAGGCCGGGGCAGGGTTCTCCTTGTCTGGACGAGTTACCCGAGACATCATTTACTGCTTGTAGCTATTATTACACAAAGTCAGGATTTATCCTTCACATAGGAAAGGAGAGAAATATTTGTGGTTTTTGTTTTTGTTTTATACAGAAACTATTCCCACTGGGTCTGGCTAATACTGAGCCACAAATAACTAGCAACATTTAGAAGGAGAAAACCTCTTTAAGGCCCTAAGGTTTTCTTATATATCTGACTAAAAATGGCATAAAACCAACTATGGAGTGGTGGGAGAAACAGTAAATGAAGTAGACATTTGATGTAATCAAACCATGTACCACTGAATCCATGCCCAATGGCTACAGCTTTTGATTTTGAAATAACAAAAGTGACTCTTCAAACTCCCTCCCTTCAAAAACCCCCAAGAAAACAAAAAAATTGTATTAACAAGCACATGAAAAAGCCGAAAGTCATCACCCGTTTTAAAACAATGTATGTGAGTGTTTTAATGGAAGGAGAGTAGGAATGCGTATTTCTCGTTGGACATTTTTGCACACAAGAACAGAAAGAGAACTGTAAACAGTCTTGTAGAGCGGACCAGGACACTGAGGTTGGGCGAGGTGGAGTGTCTTTGGCAACAGAGCTGGGGACCAGTTTCTACTGGCCAATACCAAAGCCACTACTGAGCTGACAGTGATGGGATCAGAGATTAGCCAAAAAAGAGATGACCAGGAGGAGACTCTTCTGCAAGTCTGGTGCTGCTCATTACCACTTCAGAATCTACCTAATTTTTCCTTTCAATAAAGAATATGTAAATATGAAAATCTTCTTACATTTCTCATTTTCAAGCCCATCCTTGATTTCACTCCTAGTTTTCCACTGCTCTCTTCCCTTCATAACCCTCTCCATCAAATTTTGTACCCATCAACTGGGGACTTCTCCGCCCATTATTATTGAGGCACTTATTTCTAAAAGTATGGCTCCCAAAGGAAGCCCCAGCTGCAAAACCGAAAATTAGTCCTATATATTAAACTGTGCTTTTTCTCTTCCTTGGAAAAATTGTTCACAGTCACAGACTTCTGGGAGGTTGGAAACAAAAGCATTGCTTCTGTGAATGCAGTAACACACCAGGCTGGAGGGAGAGTTACAGTATAATTTATGTCTTTTTCGCTCAGGGCTGGTCCAAGGGCCTATGGGTATACATGGTGAGAGCCAAAGGACTCCCTGTTCCTAAAATTGCCCTCTTGCTGCCTGCTGGGGCACAGAATCCTCAGTATTTTTGTGTCTATATTTACTTAAAGCCACTGCTAAAATGCAAATTCATTACCTGTGGGCAAGGTGGCACATCTTACCTCTGAGTCACATTCTGGTATTAATTATTTGAATGCATAAATATGTATAAGGACATACAAAGTCTTGAGGGAATGGGATGAGAGGGCAGGTGTATGAGAAGAGGGGGAAAGGGAAAATGAATCAGCACAGGGAACTGGCAGAGAGCAGATGAAAAGTCACCACGTGAATATGTAACGGGGTGCTGTGGGAGGGGCAGCAATGCCAGTGTAACTTCTAAAAAGTTTGTCTAGGGCTAGCTCCTGTGTCTTTACTCTAAACCAGGTCACCTTCTTCCCAACAGCAGGAGAAGATCAGCCCTGGGGGCTTGATCTATTTATACAGGAGAAATGCTCCACTGGGCTGCTCCTGTGGAGAAACCTAGACCTTTGGTGATTTCCTCTAATGATACTGCTTCCTGAGAGCTGGGACAAAAGCAACCAAGTCCTTGCCTGGCACGGCTGACAGATGGACAGCCAGTTATGAAAGCTACTGTAAGTCATCTGCCTTTACTTAAAGTGGACATGTTGACCACACATAAGCGCTTACTGCTTTTGGCTCTTTCATCCCTGGGGCAAATTCCCTGTGAGAAAATTCTGTTTGGCAATTCATATATACCAACTCCATATATTCTTGTTTTTAGCTTAAAATCAAATTCCTAGGCAGTTAGCTAAAACAAAGGGACTCAATGAAATCTGGATATTGACAAAAAATTCAGAACCAAACACATATCATGGTAACACTTGCTTCAGTCCTAAATTTACCTGAGAACCCAAGGGAAACTTCTCTTATATTTAACGACTGTGATTAGCCCAGGTGGTTTATAGTTTTGTGAAATGCGCGCTCTGTTTGTATAGTCAGATGTAAATCTCCCCCAGTCACTGCTATCACCTGTGGGCCACAATGTGCAACGAGACACCAAATCTCCAGAGACTAGCTCTGGGTCCACCATTTAAATAAATCTTGCTCTAATGCTGCATCTCTTAAGCAATAAAGAATCTGCTCAAGAAAAACAAGGGGATGGAGGAGGACAAATTAAAAAATATTGATGGAAAGTAAATGTTTAAATTTCTTTAGTTCAATGAAATATACGAAATCCCACTGGGTAATTCAACAGTAAAACTGAGTTCTGGCTCAAGCATGCACATTAAAGGCCAGTAGCTTTCTGAGGCTGCAATAAGATGCATTGTGAGGATTTCTGAAGTCAGCCTCAGTACTAAGGGTAAGAGCCTCTACTCCTAAAAGAAGGGAGATTTTTCAAATGCCCACCACTCCCACTCTGAGAGTATGAGAAGTAAAAATAGAAGCCACTTGACTGAGTGACAAATGATATCACTTAAAATATCACATTCAGAATGGGATAAGTTACTCTGAGCAACAGGTAGAAAAAAGTGACAAAATCACCCCTTACTGAATAGTCATCATAAGAGCCATCATTTACTGAGGGCTTTATGTGCGTCAGGTACTGTTTTAAATGTTTTTCATGTAACCCATTTTCTATCAATATGTAACTTTGTGCATACTAATCTGAATATTAAACACATCTCACGTTTTTCCAGAAGCAACAGCACAAACATTTCCACTGTCGGAAGTTCTGGACTAGAGATCAGGAGACAAGAATTCTGAACAGTGGTTTCCTTAACAAGTTGTGTTGGTGAGTACATCACACAATATTTTCCTGGACTTCGGAAATGAAAGCACCAGTTCTTGACTTTTCTGAGCATGAGGGCTCCTGTGTAAAATTAATTTTATGATTTCTTTGTACCACATCCACCCTGATAATAAGAACTGTATGTTTTACAATGGCTGACAGAAGAAATACAACCTGATAAAAAGCTACTATGAATTCAACAAAGTTCTGAAATGAATTTTTATTTTATTAATTACAAGAGTAAAATAGGGCCATATGTGTATATATACACGTGCCCACACACATACACACAACATATTATTCTGTCTTAAAAGCTTGATGTACACTCGGAACACTTGCATTACGTTGGAGAACCAAACAGCATTCTTCTCAAAGCTAGAGCAAACTATCTTAAAATAGTATGGAACCACAAAAAACCCTGAATAGCCAAAGTAATATTGAAGAAGAAAACCAAAATGGGAGGCATCACAATCCCAGAATTTAACCTCTACTACAAAGCTGTCATCATCAAGACAGTATGGTATTGGCACAAAAACAGATACATGGACCAATGGAATAGAACAGAGAGCC
>NC_043705.1:80636920-80762147 GCF_006229205.1 Suricata suricatta | reverse complement strand
AAGGACGTGAACATGAGACAGGAAACCACAAAAACCCTAGAGGAGAAAGCAAGAAATAGAAATAGCCTCCTCGACCTCAATCACAGCAATTTCCACCTTGACACATCCCCAAAGGCAAGGGAATCAAGAACAAAACTGAACTCTTGGGACCTCATCAAGATAAAAAGCTTCTGCACTGCAAAGGAAATGATCAAAAAAAACCTAACAGGCAACCCACAGAATGGGAAAAGATAGTGGCAAATGGCATATCAGATAAAGGGCCAGTATCCAAAATCTACAAGGAGCTCACTAAACTCCATACACGAAAAATGAATAATCCAGTGGAGAAATGGGCAGGAGACATGAACAGACACTTCTCCAAAGAGGACATCCAGATGGCCTACAGGCACATGAAACGATGCTCTGCATCACTCCTCATCAGGGAAACACAAATCAAAACCACACTGAGATGCCACCTCACGCCAGTCAGAATGGCTAAAATTAACAAATCAAGAGACTATAGATGCTGGTGAGGGTGTGGAGAGACGGGCACCCTCCTACACGGTTGATGGGAATGTAAACAGGTGCAGCTGCTCTGGAAAACATTATGGAGATTCCTCAAAAAACTATCCATAGAGCTCCCCTATGACCCAGCAATAGCACTGCTAGGGATTTACCCAAGGGATACAGAAGTGCTGATGCATAGGAGCACATGTACCCCAATGTTCATAGCGGCACTTTCTGCAACAGCCAAATCATGGAAAGAGCCTAAATGCCCATCACCTGATAAGTGGATCAAGAAGATGTGGTATATATACACATTGGAGTATTACATGGCAATGAGAAAGAATGAAATATGGCCATTTGTAGGAAAGTGGATGGATCTCGAGTGTCATGCTAAGCGAAGTAAGTCAGGCAGAGGAGGACAGATACCATATGTTTGCACTCATAGGTCTGACGGGAGAAACCTAACAGAGGACCATAGGGAGGGGAAGGGGGAAAGAGTTGGAGAGAGAGAGGGACACAAATCATGAGAGACTACTGAATACTGAGAACCAACTGAGGGCTGCAGGGGGAGGGGGGTGATGGTCTTGGAGGGGGGCACTTGTGGGGAGAAGCACTGGGTGTTATCTGGAAACCAATTTGACAATAAACTATTATAAAAAAATAAAACATATGTTGGAGGTAAAATATAAGTGTTATTAAAAAAAAAGTTGGAGGAACCAGGGGTCCATGGTCTACTGGTACGGTAGCCACCATACACACACACACACACACACACACACACACACACACACACCCCAACACTGTGTTAAACTCTAGGTTAAAGACATTTTCTTCCTGTAACTGGTTGGATAAATCTAGACACACAGTGGTACTAAATAGTGCTGGTGAAGACCTCTCCACCTTTCCAGTGCAACAATGAGTGTTAACAGCTGATGAATGGAAGTAAAGCAAGGGGTGTGAGTTATAAGAGCGCCACTCCATATGGCCAAGGGTCCCACCCGCCCCAGGCCCAAGTATCACAATGCAGGCATCCTCCCCTTGCCTCTGCTGAGTAACTGTGTGTACAACCTAGCACTTTCCGATGCTGTACAAATAACAGTAACAATTTATTAAGAACTTAGTTGGTATCAGGTGCTTTACTGGTTATCCCTAATCTTTATTTGAGTGTAGATATCTATCACACAGCTAAAGAAACTGAGGCACAGAGATTAAGTAACTTCGCCAAGAACACAGAGATGATTAAGTGGCTGAGTGTAGAATCACTCACTCCAAAGACCATAGACTTTTAGGATTTTACAAAGTGAACTATTCCTTTGTTTTTTTGAAATATTGTTAATTTTATCTTGATAAAAGCATGGTACAAAAGATGTCTGCCATTTTGTTCCTGAGCTATGATTTCTTTCCCATTTACGTTTTGTGGAATGGAGTCCCTGACTCAATGCTTAGGCTCTGGAATATGGAATACTTTGAGGACTAAAATACGCATTATTTTCCCATTCTGTATCAAGGCACATAACAATTCCTCCACCATCTTTTTGTTATAGTTTGTACTTCCATGATGTGATATCCAGACTCACACTAGGGCTCAAATTAAGAGCTAAAAGACACATAAAGGAGAAGAGCAACTGTGTAACCTGTGATGCGCAAGGTGCCATAATGAGCCTCAGGATCATTTACATATTTACTGCCTGCAAAATGTTCAGCTCCTGATGAACACACACACTCTAAGGATGGTGGAAGGCACCGAGATGTAGATACTGAGTGATCTGCTGTGGTTAATTCTCTGCAGGATCAGCCTCTCTGTGCCGTGAATTGCACTGACTCTGTAACTTGCTGAGAAGGCCAGGAATGGAGGCCACCCACCAAATGCCTCAGTGAGAACCCCCCCCATTTCCCACTCAGGCAGAGCTACTGGCCGGCTTGCACTTTGGCCTCCGGTCTGGCGATTCCGGACAGACTGACTGCAGGCTGTGCTCCCGAGGCGGACAGTCGCCTCAGCCAGTGGAGTAACACAGAGCACTCTCTGAGCCCCTACGTACAGAGGGGGAACATCTAATCACGGTTTCTCTAGCACCAGTATCCTGTTAATGGAAAGCACTTTTCAGCACTGATAGGAGTTCAAGAGATAATGCCTTTCTCTCATGTACCTCAACAGTTCTTTCCTTGCCTCCATTTATATTCGTTTAAAATGAAATTTTCATTATTCCCATTTCAATTTCTAATGTTGTTTTCTGTGTTTATGAAGTGATATCCCAGGTGACTTTATAATAAATTTCCCTTCAGTCCTATGATTGCTTTCAGTGTATGAAATCCAAATAGGGGAGTCTAAGTTATGAATACAGGTCTATTGTATAGTAATTCATTTTTATCTTGAAACAAATATCTGAAATTCAATTTCTTTTCTGTCTCTCTATATTTTCTTTCCATAGTCAGGAGAACTCACTTTATCTTTGTTCAATTTTAATTCTGCATTCTGTTTGATAATATAATACCATAAAAATAAGGTCTTACGATGATTTCAGATATGTAGGTGTTTTCTGCTTCTTATAATTCTATAAAATAAAAGTTTTAAAAAATATTCACCAAATCTCCTTCTATAATTAGTTGTTATTCACTCTGTGATTCTTTGATGCAATTCACACAAAATCTGCATTTTGTATTCGTGAAGCATTACTTGTCTGAGCAAATAGTAACTTTGCATGTACATGTGTCCTTTTGGTCTCTTAATGAGATTTTTCTTTCACCAATTTGCAGACTACAGTCACATAAAACAAAAGTGTCCGAAAGACTCAAAGTGGACAAAATAATTTATGAAAAAGTAGAGCCTATTCACCAAAAATTCCAAAACCATTTTGACCAATGTATGGTGATCTCCAAACCACCAAAGGAAAAAAGGGACTGCTGCTTACCAGCATTCAGAGCCGGCCAGCGTGCAGTGCAGGGGGGATCTCAGTAACCTGGTGAAATTATGCAGGAATGGTCACCTGTGTGGGAACTTAATTGGGACACAGGATTTTTAAATTCCATGAAATACCAAACTGTTATGTTAGGACCATCAATTGAATCTGAGCTGATACTAAGTTATGGATGCACTCTTAGATTATTCAAAGTATTTTTAAAGCAAAGTAATGAAGGCTACATTTGACACTCTCCTTATTTAGAGCTTGTTATTTTGGCATAGGTATTCTATGCCATTCTTCTGAATGCATGCTACAAGATAATATATAACATAGACTATGTGGCCCACCATATTTTGTAATAATGATGGTGGAAAAAAAGAAATGAAATCATTTCTGGTTATTTGATCTGGGAACTGATGAAGGAAACACTGCTAGGTCTCTATTACACAGATAAGTTTCTATGCTCTAAGAACACAGTCTTCCAGGGCTGCTGCTTGGCATACAAAAAAACTTAATATTTTCTACCAAAAGACATACTTTTAATTTATTTTGTGCTTTTAAAAGTACTGTTCCATTGATCTTCTAATTATAGACTCTAGCTACTAATAATAAACAAGGATATACATACATATATCCATCCATAAACATCTATATACATATTGACCAATCAGTCTATTATTGGATCAACTTTCCTTTAATAAGGCATTACTAGATACCAGGTTCTTTGCTATGTGCAAAGATAAGCTAATTCCTGTCCTCAAGCAGTTCGATTTTATAAAAAGAGACAGTTATGTAAGCACATAAACTATAATACTGGAAATTACAAGTTTAAAAGTTAGGAGTAAGCTCTCAGAGGCAGGTGTGGTATGAAAAATACGACTTCTCCATCCTGTGTCTAGGCTAACCTGTTCCTTCAATAAGCAGAATGTAATAGAAGTAATATTATGAACTTCGTGAATGCAGGCCTCTAGAGACTTTAATCTTCCACTTCTGTCTTCCTGGAACACCCCCAATACCATGTAAAGACGCCTGGGTGAGAAACGGGGTGTGTGTGTGTGTGTGTGTGTGTGTGTGTGTGTGTGTGTGTGTCGTAGGGCAGCCTACATCCTTTGGAAGGCTCGAGCCACATGAGTGAGGCTACACTAAACTCTCCGGCCCTAGTCTAGCTACTGGATATCTGAAGCCACATAAATGATCCCATAGGAGAAGAGCTGAAAGCCATTTGGCCAAGTCCAGCCCAAACCGATCACCCAAACTGATGAAACTAAAAGAAAGAAATGGTTTGTTGTTTTTAGTCCCTGTATTTGGGATGGTATTTTTAGGAAGCAATAGATAATTGGTATAGCAGATTAGTAACAGAATGACAGCGTGACAGCAGGATGGGGAGGGCAGAGTTGGGGGTAAAAGACTTGGACTGTTATTGAAAGGTTACCTGCTTCTCTCTCATCTGTCCCTGACAGAAAACTGTGAAAGACATCTTCTTAATGGTGCAATGATTTCTCCTGGCTTAGCTTCTGATCTTCAATTTTGAATTCGTTTTCTCATTCAGCCTTTACTGAGCAGAGTTTTCCCTCTTTCATTTTTTTTGAACTAATGATCTCCAGGCTACCGACTGCTATCTCTTTTAAAGGCTGATTCTTGGGATATCTTTGTATCCAGCCAATGCCATTCCCAGAGGGCTCTGCCTGGCCATCAAGCTTGTGCACTGCCACCTTTAACCAGACATGAAAAGAAGAATAAACTTTAAACAACTGGCATATGGAAGCTAGTTAATTTAGAAGTAAACTTCTCCAAGATGCTTTCAGGGAATTTTGATATCAGATTAGAGCAAATCACACAGTAAGTGATATGGGTAATGATGGCTCTGAGGCATCAATAAAGGTTAACTATTGCAGAGTGTACTTGGTATCAGCAAGCAGAAAAACATGGTAGGCAGTTTATCATTATTTCCATTGAAAATATTTAAAATTGAGGTGGAGAAGGTCCAGAGAAAAACTGATCTGATTGCTTAAAAAAATATCTATTTAGCACTTACAATTTACTAGCACTGTCCTAGACAAGCATCAACAAAACAGACAAGAATGCATGCCCTCAGGGGATGGACACTCCTCTGGCGTGAACTAGTGAAATGATGCATTACCAAGTACCACACATCTAAAAGAATTACTCAACGACCTACTCCACGTAATGTAAAATGGGAAGAAGTAGGGAGCAAAGAAATGAGGGACACAATTATAATTGTCAGTATATTAAATAAAATGAAGACAAAAGCCTAGATGGCTTCAGCCTGCTTAGTGGGAGGGAGGAGGTGGGGAGGGGGCGGAGGAGGGTAGAAGGAAAAATACGCTCAAGTCCTCATGCAGCTCACACTAGAAGGAACAAGATTAGGCTGGAAGGAGCATGTGTTAACAAACAAAAAGCAGGTGTGGTACTTCGTATTACCACCAGAAAGTAGAATTTAGGGAAAAAGAGCACCAATTCGATAAAGGGAATTATATTATATGCCTAAAAAGTAGAACTCACCAAAAAGATACATGTTAATGATACTAAATGAAAAATGTGGCAAACAGTGAAAATGGGATTTAGACACATTGTGAGTTAAGGGCAAGAACATAAGCACAATTTAATACAGACATGGAACCAGTCGAAGGGGGTGATGTGTAAAACGTGTAAGAGATGGGGTGTCAGTAATGCCAGCAGAGATGGAGTGAGGCGGCAGCAGCGAATATCAAACAAGGACCTGAGGACCCGCTTTCCACACAAACAAGTTAACAAACACTAATAAAGGAAAATGGGGGCCACCTTTGAGTATTTTAATAATACTATCACTAATGGAAGAGAAGGTTATTCAGATTCGACCCATGTGGAAACAATCAGAGTAATTATGGAACCCCCACACCATAGCAGTATGTGGTCTGATTATTAAACAGGCAGTGATTTCATTTTGTGTGGAAGTTGTGCCAGCCTCGCTGCTTGGTTTATTTAAAGCAAGGGTGATCCAGGCCGCTGGGAACACCTTATTGGGAGTAAATGTGTCTTTGAGAAAGAGTGGGTAAATCTTCTACGAGCCCTTTCCAGCTGTCAACTCAGAGCCAATTATTTCTTTAGAGCTAACTGGTTTAGATTTTTTGCATTGCAGTTATCTTGCTGACTCTTTTAATACACCAATAGGCAAAAGAACCATTATGCAGATAAGGAATTTGTTTTAGTTTCTGAATGTTTCTATAGACTATTAAGTGTAGAAGAGACCTGTAAGTCTCCGCAAACGGCCCTAAGCTAAACAATGACATTATTGTCTAAAACCGTCATCAGGCACCCCAACTAGTCTATGAAAGGTTTCTTCATCTTCTGAATCCTATTATTGGTATATTGATAGTATATAAAGTATACAGTATATAAACAATATACTAAGGAGTAATGTTTTGAAATGAATGTTGAGTATTTAAAATAAAGTTGAATTGTTCATACTAAACGTTTTATTATTGTTTGAATAAAACAAGAGCAACTGGTCCTTTTTATACCAATATCCCATTTTTTCCTCCCTAAAAAAGGTCTCACCAAAGTTTTTTCCAACAATAATAACAAAGAATTCCACTCATGCTGAACTAATAGTGGTTCGGGAAGATGATTTATGAAAGAGAAAAGTCTTCCTGTTTTAAAAGATGTATGGCAGAAAGAAGATAAAGCCCAAACTCAAAGAAAGGATCATCATTTATTACAAACTAAAAGAAAACAAAAAGCAAACAAAAAAACCCACACAAAAAACAACACAATTCCAGAATATCTACTAGTGGGTTTAGTAAAATGCCAATAGTAGTCAAGGAGTGATAGTCAGTGGATAACTGGACATTTTAGTTGGTAGTGTGATTATGAGCAAGAAAATCAGACAATGCTGAAGAACGTGGCTCTAAATTATCTAGAAAGTGAGACAGCAAAATTTCTGTGCATAGGAATTTTTAGGATGTTAGTCTCTAGGGAGATGACAGAACCTCTTCCACTGGGAATGTAAAAGTAAGAGTAAGATCAGTGATTCAGCAAACATTTTCTGGCTACATAATCTGTAGCAAACATAGACAGTGGCAGAAAAGACCAGGTTTCTGTCCTTAAGGAGTTTACATTGTGGTAGGAAAAGGTGATCTTGCAGGAGAAATAAGAGAGTTCTGCACAGGCCATGATGGGCACGAGGGGAAGTAGGTGGGAAGATGATCAGAAATGCTTCCTGCCTGACGAAAACCTTGCAAAGTAATTACTCGGTTGCTGGGTAATTATCCACCATGGAAACTACGTTTGACATGACCTATAGGAAAAAAAAAAACCCCTCTCAATCTTATCCTTACTCAGTAACTCTTACAGTGTTATCAAATTAACGCCATTTTCTAAACGGTCACATTAGCTAGTCAAATTTAAATGTTTGTTTTTTCAAGCCCTATGCATGTCTGAACTTTCACATATATCGCCAGGCACAAAAATAAAACATTTGCCATTTTTTTCAACAGGACGGTATATATAGGACACCCAAGCAAATATTCTTAGAAATGCTATGGAAATATAAAAGGAAAAGAAAAAAGACAATTTAAGAGAGGGATTTCCAATGTATTTTGACTCTCAGTGAGAGCTGGGTGGGGTGGGGCTGGAACTGGGAGTTCCCAGAAAAGGCAGAATATGTTCTGAACAGAAGGTAAAAAATTAAAAATAGGGCATGTGAGTAAGCAAAGAACAAAATGGGAATAGAAAGGGCCTCAAATCATCAAGGACAAGAGGTAGGTAGGTACTAGGTAGGTCTTAGATCTGGAAACCAGAACTAAACTATAAGACTTAGGAGAATATCTTCATGACCTTGGTTACAAAGGAGTTCTTAGATAAGCTACCAAAAGCATGATCCATAAAAGAAAAGTTTAGACTTCATTAGAATTAGAAATGTCTCGAGAAAAAAAGAAAAAGAAAAGGGCAAACTACAGATTGAGAGAAAATATTTGCAAAATATCTGATACAGGACTTATTTTTTAAAAACTGTAACAAGGGACACTTGGGGGGCTCAGTTGGGTAAGCATCCAACTCTTGATCTTGACTCAGGTAAGGATGTCACAGTTCATGAGATCAAGTTCCCCATCTGCTGACAGCACAGAGCCTGTTTGGGATTCTCTGTCTCCCTTTCTCTCTGCAACACCCCTGCACTCTCTCTCTTTCTCTCTTTCTCTCTCTCTCTCTCTCTCTCTCTCTCTCTCAAAATAAATAAATAAAGAAAAATACAAACCAACAAACAAAAAATCCTTATAACTAAGTAACAGGACAACAGCTTGATTAACAAGAAATGGGCAAGAGATTTGAACAGACACTGCACAAAAAGATGACATATGAATGGCAATTAAGCACATGAAAAAAGGAGTTCAATATCATTAGTTATTAGGAAAATACAATTAAAACCACAGCAAGATACCACTACATTTACAAGAATGACTAAAGAAAGACTAACAGTAAGGAGTGTTAATTACATGAAAAAGCTCCAACTCTCATACATTACTAGTGGGGATGCAAAATGGAACAGCAGCTTAGAAAACAACTTGGAAGTTTCTTATCACGGTAAACCGATTTTTTTCCAGGCAACACATCCATTCAACTTTTAGATACTTACCCAAGAAAAATAAAAACATATATATTTATACAAAGACTTATATATGAATATTCATAGCAACTTTGTTTATAATAGCCACAAAATGTAAGTAATCCATATGTTCATCAACTGGTGACTAGAAAATCAAACTGTAGTATACAGTGGAATACCACTCAGAATTTAAAAGGCAACAACTATATGCAGCAAAATGGATGGATCTCTAATGCACTATATCTAGAAAAAATCTAGAACAGAAGATTATATACAGATTGGCACCACTTACATGACATTTTAGACAAGGCTAACCTACAGTGAGAGAAAAAAGATGACTGGCCCGGGGCAGGAGCAGGGGACCGAGTGCACAGCAGCACAAGACACTTCCTGGGCTGACGGAAGTACACTGCTGGTCATGTAATTGTACACATGTGGTAAAACCCATCCAACTGTCCCCTTAAAACTGTATTTAAATTACATCAAAATAAAGGCAAACATGTACGTAAGATACCTTAAGAGTCTTAAAAATATGTCTTATCACTATAAAGCTAATGGTATTATTGTGTATAAAAAACTTGGATGAACATGGTAATATGGGACATCTTAATATGGGATTTCAAAATAATTTCGGGAGGACACAGGTAATTTGTTAAGTTAAACCAAGCAAATAAATGTGTTAAAATATTGTCTCTCTTTAATATATGAAAATGCTTCTGAGGATTAATATTCTGCTTTATTATATTGGTAACATATTTGTCCAGTTATTTTCACAGGACCAGCACCCCCCAAGATGAGCATTTGTTAGAAAAAGGAAAGCTCAGGGGCGCCTGGGTAGCTCAGTTAGTTGAGTGTGGGACTCTTGATTTCGGCCCAGGTGATAAGCTCATAGTTACTGAGATCAAGCCCCATGTCCGGCTCAGTGTAGGGCATGCTTGGGATTCTCTCTCTCTCTCCTCTCTCTCTGCCCCTCCCCTGCTTTCTCTCTCTCTCTCTCAAAATAAATAAACACTTAAAGAAAATTTTAGTGTTTATTTGTTTTTGAGAGAGAGAAAGAGCATGAGCAAGACAGGGTGTGGGCAGGGAGGGAGGGAGACACAGAATCCAAAGTAGGCTCCACCCAGACTCTGAGCTGCCAGCGCAGAGCCTGGTGCAGGGCTTGAATCCACGAATGGTGAGATTATGACCAGAGCTGAAGTCAGATGCTTAAGTGACTGAGCTACCTAGGTGCCCCAATCAGTAAACATTAAAAAAAAGAAGAAGGAAAGCTTGGATGAGAGTGACTTTTTCCAGCACTGCAGAGCTAACTGGCTTATACAGTGCTGACATTTTCTAATGTGACTTTTTTTGTGTGAGACAAACTGAAGTTCAATAAACTACCTTTGTAGTTCTTTAAGGGTATTATTATCCCATAAAAAGATGGTGTTTACGCCCCCCAAAAAATCCCTTTATTTTCCTTTAAGTGTGTATAATGCCAAATTCTTACAAAAGAAACTAAGAACTAGAACTCCTATACCTTAAGCAGAGATTGAATTATACTAGTATAAGTGTTAGGTAATTCATCATTTATCTAGTTCATAATTTTAAAAGATATTAACAGTACAAAAATAATGTGAGAGCAAGGCATTCCGGAAAGTGTTCATACTTCTTTAGATCACTAAAGACATTTAATGAATTATTTCAAGATTTTCATGGCCTGAAAATTAAAAATTCAAAAGTATTAATTACTATGCTTATTGCAGCATTATTTATAATAGCCAAGATATGGAAGCAACCCAAGTGTCCATGTGCAGATGAATGAATAAATAAGAGTGGAATATTAGTCATAAAAAAGAATGAGATCTTGTTATTTGCAACAACATGGATGAATAAAGAGGATAATGCTAAATGAAGTAGATCAATCAGAGAAAGACAAATCCTATATGGTTTCATTTTGTGTGGAATTTAAGAAACAAAACAAACGAACAAAGGAAAAAATGGTAAACAAAAACCAAATTCTCTTAAATATAGAGAATTGGTGGCTGCCAGAGGGGAGTGGGGTGGGGGATGGGAGAACAGGTGAAGAGGATTATGGGTACACTTATGATGAGGAACACTGAGTAATGTATGGAATTGTTGAATCACTATAATGTACACCTGAAACGAATAAAACACTGTATGCTAACTATACTGGAATTAAAGTTAATTAAAATTTATTAAGCATTATGTGAAAAAAAATCCTGTCTATAGAAAGTATTAGAAAAGAACTACTAAACAGTGAACCTTTTACAAACAATGAGGGCTGGAACAGAATATGCTCACTATATCAGTATCATATTTTGCATTATGCAGTTGGTCCTGTTTTTCCCATGTTTAACCTTACGTATTTACTTTGCTCATGATCTTTGTATTTGGTGTATGTGACAAATCCCCCCAAAGACTTTAAGTGCACCTTGAAGAGACAGATTTTGAAAACTGTCATTATGTTCAGAGTGGCAAAAAAGAGAATACATCACGGTATGCTTTTCTCCCCACAGTCTTGCAAGCTGCATCCATCAGTCTATCAGATTCTGAAGAGAAAGTTTGAGTATGTGAGGTCTATGTTTAGCTTAAATCCAGAATCCAGTTAGAAAAATTCTCAGAGTGTTTTACCAGGTCACACAATTGTTCTGGTTCCAAAGGTTTGTCTTCATCTGTGACCTAGAGAGGTGACTCCGTGCTTATGAAGTAAGACTCAGAACAGTGTGTGTGGTGCTACCCAAGGGCTGCCAAGGTGTGTCTACTTTTCATTTTCAATTTAGACCACAGAAAATTAAAGCAGAAGAGATGAAAATAAAATGCCAAGAGCTAGAGAAGAGAGATGGTTTGAAGCAGGATCTTGATGGGTTAACTTACGTAGTAAAGAGCACTGGACTTTAACAGCCCTGGGCATGGACACCCGAAGCAGGGAAGAAACTGCGCGACGGGCAAGTTATGACTGAAGGAGTCCAGAGTAGGATTTTTCTTCTATGAAACATTTACAAAGACCATTTGCGATTACATATATAATATGCCTTTAAGGAAAGTTACGAAGCTACAATACAGAAAGGAAATGAGAGAAAACTGAGCCAGTTCTGCATTTGGCAGCCAGCAGGGCTTCCTTGTGGACAGGATGCCTCAGGAATCTCTCCTCACGCCTGTCATTTGATTCATCTCTGTTTCTTCCCATGTGGTCTGAAGAAAAAATCAGTATCACAAAGTCTGGAATCTGACTGAATCCCTAGGAGACAGCTGTAGAGCTTCACGGCCTCACTTTGAATTTTAGGGGGAGGAACCTATATGGGACACCTTATTTCTATTGTATCACATCTGAAAATAGTAAGCGTGAATGGCATTCCAATTTATCACAAAATATTTCATTTGAGACAGAAAGATGTCTTGGGTTCATTTTCTTGCCTCCCAGCAGATGCTCTTAACAATATTCAAGTTGGGACAAAAAAAGAAAGGCAGTCCTCCTCTTTGTCACTTTAATAACCACCACTAGGAAAATAGAATTTCAACCGGCAGGTAAATTAAAACCAGTCAATGGCCTGTTATCAGTGCAGATGATCGGCTCTGTAGATTATTGCAGGCACATTCTGTTTTCGTGCACAGCCAGTGTGAGAGCCTTCGGAGGGGGAGCTGGGACTATTCACAGACTTCAGTCTGTGACTTTGCATTCATAATTTGACCTTCAAATATCACGGAAGTATGTTTCCCAGTGAAAGTGCTTTCTTTTGGCACCTGTCTCTCTAAGCTACAATCCTTAAATCTCATTTTGGGAGACAGGATTCTTTTGACTGTTTACAGAATTCCTCTATCACTGTATCACACACTCCAGATTTATATGCTTTTTGACAATTACTGTCCTACTGCCTTAAAATTAATGTTCCTAGTTTTGTTGACTGCATGTATTGTCTCCCTAGGAAGATTTTAAGCTCTTTAAAGAGAAAAATGATCCTACTTTTAATTCTCAAAAGCATTCTTTGATTCATTGATTCATTCAACAAGAGGGTGATCTCTGTTCGTAGCACTAGATGATCACTGTGGATTGCAGCATGTAAAATGTTACGTGCAATGATGTTATAAAAGCAGAACAAAAACGTGATGGTAGCAGACAGAAGGTAAAGATCATTTCTGATTGGTGGATGGAAGCATAGTGTAAGAAGAAATAACAATGAGTTGGGCCCCTTCAAAGAGTAGGGTTTTAAAAACTTAAAAAAAATTTTTTTTCTTTAATGTTTTTATTTATTTTTGAGAGCGAGAGAGACAGTGTGAGCAGGGAAGGGCCAGAAAAAGGAGACACAGAATCTGAAGACAGGCTCCAGGCTTGGAGCTAGCTGTCAGCACAGAGCCCGACGTGGGGCTCAAACCCATGAACCATGAGACCATGACCTGAGCCGAAGTGGTCGCATGCTTAACTGACTAAGCCGCCCAGGTGCCCCTAAAAACTATTTTAAAAGTTGAAAATAACATCTTGTATTTTATTTCTAACTATAAAAGCACAATATGTTTACTGTCAGGAAAAAAGTTGAAAATAAGCACTAAGGTAAAAGTAGGGGGAGAAAAGAGTAGCCATTATCCAACTAGCCAGAGGGAACGATGGTGTCATGTTGAGAATGCTCAAAGTAGTTTATTCTGCATGTTCATTTTTTATAAAATGTGTTTAAACATACTACATTGCACCCTGATTTTTAACCTATAAATATAATATTTACATAAGAATTCTCCATCCTATAAAGTTGTTTTTAATGACTTAAATTTGTTTTGTTGACAAAATATTTTTAATGACTTACATTGCATGGATATAGATTTTTCCATATATTTTAGCTTCTATGGTTGGGTCGGACTTTAGCCAGGTAAGATAGAGAAGAGAGAGAGAGAAGAAAAGGAAGGTCATTCCGAGTAGAGGGTACAGCCTGAGCAAAGATGTGAGATCTACAAGTGCAACGGGTTCAGGGAATAGTAAGCGTGTTGGGTTTTGAGGACCATCTGTAGGCCCTAAGCCCACGAGGACCGGATTTAGACTCTGAATGTCATCAGAGGGCGATGCTGAGTCACTGAAGATTTTTTGCGAGAGGCATTATGAACACAGCCCAGATTTAGATTATTGAGGGAAAGGTGGATGGCTGATTGAAGAAAAGGAATAAAGACCGTAATTCTAGGAGACTGATGTTCTTAAAGTGAAGCATTCTTTCCTCCATCCTTTTTCCAATTCATTCAGATTCCCTAGCTGCTTTATAGAAAATATAGACTTTTTAAAATCAGCATTTTGTTCTCCTAACTCAAATCTTCCCTCCCTTCTTCCTCAAGCTAAATCCTACTCATTCTTCAAAATCTAACTCAAGCATAATTACCTTTGCCAAGTCCTTCCTGGATATGGACCACAGCACAGTTCAGCAAGTATCTCACTGTGGTGATCACAGATTTACTTGTCTGACTCTGTCCTAAATGACAGCTCTGTGTAGAACTTCTTGAGAGACTGTCACCTCAACATCCAAGTCTTTGTGACATAGTACTTCCTCAAACGTTTGCTAAACAAATGCATCAAGGTCCCCCAAGTCCCCAGTATTCACATGTTTCTTGAATTGGGAAGCTAAACTTATAGTAGAGAAGATCTGGGTAGGCAAAGTAAAATTTACAATTTAGAAATAATAAAATTCCATAGAAATGGAGAATCCCTAAGGAAAATAAGTCCATTATTTTTGGGAGCTTATTCTCACAACAGGAAATCTATCAAAGTTAACAGCACTGGAGCACAGAGGCAGACTCATTAGGGAACTGCTTGAAATGCTCAATATCAGAAAAAGAATATCAGAGCTTGTTGCCAGTGATCAAATAAAACTACTAGCAATGTACACTGCAGCAAAAAAGCCCAACAAGAAGATAAATGGTTTAAAAAAATTACAGTCCAGGCACGACAGATCAAGGGGAATGGAATTTAGAACAGTGGAAATTTTACAGCCCTCCCCTATTGCTGATCACAGCAGTAAATTGAATTTTAAAGTGTTTTCATAGATACAGTCATAAGAAAATCTGCGTAACACTGAACCGCCAGCAGATTTTAAAACACAAGTGTCTCTGAGAAGCTACTAAAGACTTAATTCAATATAATTGTGTATATATTTTCAATTCATTGAAAAACAGTAGCTCCACAGGCTTGACTGGCTTGTGGAGAGAGGAGGAGGCTACAACAGCTTCATCAGGATGTAACCAGTATAAAATCGAAACAGTCTAGCAGTTTTCAAAAAATACTATGCTGGTTCTGGCTTAAATGGCCTCTGAGACTTACGGTGCTGGGTCTCAGTTTCATTTACTTAACAGGTTTGTTCTCACTCCTCTTCTCTACTGACTCTTTCCATTAAAATCTGAACATAAAAGCCTTGCCCTTGACCTCACGCCCCCTTTCCATTTCTCTTATGTCTCTACTCCTTCATCTTCTTTCTTCACACTGTAATGTCATTTTACCCATCACTTTATTGGAAGTGCTCTTGTCTCCTTGCGGCTACATCCTATGCACACTCTAAGGCCTTATTTTTCTTGGACTCTTAACACGTTAGCAATTTTCTTGGCACTTGACATTACTGATTGCTACCTCTTTGAAACTCTTCCTTTAGCTTCTAGGATACCGGATCACCTTCAACTATACCCTCTTGATGTCTTCTGCCCATGAAATCCTGAAATACCGATATTCCCCAAGGTCTGGTCCCAGGCACTTTCTTCTCAGGCTATAGGTTCCCTTTGGATGATCTCATACACTCTTATTGCTCTGTCATCGACAAGTTCATGATTCCTAAATCTTTCTCTCTATCCTAGAAACCTTCTTTGTTAGAGCCCTTACCCATATGCCTCTAGACATCTCCATGGTACTACTCTACAGCAACCTAAAATTGATCATGACTCCTACTTGGTCCTTCTCTTGTGGTCCCCTTCACAGAGAATGCTACCATCATCCACTCAACTGCTCAAGTCATTCTCAGTAGTGCTGTGATATTGCACCCCACTTCTGCCCTTAAATTTTAATTAAGGGGTGACAAAACCTTGTCCCTGTTACAAACTTAAGATTGTTTAAATTCATCAACTACCATCTGTTCACAGTGCAATTCCTTTATTTCAGTCCACCATCACTTCTCACCTGCTAGCTTGTCTTGGTATTGGGCTTCTTCCACCTATTCTCTACACTGCAGAGACAGTGGTATTTCTACAAGACAAATCTAATCATTTCACAACCTTATTTAATAAGTCCAAATTGCTCTCAAGAAAAAGTCTAAATCCCTTTAAAATAGCTTATGCTAAGCGAAATAAGTCAGGCAGAGAAGGACAGATACCATACGTTTGCACTCATAGGTCTAACAGGAAAACAGGAGAAACTTAATGGAGGACCAGGGGGAGGGGAAGAGGGAAAGAGAGTTGGGGAGAGAGAGGGATGCAAAACCGGAGAGACTATTGAATACTGAAAATGAACCGAGGGTTGAAGGGGGAGGGGGAGTGGGAGGAAGAAAAGAGGTGGTGGTGATGGAGGAGGGCACTTGTGGGGAAGAGCACTGGGTGTTGAATGGAAACCAATTTGGCAATAAACTATTAAAAAAATTAAAAAATAGCTTGTAAGCTTTCATGATTTGGCTCTAGTTTATTACTCCATTTATACTTTTTAAACAACCACTTTCCCATTTCTCACTCATTACAAACCCACTGAACTATCAGTTAGAACCCTTTCCTCATCTCATCCACAGAGATACCAGGAGACGCTTCATCAAATACTTTGGTGGAATCTAGATACGATCACAATGTGAGTAATTTACCATCATATGCACTCTCAAAAAATGAACAGAATGATGAGTTCTTGAAGAGTTCATGCTGGCTCCTGTTGACATCACTTCGTTGTATGGATTCACCATCTACTTAATAATCCATTTGAAAATTTTGTAAAAGCACCATAGAGCTCACTGGTATGAAGTATTCCAAATCTATTTTTCATCCTTGTGACAAATCAAGATGAAATCTCCAGATCCCAGTGGTTTTGTTCCTCTTCTGTTCACCATGAGTCTTTAGATGGCCATCAGCATTTTGATGACCACACTAGCAGGCTTTGCCTCCTGGGCTACAATCACCTCAGCAAGGAAACCCATCCCAGAGTCACGCTTTCCTCAGCACTCCTGAACTGTGAGGACCTCTGACCAAGACCTGTTCTCCTTTTTCCTATCTGCCCCTCACTTTCCCTGTCACTTGTTAAAATGATCCCATCCTTTTCTAAGTGCTGGCTCTTTTCTTCCTAATCTGAACATTACTGTCCAACAAAAAAAATCCATCTCCTTTTTTGACTACTCTTCATATTTGTCAATGGCCTCAGCTCATTTGAATTTTTATCCTGCTGATGCTATTTTCACAGAGTTTTTCATTAGAGAGTATTCGAGGCAGTAACACACGAATTACTTAATTTATATTAGTATCTGGTTCTTTTATTCCTGAACATGTGAAGACTGTACTTCTTAGCCTCTTTACAGTTAGGTGGTCCATGTGACCTGGGAATGTGTGACACATGTCACTTTGGGGCTAAGGAAGTGAAAAACTCCTACACAGCCATCTCTCCCTCTCCTTGCCAAGGCAAGTGCACATACCGTGATGGAGAATGCGTAAGATGAGACAATCCTGGGTCTCCAAGTCACTGAGTTGAAGGGAGCTGCTCTACAGAGTTACAGGACTGCTCCCACGGTCTCCATTAGCAAGGAACCTTAAACCATTGAGATGTAGTATTTTTCAACATTTCAGACTTAAAGGGCTCCCATTCTAATTTGAGTTTCCCCCCTTGAGGATTTTAAGATGCTGCAGTAAGTTGAATAACCAGCCATTCCTCACCACTGAAGTTGCCTAGGTCCTAATCCTCCCAACCTAGGAATATATTATGCTACAGGGCAAAAGGGATTTAGGATTTTGAGATGGGAGAACATCCAGGATTATCTGGGAAGGCCCAGTGAAATCACAAGCATCCTTGTAATAAGGAGAATCACTCAGAAAAAGGAACTGTGACAATGAAAGCAGAGGCTGGAGTGATGGATTTTGAATACAGAGAAGGGGACCCTGGGCCAAGGCGTGTGGGGGGCCCCTAGAAGCTAGCAAAAGCAAGGAAATAGATTCACCCTGGAGTATCCCAGAAAAAAAGCAGCCCTCTAACATCTTGATTTTAGTCTTGTGAGACACCTTTTGAACTTCTGACCTTCAGAACTGTTCACAGAATAAATCTGTGCTGTGTTAAACAGCTAGATTAGTGGATATGAAAATACGGGTGTCAAACACTACTTTTCCTTTCCCTAAACCTCTTGAAAATGACTTTCTAAAGACTAAGGTCAACATATTTAAAAACTACGTCTTAAACTATACTCCTCTTTCTTTTCTTTATCTAAATGCTAATGGCTAAGGACTACTGGATAAGAGCTTCTTCTCTCTGTATTCTTCGACTTGCTGATTTTTACCATTTTATTCTTGCAGGCATGGGCTTTGCTTCTTCTTTATTTGCTATAACAAGATTTCTTTCCTACTTCCATTTCCGAATTATTTATTCCATATTCCCCAATAAACTGGAAAACAGAGATCCATTCCTCAAGTATTTCGCCTTCTAGACTGTGAAGATCACTTTGCATTTAACATTCCCAGAGCCTGGGGTGCCCTCCATCAGAAAGACACACATGGTTCAGTCTCGGAAGGACTGTTCCCTTTCCTACAGTCTCATACTTTGAATCAGCATTCATAAACGTCATCGATATCCCTAACACCTGAAGAAAAGATGTATAATGGCAAAGTATCTGTTACATCTGTTTTCTGGTTCCAAGTGGGAGACTTTTCAGATTAACTTCTTACATCGGGTGTATCCACCTTTCCAGCAGTGTGTGATTTTTGCACTTTCCCCAAATATTTGTCATTATTCATTCTACTCTTGCTGGTTGCTACAGACCTAAATACACTTAAATAAGAAACAATGACTAGAGGAAACATCTGTTGAAGTCTGTTAAGAAACCTCAATGGAGAAGGATCATTCAGTGCTCCCCTGCTACTCAACTCTTTCTGCTGCTCCCAGGCAAGCTGTCCATAACATTTTGGAGCCAGTATCTTAATTCCTGGAATGAGAAAACAGGCTCTCAAGTGACTCCCCTCAGGTGAAACATAGAATATTGCTAATGATTAAAAACAGTGACTCTAGAATCCTAGTTCAAATTCAAATTCTGCCACTGATCTACTACCCATCTATCTGTAGGCCTCATTTTCCTGATCTGTGAAATTGGGAACATATTATTACTCATCTCACTTTAAGTAAAATGTACTTAACTGACACATAGTAAGCACTACATAGATGTGTGAGTCTCTTTTGTTATGTAGCGAGTTAGTGATAAAGTTAGTGTTAGAAGTCAATCTGGTACTCTGTGCACCATCCTATTCTGGGTCCTTAAAGCCAAATATGATATATTTGGCTTGGTAGGATGCTTTATTACTAAAAATGCAACCATAATCCAATCTAAAAAACTGTATGTTTTTATTGTTTTGGTTAAATAATACATGTTTTTGATAAAGAAATCAAGCAGTGCTAGAAAACTAAAAAGAAAAAAATATCAGCTCAAATCCCTTTGCTTAGAAAACCTCCTTAGGTACATATGCACCCAGCAAACATAACTGAATCAATGGGTAGGTAATCTTATTAACCATATTATAATGCTACTTTTTAACAAAAACTCAAATGGATATCTGCATTGATTTTTTTTTCCCCCTTAAGTTCTTAGTTAACAGTTCACTAGGGAAACAGCAACAACACAATATAATGGAATTTTATTTGCTTTATTAGGTCATTAAAAAGGCCTCATGCTCAAGTTTGTTTTCACTGGCCCTACACACATATAAAGCTATGGTACCCTCTGCCTATATTTTTGTTTTTCTTTTTAATCTACACTTTGTTAACCCGTTATTAGTTTGTTTTTAAAGACAACATGAATGGTCTTAAAGCTCAAACTATAAAATAAAATCTGCAAAACTGCAGTTTTAATGGTTTAATTTACAATATAAGTTTTATGAAAATGATGATAAATTGAGTAGTAAATAAAGCTGCAGGTTTCAGACTTCTTTCCTTGACACAGTTCTACAAGTCCACTGAAAGGGCTGTGCTTTCCTGAACACGATAATTAAGTAGAAAATGTAGCCGTCAGTATAAGAGAGGCATACAGATGCCAGTAATTTCACAGTGAAATTATTCCACAGACGCTTGGAGTTCAGTATGTATCTGAATTATTACATTTGTTTTATGTATCTTATACACACGTAAATCAGAGACATATATTGACCTTCTTCTGACACTATTCATAATTCAATCCTTTTTCCACAGGGCTGCATTTTTACTAAACCTAACATTTATATTTATTAATGATATATGTTCTGCCTATTTCAAATGGGCTTATGGTACTGGCACCACTTCTAGCTTTATGGTGCTTTGGCAAAACCTGAGTGCGAATTTGGGTTGATCACAGGCCACATTCAGTTTCCATGCACTGCTGGTGTAGAGCAGAGTATGTAAGTATACTGATGCCTGTCTGGTAGGTTAAAACACAGATGTGAGGTTTAAAAACAATGTAGACCAGGGGCGCGTGGGTGACTCAGTAGGTTAAACATACAACTTCAGCTCAGGTCATGATCTCATGGTTCCTGAGTTCGAGATCCACATCAGGCTCTGTGCTGACAGCTCAGAGCCAGGAGCCTGCCTCAGATTCTGTGTCTCCCTTTCTCTCTGTCCCTTCCCCATTCATGTTCTGTCTCTATCTCTCTCAAAGATAAACATTTAAAAAAATGTATACCATATTAGGGGCACCTGGCTCAATCAGTTGAGCGTCTGACTTAGGCTCAGGTCATGATCTCATGGTTTGTGGGTTCGAGCCCCACATCGGGCTCTGTGCTGACAGCTCGAAGCTTGGAGCCTGCTTCAGATTCTATGTTTCCCTCTCTCTGCACCACCCCCATCCATGCTCCATCTCTCAAAAATGAATAAAAGCTTAAAAAGTTTAAAAAAATGTAGACCATATCAAATGGAAGAAGGAGCTGATGATAAAGCAGATTTGTAATATCTATGCACCCATTCTGATTCTACATGTTCTGGGAGCTAAGGCAGAATGAGAAATATGCGGGTTACACAGCTTTTCCTCATGTGATGTACAAAATCGTCTGTACATGCAATTTTTTTCCTGCAACTAAACTGAGGTGGAAATAGCATTTATATCCTAGAATACAAGATCTTTATCTTCAATTATGGTTGGCCGAAAGTTTCAGAAATGCTGTACAAATGGACAGTTCTGGTACTGACCCTCCCTAAGAACAGGCAGCACCAGAGTAAATCATAACTCTGGGAAGATATATTTTTAAGGAGCTAAAATTAATGTAGTTATTTGCTTTCTGATTTTGTAAGTTAATTATGAGACAAGAATTGGAAAATCTTTTCAAATGGCTGTAAACATGTCCCTCGGACTGTCAAACATCTTAAGTATGAAACATGTTTTGAGCTGATGTCAGGTTATGTGTTGACCACAATCATTGTGACTCATTTTCCAAAAGGTGACAGATTCTGAAAAGCAATCTTGGGGTCAAGTTCTTTGGTAATTTCTAATACAGCAAATGCCATAATTTATCAACAAAGGAAAATACATTCCACTACCAAGACAGAAATTATACACCCTGGACATAGTTTCTAACATGGCGTATTTTACTCATTTTGTACCCTGGGTAAATGAATATCTGTGGCTTTTATACCAATTTGTAAATTTAGTAATCTCTGCATTTTCTCTTCTTATTGAACAAGTTTTCTATTCAATAATTCAGTACAGTGTATGTAAAACAAAAAACCTAATTTTTAATTTGAATTTAGTAGTTTGCCACCAACTCAATTTGACTGAATTTAACATTATGATTCTATTTCTTGTATCTCAAGTGGTTTATGAAAAACATATTATCCCTAACATTCAAAAACAGAAAAGACAAATATAGAAAATGTTTTTAAAACAAAAACTTGAGGACCCCCATCAAAAAAAAGTATAGCACAGCAGGAGAGTGTGGTTGAGTGAATTATAACAATTTTTGGTGCTGTGAGGCCATTTTAGGCCATTTTTCCACTTTCAAGGTAAAAAGAACTAGTCAAAGATACAAGCTCTTACAAATACTTCCCTATCACTATTTCATGGAACCCAACACTTATTTCCAATACAAGAGCAGTTTTACAAAATGTCACTTTGATTACCTTAAAAATCATTTAGTTATAATTAAATCTTAATGTATTCCATTAGGATGGCTCAGAGTTAAGGATGAGAAATTTGCAATGGACTCTACTTCAAGGTCCAACATTAAAAAATGTCACAAATAATTTACAGATTGTTTTGATAATAATACAGCAAAAGACCCATGAAAATTCATTTTCAATAGCTTCTTAGGAAATTTATACGCCAGGAGACTACTAATGACAGGGACTAAAACAACAGCAGCAGCAATAGCTTCAAAGATATACTGGCTTCCGTGACCTGAAAAGGGATAACTTACTGCTCTATCTCCTCTCAAGAACCAGCTAGCAGTCTTCCCTGTATTCTATGGATTTATTTGCTGATTTTCTACTTCAGTATAAACTGGAGTTAGTATTTTATATTCTAGAGCAGTGTTGTAGAAGTTTATAGGGGAGACAGATAACTAAATAAACAATCTTCGGTGGAGAAAGTGCTGTGATAGGGTAGTAAGAAAGGCAAGTGACCAAGAGTGGGTAGAGAAACAGGGCTTGCTGAGGCCTAAGCAGAACCTGAAGGGAGTGATGAAGTGAGATGGGTACAGAAGGCTATAACAAGGCTAACAAGGGAAGTGAAAGTGTAAGGCTATGGGACAGGAGAGAGGTGTACTGGGACAAACGTGTTTGAAAAAATGCAGGGCTGAGGGGCAGGAAATGAGGAGGGAGCTGATCAGGTGTTTCAGCCTGAGGGACTTTAGGCTCTCAGATCCTCAGTCTAAGGGATAACATGTGGGCAATGAAAGGTTTGAGGTGTTCCATGCCCAAGGCTTTATCTCTTGTCTCTTCCCCATTGCAAGTAAACTACTTCAGTCTTGTGAGCTCTTTGGGAAAGTGGTGGAGGGGAGCGGCAAAAGAGCCATTTGCAGAGCCCTTACATTTAGGAAAAGACCTCAAATTTGACTTTTCTCCTCATCTCTAAATGAAGTTACACATACAGTCACAGAGACATTCTGATTAGATATTAGGAAGACATTACAATTAAAAAAAATTTTTTTTGAGAGAGAGACAGCATGAGCAGGGAAGGGTCAGAGAGAGAGGGAGACACAGAATCCGAAGACAGGCTCCAGGCTCTGAGTTAGCTGTCAGCACAGAGCCCGACTTGGGGCTCGAATTCACAAACTGCGAGTTCGTGACCTGAGCTGAAGCCGGATGCTCAAGTGACTGAGCCACCCTGGCTCCCCAAGATATTACAATTTTTCTGATCTGGTCTTGCATTTATTTTTTTAAAAGCAGCAGAAAAAAAATGAAAGTGACCCGAGTAACTATTTTGACCTAAGGTGATAATTGACAGCAATAGATCAGTTTAGTGATATTTTACTCTCCTAAATATTACAATTTACTTAGGTTAAAATGAATCTAAAAGGATCTTTAAGATCTATAAGATTCTTATTTTGTCGGGTCTCTAATCTTTAGCATCTCCAAGACTATCTGTCACACTCACGGACACTTTGGTATTATACAATCCCAAACATTAAGGCAGGTTGCCGGCGACTCTTGCGTGGTGAGAATACCTTCACATGGTAAACCTGCATTTTGAAGGGCTTTGCCAAGGAAACAGGTATTTTATATTAGGAAAACATCCAAGAAACTAAAGGTTAAATAACCCTTTGAGAAAAATATCTAAATTTACTATAAAGTTTTCCAAAATGCAGCACACACTTTCTTATATTCCTAGGAAGAATGAAAAGACCCTCTTTCTGTCCTCCAAGACTTGAGGAATCATTATGAATAAAAATGGTCAAACTCTGGTGTAAGAGTGTGATGCCCTAGAGAGACATTCTAGAGGGTTCTACTCCTAGGCTCTCTGCTGTTTTTGAGAACTTTGCCTCTTAACCATAGAGAATAAACTGATGGTTACGGGGCGGGGGGGGAGGGAAGAGAGTGGTGGGCAGCTGAGGAGGGCACCTGCTGTGATGAGCATCAGGGTTGTATGTAAGTGTTGAACCACTAAATTGTTGACCTGAAACTAATATTATACTGTATGTGAATGAACTGGAATTTAAATAAAAACTGAAAAAAGAAAAAAAAAAGAACTTTGCCTGTTTCTTGGATTTCTTGTATGTTTCCCAAAGGATGTTTGTTTCTTATCTGCCTTGTCTATACCCTTCACTGTGGCCCCGCAAATTTGATGATTCCAATCTATGAGAACCTGAAAATCAAACCTATGAGACTTATGTTTAAAGTAAAAATAAAGACATTCCAGAGGAAAACTCCCATATTGGAAGTGTCAGGATTACAATGCAGGGAACTTGATGGTATTTATTTAGGGTTTAGAGATCTGTAATAGATTAGTTCCCATTCTTAACTATTCTTTGGATAACTGGAGTTGCTTAAATCATTGCATCACAGGCAAATGAGCTATTATAAATGGATTCCAATGCCCATGAGCACCCAGTTATGATAGATGTCCTTACTATGGTTATGTGCGTACAACATAAGAAAAAAATAAAACAAATACATAATTGAAGAAAACTGACATTATCTGTAAATCCAAAAGAAATACATTTGAGTATGGGTGGAGGAATTAATTTTTTTCTAATTACAAAAGTTATTGCCCACTGGAAAAAATATATCAAATTAGAAGAAAACATTACTTAGAATCTGACTAAAGATATCACTCAATATTTTGGTGTGTTTATTAGTATTTATTTTCTCTATATTTTTTCTTTACATAGAGAATCTATGTTTGTGTTTATGCATTTTTAAAAAATTGGTATCCTGTAGGTTCCGAAATCTGTCCTTCCTTTTTAGCTAGGATATATACAGAGAAAATCTTCTGCTACAAACACCCTTACATCACAGGATTTATAATGTTAGCATTTGTATTCTATTCATGGGCATAATTTATATAAGTAACACACGATTGTTAGGTATTTTAGTTTATTTTTCCAGATTTCCTCCTCCATTCTCTGGCTACCATGAACAATGTTGCACTGAACACCCGGTAACACACATGTATTTGGACGTCTGCAGTTTCATACAATAGATTCCTAGAAGGGAAGTCTCTGGGATAAACTAAATGCAAACTCGCGTGGTTTTAGAGACTATTCTTATATTACTGCCCCAAGAGGCTGTGCTATTTATACCCCCACCAGCTGCACATGCGTGTCTATTTTTCTACATCCTCATCCACACTGATTCATGACATTCTTTCTAATTTATCTGCAGGAGGAAAATGATAGCTCATTTATTTTGAATTTTTATTTCTTTTATGACTAAGGAATTTAAAATTGTTTCAAATATGTTAAATTTTTGTTACATCCATAAATGTGTTACATTCAAAATTTTTCCATTTTTTTAAGGATGGGGTGTTTTATAATCATTTTTCTGGAAATTGCTTTTTTCTCATTTTCAACTGCCTTTACCAATATTTTCCACTGGGTTGTTTCCTTATTTATTGATTTATAAATAATCTTTATGATTAAAAACTGTCATTTATCATATATATTATGTTTCCCCAACTACATTGTATGTTTTCCTAATATTTTCATAACTCTTAACTTTATTCTTGGTATTAAAAAAAACCTATTGTCTCTTATCATTTCTTTATCACATTGCTGACTCCTTTGATAGATTTTCTAAGGCTCTCCTTTGCTTTTTTTTGTTGTTTAACTTCCTTTGGATTTCCTCCCAACCCATCAGTTCTGAGATAATGACGCCTGCAGCGTGGTAAGTAACGTCGTGCCAGTGCCATACTTGCCATATGGAGCAACATTTTAAACTCGGTGGCTCATTCTGTTGGTACTGCATCTGTGACACGCAGATGGAGAAGGACTTTGTCTTCTGTGATGCTCACATAATTATACGATGCATATAATGTCGTATAAATCATAGGCACTTTATACATGGTGAATGCAGGGGTAAAGGTTACAAAACCATAATTTATAATTTCTGACATAAAGGAAATGTTACTGCATGCAAAAATAAAAGAACAGGCCAGATAAAATAATTATAATGAAAGATATAATGGATCAATATGGCTATAACCATGAAAAGATTAGTAGTCAATATTACTCAAGTCAGTAACTGTGGAACACAGTAAATCTCTCTACTGTCAGCTGGAACAGATCAGGAGTTTTCTGCTTATGTTTCTGAAATGGGAAGAGGCTGGCCCTGGGTTTCTACTTAGAGGCTAAAAGCTCTTTGAAAACCACTAGAAAAGTGCTAAAAACTAAAGATATTTTCTACAAATAGCTGTACTTCTATCAGCCTTCCTCTTGTGTTGTTTAAATTCAGATAACTAAAATGGAAAAGCAGATATAAAAAAACTATCCTAGTTTTATCAAGGAATGTTTCATATAGTTCTTTACTGCTTTCCTGGTATATCATCTGCACAGATCTTAAAAAGCAAATACTGAGATGTAAATCACCTAAGGTTCTGTGTTTCTCTGTTATTTACACAAAGTTCTGGGAGATTATTACTTTTTAAACATAATAACACGGGGCTCATAAGTTATGAGGTCTATTTTCTAGGTAGCCAAATAGTTTGAATATTAGCTTATCTACTCAAGGTGTTAAAAAAACAGAAACACATCAGCATACATTTCCTGAGAATTGCAACATCAATGTAACAGTAATAAGGCCCCCAAAACAACATTCTCTATGTAGACAGGCTCTCTTCCACAAATCTCAACCCTGAATAATCTCAGAAAGCCTTCTACCACACTTGAATAAAGATGCCCTGAAAAATGTTGTTTGGCTTTTGAATATTAGATGCTGCTAGCAATCAGGCTGCCTCCCAGTCTGCTTCCCCGGAAAGATATTAGTTGATTCCCAAGTAATGCAAAAACATACTGAGTGATTTAAGCAAGGGTGGGAGTGGGGAAGATTTTTTTACAATTCAGGCAAAGAAACGTTTGTAATGCAAACGTAAAGCACTGAACTACATAATTTGAAGGTAAATTTAGCTTCCTTAAATGACATGAAAAAATTTTTCTTTAAACATCCTGTTTCCTTCTTCATGTCTTTGTAGTAAAAAGCTGTGCAACAGAATGTTTTTGCTATTTCTAAGCTTGGTGATTTCAAAAAAAGCATTTTCTTCAGGGAGAGTTGCTTTGTAACACTGGAGTTGTTAATAAAGTTTACACCTAAGAAAAAGGTAGAATTTTGTTAGATAAAGCTTCCTATTGCTGAGTGTGCTGCACGTTATGAGCACAAACATATAGTCTTGTCTTAAAGAAACATAACAATAAAAGCTTGGTTATGTTCTCAGTCAAGAAAATAAGCAAAGGACAGAATTCTGATCATAATTCTGCTAATTCTGATATTTTGAGGCCCAGACAGAACAAGAAAAGGAGGTTGGATGGAGAAAAGAAGCAACACTTGTCTTTTTACAACTTGAAAATGACTCATAGAGGAGAGAATTAAAGAGAAACTCTTACAAATTAAATACCCTATGCATTCTTACAGTCTCCAGTTTTCATAATTTAGAAGTAGGATCAATACAAAAGGCATTCACATTCATTTTCGCACTTTTTACACCCCTTTTCGGCTGGGTCACTGCAGCAAGCTCTTGATAGGATCACTCAGTGTTCTAGGTATGTCCAAACATTTGGTAAGCATTTGCCTGGCTCTTAGCAACTCCAAGAATGAAGAGAAATTACCAAGGTCCTTAAAAGACTCTCATGTTCTGGTTAGCTCAGCAGCAGGAAAACCAAACCAAACCCAGCCCTACAACAAATAAACATGCAAATTCCGTATCTCAGATATTCTCATCTGAATAAAGATGCACCTCAATGTAGATAAGCACAGCTTGCAGGGTTTGGAGTGGAAGGCCGCGCCACACTCCCTCAAAGCTCTTCGGGAATGAGGGAAAACTGAGATGCTAAGGAAGCCAGGGCCCCACAGCTGGGAGAGGCACTGCCTACCACGGCCAGAATGCACTTTTACTAACTTCCAGTGGGTACTTCATTTCGGACCCTCACAATGCCTCTGAGACAAAGGAGCTGTGTTCATATTCAATTTGTAAATGACCCATATGTTAATACCATTTACTTCTATAAAAGCAACTATCAGTAAAAATGGTAGGAAAAGAGGGCAGGGAAGAAGGGATTTGGGGTCCAGGGACTTCTCTACTTTGAGCTATATGAAACACCAGGGAAAATGTGCTGTACCACAGCATGCTTCTGTGGTGAATAACGACGTTGACAGTCTAACAAATATTTATTGAGATAGGGCAATAAACAGAGTCAATTCTCCTCATGCTGCTTCCAGGCTGGTTGGGCACACCAACAGTAAACGAGAGGACAAGCAATGCAATTGCTGAGAGTTATACCTGTTATTAGGAAAAGTTGAGCAGCCATGGGGACAGAGTGTAAAGGGTGGGGGGGGGGGTGGAGACTCTGAGTGGGGTTAACAGAGAAGTAAGCCTCTGAGGAGGTGATATTTGAGCAGAGGAGGTGACCTTTAAATTTGCAAGTGTGAGTGGAGGTCCGGCTGGTGAAAAGGTCTGGGATGAAAAACAGGTCAAGTTAAAGAAACACTTATTCACACTGGACCCTAGTAGGGCTCTGTTTTCCTCAAATGTTTTTGCCTGTCCTTTCTTTAACTCAGTTCTCACAAGACTGATTAGATTGGCAAGATGACTACTAAATTTATGTGTCTAAATCAAGCATTTTATTGCATACAAGAAGCTGTTTCCTTTGTGCCCCGTGGTGGCTGCAGCTTGAGCAGGGCGATGTCTTGTTCCCTCACATAACTCTCCCTGATGCTCACAAAGCTGCTGCAAGTTGCCGGCTGGCACTGTCCAAGTTACTTAGTGGCACAACAGGGCTGCTAGAATTTGTCACTGACCCTGAACTCCTTTTTAATGAAATAGGGAGAGATCACTCAACGTAGATGGGTTCTTGCCTAAATGAGAGTGGCCAGAAGCAAAGCAGGGAGCGTGCTTTTGTCATAAAGTAATCACATCCCACCTTCAGTGACAGGATACAAAACAAACCAAGAACAATGACCATTTTGTCACTGTCTGTCCTTCAACCTCTCTAACCCTGAAGACATAAACTTTCCAGGTTCCCTTAGCATCTGCTGCTAGAATACAACCTACAATTCTAATACTCTATATTCCTCACATGTTTAAACAAAAAGCTGCACTTCACAGAAGAGGTTAAAATAAAATGTAAAAGAAGCTCCGAGCTAAAGTATATACAGTATTGATCTGAAAGGTCTGCTGCTCCATTTCTTCTATTCTGCAGGCCAACTTCTCGTTTTTTGTTAGCTGAATTCACCCCTTGATAAATCTCCCTCCATATTTCCCGCAAACCATACCATGTGCTAGGTGTGCTCTTTTGTAAGTTTTTCAAGGGAAGATCACTTCTTCTCTCCTTTGGCTCCCAGACACCCTGCCCAGAGCCTGTTACACAACAGTTGTTAATAAATGTTCCACGGAAGCATGTCATTCTTTTCCCTTCCCTCAAGTATACTTCATCATTTTACGTTTTTAAAGTTAAGTGTTGTAGTCCTTCAGGTTCTACCTCATCTACAAAAACTTTCCAGATTAAAGCCACCTTGTTTGTGTGATTCCCAAGCCTGCCCAGTGCCTCACCAAACAGTACCCACCCCTGGCACGTATATTATTTATATAATAAAAACAATGGAGAATGGAGGTGGGGTCAGATTATGAGAATAAAGCAAAGGAAGAAGCGGAGCTGAGCTTTCAAATGTTCTACTGTGGTTCAATGACAATTTGTTTTTTAATTTTTTTGAACTCATGTGAAAAAGCAATTCCCAGTGACAAACTCCAATAAGTACAATAATAGAAGGTAAATGGGCATTTGTAGCAGTTTGATATGCCCTTCTCTAATCTTCAGACTCCTAATAGAGAAGATTATGAATGTTTTTTGCCCCCTAAGCCCAAAGCTACTATGGAGGAGGTGATAATTTTCATGGAAAATTCACTGGTGCTGATAAATGGGGAAGAAAGGACTCTGGGATCCATATGCACCCTGGTAGCCATAATGGAAAGAGTGGGTCCCAAAATCCAAAGCTTCTACTTGATGTATCTAGATTGTTAAGCGAGTGGTTTTTGAAAAAATACACTAACAAACTGTTCTGAAAACTACACTCCATTGGCAGAGCTGATAGAATGGCAGGTGTGGTAGCTCTATCATTGGGCACAAGTATGTAGGATTATACATCCTCCCTGTGTTGAATTTAGGTGTGGCTATGTAACTTGATTCCATTAGTGAAATCTGAGCAGAAGTGATGCCCGTCACTTCTAGGAAGTAGCTTTAAGAGCCAGCACATGGCTTGGCAAGTTCTCTGTCTCTAAGATTGTGGAAACAATAGACTTTCCATCTTCCTGTGTCCCTTCCTGTATTGTGAGCAGATAACTCTTCTGACCCATGATGGACTGGTAGTGAGAAATAAATTTAGTCTTGTGAAGTTTCTAAGGTTCTCATGTTGTTAGTTACTGAAGCATAATCTAGCTTGTTCCAACTGACTAGAAGGCAAACTTCCCTGCCCTCTGTGATGCCTAGAACATGGTGATGTTTCTAGTTTGTCTACAGTACCTCCTATGGCTTCTCAGTTTGGTCAATCTTCAGTCAAGTCCAATGCAGGAAAAAATCCCCTCAAAACCAGTCTCTTTATGTCTAAGTATTTTATCATAACTTGAAACTCTTTTGAGTTTTCTTTATTCCTAAGAAATACTTCAGACACTTCTAATGAAATAGTATACTAACATGGCTTATGAGAGAATGGAGAAAGGAAGCTGAATGCATCATATGAGGGAGACAAGGTAAGACAGGCCACCTGTATGCCCTCTGGAGTTGCTGATACAGTTTGGCCTCCATTAAGTCCTATGCCTGAATGCAGACCCTAAGAGTTACTCACATTAGGACTCGTTCCTAGAACTTCCCATTCTCTAAACGTGATCTGCTCACGAGATGTGGAAGATGAGGAACTATCACAGAGCATGGATCCGGGGTTCTGTGTAGGAAGACTCTTCACCGAACTCTTGCTTGTGAGACTCCTTTGGCTTTTTAAAAGCAATGCCTGGGGGCCCCTGGGGGCGCCTGGTAGCTCAGTCAGTCAAGTGTCTGACTTTGGCTCAGGCCATGATCCTTCAGTTTTTGAGTTTGAGCCCCATGTCGGGCTCTGTGCTGACAGTTCAGAGCCCCTCCCCTGCTTCAGATTCTGTGTTTCCCTCTCTCTCTGCCCCTCCCCTGCTTGCACTCTGTGTCTCTCTCTCAAAAATAAATAACCATTTAAAGTTTTTTAAAAAAAAGCAATGCCTGTGAGTTGAAGGGCATTAATAAGTTATGAGGGGACTGTTCTACTCTCAAATTCTCCACTTCCATAAATGATAAGGATGTCTGTGTCTACCACATAACAATCTCTTACCTCCCAGTTCATTACAGTTTAAAGTATACTCCACCCTATTATTAGATGACTCAGACTGAGAAAGGCACATTCTGTGTATTCCTAACGTTTCCAGTTATAAGATAGAGGCTTTAACATTACTCTATCATTAGCAGTAATGTTAAAGGAAAATGCATTTGAAGTTCAAGACTTTCATAAGAGCAAAATCAAATTCTAAAATCATTTCAATAGGCTTTAGTATTTAGTAATTGTTTCTTGCTCTCTCAAACATCAATAGCTTTGTAATGACAAGTTTAAAAAGACATATTTTTGGGGCGCCTGGGTGGCTCAGTCGGTTAGGCCTCCGACTTCGGCTCAGGTCAGATCTCACGTTTGTGAGTTTGAGCCCCGCGTCAGGCTCTGTGCTGACAGCTAGCTCAGAACCTGGAGCCTGTTTCCAGTTCTGTGTCTCCTTCTCTCTCTGCCCCTCCCCCTCTCATGCTCTGTCTCTCTCTCTCTATCAAAAATAAATAAAACATTAAAAAAATTTTTAAAAAGACATATTTTCTAGATACACAGGTCTTTCATAATGCTGTTTTTTTAAATTTTCTGGACTCTAATAAAAATACTACTGATCATACATACTCCTACAAATGACAGCCAAATTCTTTCTCATGGGATTTAAATGAAAAATTTGGTCAGTATGAGTATGAAATGAATGGACCTCATGATTAATGATTGGGTAAGTTGTCCAGTTCAAGATGCCTTTAATACTGCTTCAGAAATGATATATCCTGTACTATTTCTTTATTTGTAGTACTGGTATAATTATCCAATATAATGAAAAGAGAGATGTGATTTTATTTTACTACAGGTGAAATTCAGTTCTACTCTAACACATTCTTTCCTATTTAAAGCTTTATTTGAATGGCTATTAAGAACCACTAAAATAATGCATTGCTTTTTTTATGTAATATGAATATGGCTTTTGTGTGCATAGAATAAAAATAGGCTTAAGCTGCTGGTAACAAAAAACAAGTGCTTTCTTCACTTACAATAATATTTCACATTACATAAGATAGCATTGTTTTGCTTACTGGGTACCAAGGCTTTCTACAATTTATGCTTTTGGGGAAGTTAGAGAAAAAAGTTTTGGCTTTTATTTCTGATATGATTCAATAACATACTTGCCAGTCAGTTGTTAATTGATAGCAGTGTTCTCTCCTCAATTCAATTTTTTTCATTGCAGTCCATCTAGTACTGTGTGGACCCTGCCAGCTAACTGGCTGCCTGTCTTCCTCACTGATACTTGCTTCAGCCATTGTAAAAATGAGAAGTTTTCAATCAATTCTTATTCTCAAGTCAATTCATCAAAACACAAAGCCTCAGAACATGTCAGCGAAATGTGTGTTCCCACATCAACGCATCATACTCAGAAGAAAACTGAGAGTTTGTTTTCATAACAGGGCATATAAGCTACTACAACTTTTGTGCTGTTTTAACCAAAACACCTCTAAATCTTAATGGAGAAAAAATGAAATATAAACCACTTCTGGCATCTGAAAATGAAGTGACAGTCAAATGGTATTTCTTTAAAAATGCTCTCTTGGTAATATTCAATAGGAACAATTTCCCATCCTTTAGCAAGGTCCCTAAGTTTTAAAGAAGGAGAAGTAAAGACATGGGCCCTTGCCTTTAGGGATGTGGTGTCGGGGGAGAGTCTATGGAACACAAGGAAGAGATTTCGATGAACAATATTAAAGATATGAGGCTCATCTCTTCATTTATTTGGCCCCTTTAGTACCTTTCAATGGCTCTCCTTCCCATTCTTTAAATGTTGCCTTAGCCTACTCCCACTTGTCCCTCTCCTCAGGCAATCTCATTCTCTCCCATGGCTTTCATGAGCACAGAGGCATTAACAGACCCCAGTTGCAGATCTTCCACTCCATTATTTCACCTGGACTCTTCTACATCCTCCTCAGAGATATCCCACAAGTATGTCAAAGTCAACAAGTCCAAAACAAATGGGAGATCTTTCCTCCCCATAAAATCTGTTCCTATTTCTGCTCATGGGTTGTCATGGACCCCTACCCATGAGAGAAATCCAGTCTCAAAATCTCTTTGATTCTTTGCTCTTCTTCACTCTATCACATCAGTAATTTTTAACTGTTCTTCCTCTAAAAAAGCTCTTGACTTAAACCTTGGCACTCACACTGCTCATGTCATACTATAGGCCTTTTTTAGTATGTATTCTTAATGTTTTTATTTGTTTTTGAGAGAGAGAGAGAGAGAGAGAGAGAGAGAGAGCGAGCGAGCACGAATGCACTAGCAGGGGAGGGGCAGAAAGAAAGGGAGACACAGAACCTAAAGCAGGCTCCAGGCTCTGAGCTGTCAGCACAGAGCCCGATGTGGAGCTTGAACTCACAAATCGTGAGATCATGACTGGAGCCAAAGTCAGCTACTCAACCAATTGAGCTACCCATGCACTCCTAGGCCCCCCCCCTTTTTTTTTCTGGGACTACTTTAACAGTCTCCTAACCACTCCAGAGAGTAAGTGATTTCACAGCCCCTCATCTATGAATCCTCAGGTAGAAATTCAGGAAAGCTAACTGCATACTAAAAGAGAATGAGAGGAACAAGAGAAATGAAGAATTTTTAAGGCCATAATACTACTTCAGACAAAAAACCCCAGAAGTTTTGGGGGGAGTGTAACTAAGTCTAAAGCTTCAGACATTAATGCCTCATTGAATTTCTCTTCTAACACCTGACTATCTTTGATAATGGCCACTGTAAGAAACATGGGAGGTATTTAAAAATGAACTATAAAAACTCCCAAAGACCTGTAAGTATCCCATGGCATTTAAAGGAGTTGAACTATTTTCCCTTTTTATTTTTTTTTAAATGTATTTATTTGTTTTGAGAGAGTGCATACGCACATGTGTGTAAGCAGGAAAGAAGCAGAAAGAGAAGGAGAAGGAGAATCCCAAGCGGGCTCTGTGCTGTCAGTGCAGAGCCCAATGCGGGGCTCGGTGCCACAAACTGTGAGATCATGACCTGAGCTGAAATCAAGAGTTGGATGCTTAACTGACTGACCCACTCAGGCTTCCCTTCTTCTTTTTTAAACTGAGAGGTAGAGCAGCTGTTTCCCTCTCCCCACCCGCATTTTTCTGACATCCTTTGGTGTGGCCCTGCATTTGACATTCTCTCCTGTATTCCTCACACAACTTCAGAGAACATTAAGAGAGAGTCAGTGACTGATGGTGCGTGTGTACACTGGTGCGGTGTGGAGGAAGACACACAGCGCGTCTGGCACACCCCCTTTCTTCTTCTGGAAGCTATGAGAAAATCGCAAGGCCCTTTCTTATTTGCTCTAGGTTATAAGTTTCCTTCTCCACGTCTCCCTTCCCTCAGAGAGCCTAGTAAGCGTCCAACTAAACAAAGCAGACACTCAATTTCTAAAAACCACTGTTAGAACTAAGATACACTTAAACATTTTTTTTCTCTTCAAGAAATTAAGCAACTTTGGAAAACTTAAGTTACAGTATTAGATTATACAGACAAGTTGCACAAACTGTATTACCTGAATGTTACCTTAGGATGAGGCCTCTTGGCTTCATATTGACAATATAAAAATTACTTTCATGACCATAAAAATACTATAAGAAACCTTAGTACTTACAAGTAGAGGTAAGAGGTGACTTGGTTTATACAAATACAACAGAGATAACTAAGTTAAAGTTTGGACTAGAAACCCATGTATTTATTCAGTATCAATAAAATACGATTTTGGTTTATTAAATTTAAAAAACATGGAAATATTTTGCATTGTGGGGGGAAAAAGGAGAGATCTGAAAGTAGGAAGTATAGATTGAAGCTCTAGAAACACATGTACTATAACTAACCCTCTGTTCTTTCACCTAAAAAATGGTGATAATTACCTCCCTCGGTTACTATAAGGATCAAATGAGAATCTGTTTATGAAAGTAATTTGTAAGCTATAACTAGCTAAATAAATGTAATTGCTATCATTAGTCTCAAGATCGTCTTTCAAAGGGTATGGCCTAGAAAGTAATTGTGAGAAACATTCCAAAATGATTTTGTATGAGATATGCATGCATACTTGGATACATTTCCAAAACAGAAAAGATCCAATGAAAACACTTCTTAATATATGTGTACTAATTTTTTTCATCACTTACAGTTGGAAGTTATCTCCTAACCAATCTTTTATCAATATGCCTCATGAATAGACCTTGGATGTCCCAGGCCAATAGAACTCTTTTTAGAGTTTCTTTGCTGTCTTTTCCATTTTGAAGTGCTGTTTATTAGAACCTCACCTTGCTGTGGCCAATGTTATTAGCAAAGTAAGAGGTCAGCCAACGTCCATGGGACAGTGAACACTAAAGGAATGAGACCAAAGGGTGAAGATCAGGCCAATTTATAAAGGGAATGGGAATATGTCAGGCTTGGAATGAGATAGTCTTGGACAATTTTAGAGAATAACCTTATTGTGTCCTTATCTATTGGTGAGTCGGGGAATCTCTAGTTCATTGCCCAAAATAAATGTCTCCTTGTTTCCCCTGCTCAAAGCCCTCCACATGTTCCTTCTCTATTTATTATATATGTGTGTGTGTATGTGTATCCATATATATAAAATATATATATTTTAAAAATAATGTGTGGTGCCATAGCACTATGTAACTATTATATATCATTATTATTGCCCCTTCAGTTTTACCTCTAACCATTCAATCACCTGACCTGCTCCAAGAACACTCACAAGTTATGGTTTCCCGAATACCTCACCTAGATGGTGACTTTTCTGCCTGATATGCCCTCTCCTGTCTTCACCTGGTTCCTTCAGGAATGCCCCTCTGAGCACTAATGAGTATGCTAGTCTCTGAAGAAATAGAGGTGAATAAACTAAACATGGTCTCTGCCTTCATGAAGTTCACAATCTATTAAGGGAAACGTGGCTGTTTAAAGACTGTTGGTGACCTCCTATTTGGACATGGAGACTCCATCCCCTGAGCCACGTCCCCTATACCGCTGTCCTTGATGTCCCCAGGCAATGTGAATCATTCCTCCAGTGTATTAATCCTATTTCCAGGAACGTACCTGTAGAGTGCGATTCTACTTGTCTCACTGACACATTCTTATGCTCTTCTTTCTTCTAGAAAAGACTATGGACTCTGCCAGAACAGAGTTTTTACATCCCTCTTCTCAGGAGCTCTTGCATTGAGCTGAATTCCTGGCTGAGGTGATCTTAATAGAAGTATTATCAGTCCTATCTGGTTTAATTACCAAAGTTAAATCTGTGTGGGAGCCAAGTCTCAAATTTAGAAGAATAATCTCAATTTCAGTTATTTGGGTGGGGCAGGCCTCTAAGCAGCTGGGGAAGGCATAAGGATCATAATCGTATCAGCATGCCATTTAAAATGATTTTTAATCAAATTATAGAAGAAAAACTTAAGATTGTAAAACCTCTTGATGTTACATTTCTATTTTACTTACTTTTGATACTATAAAAGAAATTCAACTGATTGTTTAATTTGAATGTGGTTATCTACATTTTTCAAAATAAAACTATAATACATTATTTGGGATATGCCATTATTCTGTGCTTAGTTTTTAAAGCACTACACACTAACCAAATCAGAAAATACTCAATCAGTGTGGAACTTCTTTGGTTAGTATTTGAGGTTTCTTAATTATACCAACACAATAAAGTATTTTTGATATTTAGGAGCTTTTCCATGTTTCCACTTCATAAGAAAATAAAATTAATATAGGAAACATTATTTTGTCTTTTCAAATGAGAGAAAAGAGATACTCATGAGTGGACAGCACTTCCTTAAAAACAGAATAATTATTTACTAACCATAACTTAAGAATAGAAAAAATTATTCCTGATATCTTAATAAAAATATTTCAGCTATTACTATTAAAGGTCCAAATTATTAATTAGAGGTAAAAAATGACATCTCTGGCTAAAATGCTAGTCTTTGAGAACAAATATTTTACTAACTTTTGTTTCATACTAAATTTTATACTAAATTTTATTTACTGCCCTTACCAGAGAGCTGGAAACAGCAGACACAAAAGAGAAACTAGTTGACTGATGGGAAATACATTGAATGTAGTTTGGGTACATAAATCTGGATCTACGGAATAATCATCAGACCAACAGGAGAGACAGAGATTGCATCAATTTTCCTTGACAGGGTCTTGCTTTAATTTTTCACATCGTCAAATGAAGATAACATGTGCTTTCTTTTTATGTTAGAGACATATTTTAAGACCTTTACAATGACGCAATATCTGGTAAAATTTCTCCTATTGAAAATCATAAACAAATAATTTTTTAACATGTGACAATACTACTCTTTAAGTTTTCTAGTAAAACAGCCAAAGCCACAAAACTATTATCATTTATAATTATTTAGAAATTATTCTTGTAATAGCTAACAATAATTTTGGCTGACAACTTCAAATATTTTTGTGGCTGCTACATGACGAATTTTAATAATTTTCTAACTTTGTTTGCATATTTTTATGATAATGCTTTTCTTCTCTAAGAGGGACACTCTTTGTTTTTGTTTTTTAATAGTTTATTGCCAAGTTGGTTTCCATATAACATCCAGTGCTCTTCCCCACAAGGAGGGACACTCTTTGAAATGAAGGGTAGGAAATTATTGGATTCCTTCTCTCAGTTAATTTCAACTGTTCACTGCAAACCTACAAGTTTATTCATGTACTTTATTGAACTAGAGAACCTTTCCCCCCAAAACACACTATTTCCTTTCCACTTAAACCAAAAATTCTAGGGCCACTTGCGTGGCTCAGTCAATTAAGCATCTGACTGCGGCTCACGTCACAATCTCACGGGTTGTGAGTTTGAGCCCCATGTCTGGCTCTGTGCTGACAGCTCAGAGCCTGAAGCCTGCTTTGGATTCTATGTCTCCCTCTCTCTCTCTCTCTGCCCCTCCCCCGCTCATGTTTTATCTCTCTCTCTCTCTCTCTCAAAAACAAACAGGAAAAACAAAATGAAAATTCAAGCATGAAATATTTCCAACTTAGATACTACTCATATTTTATGCACCAACACAGATGTGTTACTAAAAAAATCATTTTAGAGGTTACATAGAAGTAAACATACCTTGGCTATTTAGCAACAGGCTTCCCTTCCCGTTCAATCTCCCCCCAGCCCTTCTCTCAACCACTGTACCGTCAGTCTCTGTTCCTGGTTTGTTCTTTATTTCAGTTCCCTACTCCAAGAAGTCTGAGATCTATCCTGGATTCCCATTAACTTGTCAAGATGATTTGACAATGCCCTTGCACTAGGAGCTGCCATGTGGGGCATATTCTAAGTTGTCACTGTTTTTTTCTCAGTAAGTTTAACTCTCTACCTCCCAACAGTTCCTGGCATTTCCCCCAGACTGGCATTTCTTGCACAACAGCAGCCCTCTGGGCCATCAGTATCAACCTGAATTGGAATGAAGGCACTTGTTTCCTCAGACGCTGGACACTGGATTTTGGCCTGATGGTCTTCAGTTCGGGAGAGTTGATGAGTTGACCTCTTTTCACGGTCTCCACCTGTTTCTAACTAACTCTTTTCCTACCCTGGCCTCACAGCAGAGCCTGTTGGGATTAAAGCTAAAAGTGTGAGTTTCATTGGAAATATTGTATGGCAGATATATTTGTTTTCTTCACGGACATTTTCCAAGCTCCTAGAATACTGCCTGGCATACAATATAGCACTCAGAAGACTAAATGAATGAATCAATACCTCCCTGAGGTTGCAACTTATCTGTATATTTATTTTAGTTTTCTCCTCTTTCAAAAATTTCCTTATGTTGCATCTTTCCTACGAGGAAAGATTGAGAAGTCACAGCCCATAATCCAAATGTGGCATGTGGCTTCCTACTAGTGCCTATTTTTGTTTTATTTTCAGATTTTTGGTAGTTTTTAAGTTTCTGAAGGTCTCAGCATTTTGTTTCCAAAGTCGACAGAAACATGTTTGGTTGATTCTTCAAAGAAAACAGTATTACTAATGATAATGTTAATGATGATAATAACAGCAATTGATAATTGCATATCTACTATGGCCAAGTACCTTCTCTCATATAATTCTTGCAAAAGCTTTATGAGGTTGATGACATACATTTAGAGATGCTGGACAAACAGCAAAGCCAGCATTTGAACTGGGTCAGAGAGCAAAGCTATTTTAATTTACATATCTGACCACTCTAATAAACAGCATGCATAATGCATACATGGTTCCTAGGCCCTACCTAAAATAAAACTATTAGCTACGAGCACATCAGAGAGCAAACATAGGCAATTTCTTGCAATTAATACCATATTGGCATAGGATGGCTGTTTAGTTATTATTACTGAGAGACAAAGTACTTACTAGTGTTATTGATAACATTGTTTATATAGGGAAGATACCTCAAAAACTCAATAAACACATTAGTGATTTCATCTTTTATATTAGAAAAATATGTTTTAAAAATTACATGATGCATATTTTTAAAAATTAGTGTTCTGTATTTCAGGAAAAGTTGAAGGAAAATGTAAGAAGTAACATTACTTATTATAAAGTATAATAAGAAAATACAATAAGTAACATTATAGTGAAAGCTCACTATATGATTAATGCTCACCAACTGTTGTCTGTCTCCACAGAGGATCACAGAGGGAAAGTCTTATGTTACAGTAAGGGATTATTAAGATTGACAGGAAAGAATCCTGTAGCTGTAAAATTTATTCAACATGGGACAAGGTTATATTAAGTAAGGTTGCTGATTTTCTAACCCCTACTGATCTTCAAAAAGAAAATTAGCCATCAGCTATTTTGGATGGTTTACTTTAAAGCCCAGATAAATCAGGAGTTGAGGTTTTTCAATTTCTATTGCTAAGTACCTTATAATTCTGTAAGTTTGACCTTATGAGATTTAACATACAATATTTCAAGAGATTGATTTACTAGAAAAAAGTTCTTTGAAGTAAGAAAATAAATTAGTTTTCTCCTTTCTTCCTCAACCTCTTCCCAATAAGTATATTGTGTGTCTACAGTGTCAAGGATAAAAAGCTGAATAGAGCATGGCTCCTATCTTGAGGAGCATACAGTTTAATGCAGGAGTTAGGCTGTAAAGGAAAAGTACAACAGAGGAAGTGATACTACTGAGTTAGGAGTAGCAAAAAAAAAAAAAAAAACAAAAAAAACCCCTGTTTGGGGAAGCAAATTCAAATATTAAAATTGCTCACTAGAGGCACCTGGGTGGCTCAGTCAGTTGAGTGTCCGACTTTGGCTCGGGTCATGAGGTCGCACGCAGTTCGTGAGTTCAAGCCCCACGTCGGGCTCTGTGCTGACCGTTGAGAGCCTGGAGCCTGCTTTGGATTCTGTATCTCCCAAACTCTCACTCTATGTCTCTCTCTCTCAAAAAAAAAAATTTTTTTTTTAAAACTAAAAAAAAAAAAAAAAAGGTGCTCACTAAATCCCATGCACTGGGGATATAAAAGAGACCTACTGGTCCTCCGAGAGCATACCAGTACCACAAACACTAGCCACACAGGACAAAGAAACACAGCTCGTCCCATGGAGCTGTGCTACAAGTATCAAGCTCACCCTGAATTTTGAAAACTTGCACAACAAAAAATGTGATCTATGTCAATAACAAATTTCATATTAACTACATGTAAAATGAGAAATTTCTCATATATTAAGTGAATGAAATATATTATTAAAATCAATTTCACCTTTTTCTTTTTACATGTTTCATGTGGCTACTAGAACAACTTAAATAGCATAGTGGTTCATGTTGTATACGTATTGGACATATCTAAGAAGATACAGATAAATTAATAGAGAATCATAGTATATCACCTTTGATAATTACTAGGATGGTGTAGGACAGAGATAATAAAGAATATAAACAAACCTTCTTGGGGAAAACTGATCTTTCTTAAGCATCAAAATGAGAAAATCAATTCATCAAATATATAAACCTCATATTAAATGTCAAGCTGGTTTTTAAGCAGATATATTTTAACTGTGCTTTTTACTAGGTATAAAATCTCTGATCATCTTTGTTTTTAAAACATGGGAATGGCTTTTTTATTATATAATATGCTCACTCAGAATCATTTTGAAATCAGAGGTAAGTATAAATTTGAAAAAACCCCACCTTTGCACAATTATTAATATATTGCTATATGTCCTAAAATATGCGAAATATGGAAATATCAATTTTTATAAAAATTCCATACTGTATGTTATTTAGTATTGTGATTATGCCTATCAATATTAAAAGTAGGATCCCATACATTCATGTTGAAGTTTACGATGTTTTCCAGAATTTGCTCTGATATACATGATGTGATATACAGTTGATCCCTAAACAACTCAGGTGTTAATGGCTCTGAAACCCCACTCAGTCAAAAACCCACATATATATTCTGACTCCCTCAAAACTTGATTACTAAGAGCATATATTTGACTGGAAACTTTATCAATAATATAAACTGTTGACTAACACACATTTTATATGTTATATGTGTTACATACTGTGTCCTTACAATAACATAGGCTAGAGAAAAGCAAATGTTCCTATGAAAATCACAAGAAAGAGAAAAAACATTTACAGTACAGGATTCTATTTATTGAAAAAAAAATCACATGTAAGTAGACCGGCTCAGTTCAAACCCATGTTGTTCAAGGTTAACTGTACACATATATATTTGACTTCTTCTTTGATAATTGCTTTGAGGTAATTAACAGTTAAATTATTGTGCTAAAGGACATGCATTTTTATAGATGTTTAGTACAGTTTAATAATTTTAAACCAAGAAACTTGGATCAAGTTACACTTCTAAGCGCTTATGAGAGCATGTGTTTTTCTCTACTTTCTAGTCACAGGAAATAAAGATTATAAAAATCCTTACCCATCTCATAGAAAATTGTATCATTGTTTTTAATTTGCATTTTTTCATTTTCAAATGTTTATTAGGAATTGACCTGTTCATGTTCTAAATTAATTGCCTGTTCATGAAATCCACTCATTTTTCTATCTGCTTTTCTGCTGTTTTATAAGAGCTCTTTATAGCTTATGGAATATTAAGACTTAGTTTATCACCTATATTTCAAACTTTTTGCTCCAGGTTTCCAGGTCATCAATTTGACAGTGAGTGGTTGATTGGTGTGTGGAGGTATATAGTAGTGGAGCAGAAGTCAAAGAGTCTTGGAAATTCAAGAAAGTTCTGATATAATTATTTAGTAACAGAGGACATTATCACATCACATTTAGGATTAAACAGAAGAAGTAAAAATAAGTGTATAGAGATATGGAAGGTTTTAGGAGAATTAATGGGAATATTAAGGTGCATATTTGTGGCATTCTATTTTTAAACAAATAATTATTATTTAACCTCACCAGACTATTTATGAAGATTCCCCATCTAGAGTTTATTCTGTCCTAAGATGAGGTCTGAGAGTCTAGTTGTATTGCCCTGCCCTCACTGAGCCCTACCACCAATAGTCAGCTAACTGTACCAATACCATTTATTGATATAAGTGATTCCTACTCATTTAAGGCATCACTTTATTGTATTCTATATTTCTACCTACCTTTTAGTCTGTCTCTTGACATTATCTTCTATTTTCACCAATATTTTTGCATATCCCTAGGCCTACACATTACTGTTTTAATTACTATAGCTTTATACAATGTTTTAACATGTAAATAGAAATATTCTTTATCCCTCTTTTACAATATTTTCTTTATTAGTATATTTTCTATATTAGTAGTATATACTTTAGATTCATTTTATAAAGTTTCCAAACCAAAACCACACTTGGATTGATATAAAGTATATTAAATGCACATTCCAGATATTAAAATAAAAATGACTCATCTCTATTTACATATCATATGAATTTCTTACTTTAAATACATTGCCACCCAAGTACTCTAGAAATTTCCACTTGATTAACCTATGGGTACCACTGAATGCTAGTGTGGGCACCATAATACCTATAATCCCCACTCTGCACTGCTGCATTTGGGATTAAACACACAATGAAGTGTATGTATCCCAAATGGGGATAAGCTGTCCTAACCGCATTTTTCTTGATTTTGATTATGTAACTTGCAAATATCAATTAGAAATATCACATTATTAATAGGCTAAAGACAATAGTCTAAAATTGATATTATTGATATTAAACATGTTTAATGTGGATGCCTTATTTAGATGACGAACTTACTTTATGCCCACAAAACTGACAACTCAAAGTGATCACAGACATTAATAATATGCCAAAATTTCTGATTACATCTACAAAATGTGCTTCGAGGACCTGGGCACTTAAATAATACTACCTCATAATTAAGAAATAGTTATCTGTATTTCTCTCATGAAAAAACTTGGGTCTCGCACTGAGGTATGACAAAGATATGTGTGATGAGTAATTGGGGGTGTGGGGGAGGAGAAGCTGAGGAAATACACGTTCTTTGTCCATGCTAGGATCTACTTCACCTTCAATGCCACTGCCCAGCAGCTGGCTAGGTCACTTTTATATTTCACACATCAATTTAAATGCTAAATCAGAGGCTTATAAAATTTCTGACTTATAACTTCCAGTAAAACTGGGAAAAGTTAAAACCAAACATGGACGAAGCAATGCTGGGGAAAAAGGATAAAATGCCTGGCCTGTCTAACACTGTTACTTCTACCTGCTGGCGTGACCCTTCATAACACAGTGACAGATGAGTTATACAGTGATTAAAAGTTTACAGCAACAGTGAATGGATGAACAATCTGCTAGTATTGCAGTCACCTAATACTCATATATATTTAGTAGACCTAAGAAAAAATACATTGGTATGACATATGCATTATTTCAGTATCTGTACCTCTGACATACAGCCTAGTTCCTTGTACATAGCAGGAAACTATTTATTTAATAAATGATGAGTTATTCTACCATGACATTTATTAGTTTCTGTATACTATATGCAAAAGTCAAATTCTGAAGATGAGAGGAGGAAAAAATAGTGACAACATAAGTTAGAATTTCAGTACTATTAGGAAAGATAATACTAGCTATTTGGAGAACATATGTATTGATTTCAGGGGCCTACTTTTACAAGTAGTGGGTCCCTAGTGAAATAAATGTAAAAACTAAGTTTGAATATAAAACCATGAAGGATAATACCCTTCACTTTTTATAACTCCTAATGTAGTTAATTAGGAATATATTTCTTAAAACAATAATCTTTAAAAACAAACATGTAAACAGATTTGAAGTATGCATATACAACTTTTCATTATGTGTTCTAATTCAACAGTAGCATAGATAATCCCCAAAGGTAGATAATCTTAAAATAACTTATATTTGGATATTTGTACAGGCATTCAGTACAGATGCGTGACAAAGCCTTCTCATTTCTCTAAGGTGGCTATACTGAAAGGTGGTCCAGATTAGACAAAAGGGCATAGAAATATATGCCAATAAATACGTAAAACACTTTAAAAAGTAACCTTGAAATTTCCCCAAGGTAACAATGCAGCAGTTATTAACATGTTTCTGTGTGTTGTAAGTATGTGGTTTCCGGAAAGGGCAAGACAGACACTGCAATGTTTTCTGCTGGCTGGTGGGCCCCTTTTGACCTTTCGGACAGAGCTTGGAAAGCTGTCCCCTTCAGTCTTCGTATCACTAACTCCTTCAGTTCTCATCTCTCAAGGCTCTCCTGACTCTCTATGTGAGTCGATTTCTCCTCATATTGCATATGATTTATACTCCTCACTGCATACTGTTACTTCCTTCATAGCATTTATCAGAACTAATGAATACCTCATTATGTGTTTCTTTACCTTTTTATCAGTCTCCCTCACCTGATTATAAGCTACATAATTACAAAGTGATACAGCTAGCACCTAGTGCAATGCTTGGCACAGTTAACAATCTGGTCAATTGCTGCAGATTGAATGAAACAAAGTAGAAACTAGGTCTGAGGAGGTTTTTTTCTGTAGACTCTAGGTTCAGGGCTGTCAGAGATGTTATAGGCAATGAGTTCTAATCCATTAATCAATCCCTTTACTGGAAATGCTAATTTTCAGACCTAATTAGTTTGACTTTATACATTTTCCTGGTACCCACGCTTGGGTTTTGATAGGCACAGCTCTGACATCAAGACTTCAAATGCTTTTTTTTCTAAGCACCTTCTGTGTGGTGACTCCCAATGTAATTGAAAAAGTAAATAAGTAGCGAGCAAAGCAAGGGAGTGTGGTTCCTGTTGCTCCAGGCCTCCCAAGAGGAATGGAGCCAAGCTGCTTGGAGAGAAAGCAGGCCTGGGAAACCACAGGGTCATTATCCCCCACTGTGCACAGAAGATGGGGTCACATGACTAGATGACAGGGTGCAACGGAGGGGGAAAGGAAGTGCCCTTTGGACTTCAGGAGCTATCTCAGTCCACACTGTGAATATTTAGAGGTATTTTTCTATGTTTCAAAGGTAACAAGTGCAATTATTTCCAAGCACGTAACGGAGAATCCAATAAAGGTCAGGGAGTCTCTCAGACTGAAAGCAATGGTTTCTGGAACTGAGCCAGTTACCAGCTGCACCAGGAAAGAAAAAAACAGCTGCAGATATGAGGTTTCCACCCCTAAGACATGAACGAGCCACCCCTGGATGCAGCGGTCTCAGCCCTCACAGCTTCATCCTGACAAGTCAGTTGAACAGGGAGTCCTGGGGGTGTCAGGTGGTGCCTAAAAAGAACTTGTAATTTAGGAGCAAGGATACCAAGGCCAACATGGGGATGCTGTTACCATAAACCACCTACTTCTTAAGTAGCAAAGTCTTCCATGACATGATTTATAATGTAAAATACTTAGGGAATGTTAAAAAAAAATTAAAACACTTAGGGAATATCAAGTTTTTAGAAGTATATGAATAAAAAATCCAGTTATTCTTCTCTGTTATTTTACCATTTCAGAAACAGTGCCACTACAAATACTACTAGCTCACACTTATGGTGTGCTGAATTAAAAATTCTAGGCATTGTGCTAAAAATACTTTCACCAAAATTCTATTAGGTACTATCATTATCCTAATTTTACAGGCTATGTTTCATATGAAATTTGGACACAAAGGGGTGGCAGAGGGGAGGAGATGCACTCAAGTTACATTATTTAAAAAATCTTCCTGCAATAGGAAGAGATACTGAACTTAACTGCAGATGGTTTTACAGTGTTTAAATATAATGCACCTCTCAGGGCACCTAAGTGGCTCTGTTGGGTAGTATCTAACTCTTGATTTTGGCTCAGATCATGATCTCATGGTTTGTGAGTTTTAGCCTTGCGGCAGTGTTGACAGTGCAGAGCCTGTTTGGGATTTTCTCTCTCCCTCTCTCTCTCTGTCCCTTCCCCTGCTCTCTCTCTTGCTCTCAAAATAAATAAAACAAATGTTTAAAAAAACCATAATGCACCTCTAAGAAAAATTTAGTAAACTTATTTACATAAAATAATTTACATAAACCTTTAAGATGTTTTAATTATAATTTTAACAGGGACTATTACTTTTGGTTATATAATTAGCCACATAATGGTTCACAAATTCCCTGGATCCGTTCTATTATGTCAAGAGTTCTGATGTATGTAAGAGAAAAGTACAGCCACTAATTCAAAATCTTTATCTCCTGGGGGGTTAGGATCTCGAGAACAGTTAAGTTTAGTGAAAAAAATTATTTGATTTGAGACTCTCCCTACTGATTAGCAGTCAGCTTCTGTCTTGAAAGGAGACCTCATATTTCTAATGTTATATTTTCTTCCTATTAAAGGCTTTTCCTCCACAAGAGGTTAAGTATTTGGCTCAGAGTCACGGTTTTGAGATCTCAATTTAAGGCTGCTGTCCATCAGGGAAGGTAGCAAAGAGAAACACTAACAAAAGTCTTTCTTCTAAGAAAGGACAAAGCAAAATCCTGTAGCTCACAGGTATTAGATTTCTAAATACTGATGTCTTTCTAAATATAGAGAAAGGGAAAAGGATCCAAAAAGTGATTTTTAGGAATTCACATAGGAATCTAAAGAAAAATTTCTCCCATTTCACCCGTACAGTGTTCATACTCCTTGTGAACTACTGGTCTTGCATAAGCCACTGAATGGGAAAATATGCAGATAACTTCCCACTACATTTGGTTTCTCAAAGCCTTCTGATTATTACAACAAGGGAAAAGGAAACTACCAAGCCCCTAGCTGTCTGTTCCTTTGAAGATTTTATGCTAACATAAACCCACAAGCGTAGCCAGATACTGACTGAGATATTGGGTAAACAAGTTAGAATGTTCTTTATCTAAAAGGAAAAGTGATGAAAATATAAATCCACCCTCTTTTGTCTAGCAGCTATTGATCTTAAAATTCAATTTTAATTTTGATATACACCACAAAATGATTACTCAGCTTTTAATCTGAAAAACAAATGTGAATAGAATGCTATTAAGAAAATAACAAGGAAGTATTTAAACCATGTTCTTCACAGGTGTTAAGAACTATGTCATGTACTCTTGGGTATATGAAAACAAATATATACTCTATGTGAAATACTTAATACTGTGATTTTCTATTTTTATTTCAATAAGATGGCTTCTAGATTTGATCCTACACAATGAAAATAGTAACATTACCTATTTGTTATAGTTCACCATTTATAAATCATTTTTGTTCACATTATCACATTATCATTTAGTCAATAAACATTTGGTAGATTACTACTTTAGCAAAGTCCCGTGCTAAGTGACTGAGAGGCAGAGCTATTATCAAATTTCACCACTGAGGGAAGATGTTGGAAAAATATACAGCTAATTGTAACAAAAATTCAGGCATCTGAAATGTTACTCTTTGCCTAAGTAAACTTACCACCATTTGTATTTAAAATTCGCAAAATGGCTGATGTACATTCATTAGTACATTCACCTTCGTACAGTATATATATCACAACGCCCCTTTGATTTGTAAAAGCTTGGTTTTTCCTTGTTTGGTATGAAACCATGGAACTATAGGGTGTACAAGATTAAAAATACATATGGATCATTATGTTGTAATGACCCTGATGACCCAACGGATCTCATACAATGATCACATCCAATGTATACAGTAATAAGCTCATCATTTCCCATGAGATTCTAGGACATTATTCCAGAGGAAAGAGAACCTGTCTGGATTTGTAACCTTATAAACATAATGGAGCATTATGAGCATAAACACCACAACTAAGAAAGAAGCAGTATTGTCAACAAAATACCTTAAAATAAAGGTAGGACCCCATGCAGTATATGACAAGGAAACCAGAAAATTGGGACAAATTGTCCACAATAGCTTCCTGTCCAAAAGGGCCAACATGTATATTGACAGGATATACATGTAGCTAAATATACATAGAGCTAATTCTTATATTGTAAAAGAACTTCTAGGTTTACTTTTCAGTTCTCTGACATTTTTTAAAAGCATGATCATATAGAGATGTACTTTTTAACTGTTAAGTTTGCTTTAAACCTTACTCTGAACAGCTGAGTAATTTTAATTCATACATGAAGAAGTAGAAAATAATATGCTTAAAATGCCATTTGTCTTCACTCAAACTATGTGTTTGTCTTTACTTACGAAGAGTGACATCTCAAATGGCAAAATGCAATGCAAATGTTTTATGTGCATGAAGACAGGCGGCATCCGTAACAATTATCTTGAAATATGGTGGCAGTTTACAATCAAGGACATCAGCACAAGCAGAATGTAAATATCCATTTGTTTCTCAAAATAAAACAGAATAGCAGCATTTTAAACAAATAACAATGCAGATTTGGTTTAGTTCATCAGGTATGCTTTAGAACTGGAAGAGTGATTCATTTCCTAACATTTTGCTGAATACATTGTCAAATTATATTGGCAAACAGAAATAAAGCAATCCATTGACACTGTTATTTTGCTTTTGATGACGTAGTAGAGCATTCTCCTTAAAAAGGGCAAAAAGAAAATCTATGAAGCAACAGGAGCAGTCAGAGCTTTTATTAAGGCTATTGCTAACATAATTCCATTATAACTGACATTTAGAATCAACAGTATTGTATTGTTTGTCAACATCTACCAGTTAGGGAAACTGGCAACAATCACATTTCACAGGTCCTCATCTCTCTAGTGTAGGTTAAAAGCATTTCTGGATGTGTGGCGACCTCTTCAGGAAACGAGTACCCTTAGAGGTAGCCAAGGGAACACACACTGTAACTGAGACAGGGTCCTGTTCTCTGGCATACTCATCTGACCTGATGAAGTAAATATTTCCCCAATTTAAACTACTTATAACTTCTTTAATAGTTCAACATTTTCCAGGTTATATTTTCATTGCATGTTTATGTCTTAAATGTTCATTTATATGAAAAACACCTTGGATGGGAGTTTTGTATTCATTTAAGAATTCTCTATCAGAACAGAGTATGTCTTCAACAGAGTAGATCAACATGGCTTGCGAAAGGAAGGAAGAGAAGTAGGCAGAAACAGAAGGAATTTAAAGCAGTCTGTTTAAGGTGTATTTTCATAATTTTGAATTATAAGGAAAAAGCATCTAACTAACAAAGTAGGAATAAAAATATCACCAATCACAAAAAGTCATTGGAAGCTGAAAATTCTAACTCTTCCAAAAGAACAGAGTCTTTCCTGGCAAATCAGACCCCACAAAATCTATCTGATGAAGTATTAACATAAGCTTGCTTACAGAGATGTCTAAAGATAATTTGGACTGTTTTTATAACTTTAGGTTGAAAACCTTAAGAAGGAGCAACTATTATTATAGATGAATCTCACAAAACTAAATGTAGAGATAACTTGTAAATAGGCCACTTATGTGCTATGCCCATGTAATCTCTTTGTGTTTACCACTACGCAGGCTGGTTAATATGGATGGTAGTATTATTTGGAAAACATTCAATTAGGCTCTGAGATAAATGACTCTTATCAATAAATCAATGTGAATTCTAGCTACTAAATATTCTTTAATTTTACATCTCTTTTCTTTCTCTCCTATAGTTTGGGCCTGTGGAAAATTTTGCCCAACTGATCTCCCTGATCTCATGTGTTCAATATGAAAAAGCAAAACAAAAACAAAAACTATTAGGGAAAAAATTTAAGATCTTCATTATCAATAACAAGCATTTAATGGCTACTTTGCCAGGGCCTGAGCAATTAAAATAATTATTTTCATAATATCTCCTATAAGGATAGTTAAGATAGTCATTACGATCGTCATTATTGGGAACAAATATCTATGGGCTCATTTAGTAAGAAGGAGGAAGGATGGCAAGGAGGGAAAGAGAAAGATGGAGGGAAAGAAAGAAAATCAACAGCTAACAATGTAGATGAATAAACAAGACGTTCATTTTGGAAGACAGAGAATCGGTAATGGATACAGAGAGGGAGGGACTGTTGGTGAGGAGTAAGATTTGAGTATGGTCTCACAGGAAAATCAGATTAGAAAGGCTAAGAAGAGAGTTGTCACTTTCTTTTAATTTTCTTGAGTTATTCTCGAGCATGGGTCAGTAAAACATGGCCTCCAGGCCAAATCTGGTCTGCTGCCTGGTTTTGCAAATAACATGTTATTGGAACATAGTCACACTCTTTTCTTTATGTATTTTCTAGAGATGCTTCTGTGCTACCATGGCAGAGGTAAGTAGCTGTGATGCACACCATGTAATCAGGAGAGCCTCAAATATTTAAGACCTAGCTCTAAAGAAAAAGTTCTAAAACAAGGATCATCCTTTTTTGCCTTTTATTATCCTTAACCGTTCCAAATTGAAACCTTGCACCCATTATTATAGATATCTTTATTGCAATGAGGTCTTCACATTAGGATATGGAAAATTAGGAAAATAGTGCCATTTACAGAGTATCACCTTAATCAAGTTTACTTCTGTCTACTCAGGCATTTGTAGTGTTGCACAATTCAGAAGTGATGAATGACAACTAAATGATACCTATTAGTAACCTTAAAAGAAATCAATTAGTGATATTAAATTTAGTTCTGGGTACGCCGTGCTCACCATTTACATTCATGGTAAGTTACAAAAGACATGACTTAAAGAATCAATCATGAGTCTTTATATCTTCAAGTGAGGACATTAATGCAGTAGGTGGGGAAATGAACACGCATCACTGCCTATAAATGGCACGCTGTATGCGTGAACAACAGAATATCATTTCTAAGAATGTCCTTCAGTCCCAACCATCATTACCACATGCACTAGAAATATAGCCTAAGAGTAATACTATCTTAGAAAAGCCATTCGTAGGCCTCTGACTCATATTTTTTCTCTTTGGTGTCTTATTTCATTTGTTACCTGTTTTCCATGATGTTTCTCTAGCATATTAAATAATTTAACACTAGGTAACATTTTGAGTACATTATCTCTGGGAAACAATTAGGGAAATTTGCTTTTTCCTACCAAATATAATTATCAAAGAACAAGTATTTATAAAGGTCAGATATACCTTGTGATGTAAAAAAATTAAGATTCTTCAATAAATATACATTTCATTCTTTGATGCATGAGTTCCTCAGTTGTATTAAATGCCAGTCACTGTGCTAGGCAGTAGAAATACGGCCTTACCATGAATAAAGTATGGTTTCACCCCTCAAGAGGTTCCTAGCTTTTGCTGTGCATGTATGTACATACAAAGCAATGGCAGTTAAACAAGTTCAGAACTAAGTAACTCAAAGAGAAGTTTCAGATGAAAAATTTAAGTAAATTTCTGTTGTCCGAACAGGTGAAAAGAGATGGCCCTCAACAAACAGCGTTTCCAAGAACTTTTCATCATGTAATGTAAAAAGGTTCCTGAAATATCTTGTTTCCTTTAATTCTTACTGTTAAAGGAAATAAGAAAATTATATATATAATTTACACTTTCTCTGTATCCTTTCGTCCTGCTCAATAGAGGACCACTGATATGTTCAAGTCATAGATACATATGCAGAAGATCTTAGGGCAGCTTGAGATCGGGCAGGAGGGAACTACTTTTCATTCCAGCAATGATATTAACAAGCCCTGCCCTGTGAATCACTGCAGCAGTTAGCTGAATGATTGTGAAAGATGGGTACTGAATTCTGGCATCACCAGGTTGGTTTTAGATTCAGCAGGGATGGGTGTGTCTATTCCCAGCTCTTCTCAACATCTAGAGGGTTCTAGATGACCAATGTAATGCTTTCTTGCATTGGGTAAGATGAACAGGCAGACGGGTCAGGAAAGACAGATGAAAAAATGAGCATGGATATCCAAGACAACATGAAAGATTTCCTGCTACCAACAAGAGCCAGTCTGTATGATACGTCAGACGAGACTGGCCGTCCAGTCTTCTCAGCAGGGCAGGGACAACGGAATCCCCACAAACAGGACATGTGAATGTGCACTGCCAAAAAACCACCGTGGTCCTTCTGTGGAGTCATTCCTTTTAAAGAAATATTCAAATGTTTCATGAAATGGTTTCAATTCAGCTCTAAAACAGAGCTTTCATAAAGATGATGGAGAAAAAGCTAATTCCTTTCCCTTCTCATCAAGAAAAAAAAAAAAAAAACTAACAGGTATACACACATCCAGGGAAGCGTTTTCAATGTTGTAGTGTTTTTTTCTAAAGAAACATCTGCATGAAACAGAAATCCGACCATTCCTACTCAAAACCCTTTAGTGGCTTCCTACTGCTCCAAGGGGGAAGACCAACCTCCTGGACCTGGCCTGCCTTCCTTGGGTCTGATCCCTGCTACCTCTCTAGCCAAAATCTAAGTCAGCATTTCACTCAGCCATACTTCGATTGCCTTTTGTTGCTTTGAAAGGTTGTTCTTACTCCCAGTTGATTGTTTCTTCTCTTTTCTACCTTTTCTTAGTTACTTCTTTTTAAAGTTTTTAATGCTTATTTATTTATTTTTGAGAAAGAACACAAGCAGGGGAGGGGCAGAAAGAGAGAGAGGGAGGCACAGATTAGGCTCTGAGCCCGATGTGGGGCTTGAACTCACTAACTGTGAGATCATGACCTGAGCTGAAGTCAGACACTTAATCAACTGAGACACCCAGGCAGCCTCTCTTAGTTAACCTTTTTTTTTTTTTAATGTTTTATTTATTTTTGAGAGAGAGGCAGAGAGAGTGAGATAGAAAGGAGTGGGGGAGAGGCAGAGAGAAAGAGAGCGAGCGAGCGAGAGAGCAAGAGAGAATCCAAAGCAAGCTCCAGGCTCTGAGCTGTCAGCAAAGAGCCGGACGTGGGTCTCAAGCTTGTGAACCAGGAGATCATGACCTGAATTGAGGCTGGATGCCACTCAGGCACCCTTCTCTTAGTTCCTTCTTAACTTTCAGTCCAAATATCACTTTTTCAGAGATGCCTTCCATGGCCTTATGATGGGGTCATCTCTTTTTGCTTATTTTCTGAAATAATTATCTGCTGACATAGGTCTCCTTCATTAGACTTTAAGCTCCATGAGGACAAAGACACCCATCTGCTTTGCTCAGCACTTTATCCAAACACCAACCAGGTGCTTGACATATAGAAAGTGCTTAAATAAATATTTAATGACTTCAGTTGAACATTATGGAACACTAGCCATGTGACTGCTTTACAACACCCAGATGCTTACAAAGTAGATAAAGCATTCTTTAAGAAAGGGAAAAAAAAATCTTTTTGAGTTCTGCTAAATGTGGTAAAACATCAGTTAGGAAATTCCTTGGGAATTAAGCTTATTTTGAAAATAGCTGATCACGTAAAAGAAGTTCAGTAAATGCCACAATATTTGTTGGGTGGCTCTTACAACTTTGACTGCTGTGTGCTGTTTTTTTTCTCCCTATGATGAAAGGCCTTTGGAAATTCTATTCTTACTGACTTAATCTGTGGTATATAGAGAAGCTTTAGAAATTATGAATAAAATGAGAAATGTCACCAGGCAAGTTTACATGATACCATAAAAGCAAAAATACAGTAACTCCAATAAGCTGTTTCTAACAGGATAGGTCGTAAAGGCTATATTTCACACAAAAATTACCATTTTCTTTCCTCCACATGAGGTATATTAGGGAAAAAATAAGACTTAAGAATGAATAACATGGTATGGTGTGATAAAAAAAAGGATAAATTTAAAATTATATACCAATTATGTTTTCATTTGGTTATAAAGAAGTTTATAGATTATTTGTGTATCATGCCATATGGTTATGTCCTGCTTTGGGTTTTAAAAAATCTCAAAAAGCAGTTTTAGTTATTGTAATTTGATATCTTCATTTATTTATGTAAGTAAATAGAAGGCTAATTTTGAAGAGATATAGTGGGAATTTTAAGAATGAAGGGAGAAATAGTACCCCCTGAGAATTAAAGTTCCTTCTCACAAACTCTTGATCTTAAAAGGTAAGGAGCGAAGTACCTTGGCACTGGCCTAGCTTTAACATTTACATTCTCACATTATTTACATAGCGAGTGGACAGGGGGCAGGGAAGGGAGAAAGGGACTAAAGGAAATGTGTGCCTACTGACCACTCTAATACATAATATAATAACACATCTGTTGTTTGCTGCTAAATACTTCAAAGTGTATGTTAAAAATTAACCCTCGCTGGCATGTTATAAACGACTGCTTGCTTAAGCCCTGGTTATTGTCTCAGAGAGGACAGGGTCAATATAACAAATAACTCCTGTTAGATGAAAAACAGATTGAGCAAAGAGAGGACTGATCTTCTGCGACTTTTGGAGGAAGACAGTCGTCTGCGAAGAGCAGTGATATTGTGTCACTAAAACTCTAAAATAATCACATTCAAACAATTCCAAAAAAAAATCTACGAAGTATACTAAAAGTTTAATACTGATGCACAGCAGGCAAAGAATTTTGGTCTGTTTTTATAATGCATACAGGTTTGCATAAGATACAGTTCTTTCTTCATTTATGCACTATAAAGAAGTGAATCAGTGAAAAATAAAAATGTAAAATGAACATCAGGGTGAAACAACTTATGATTATTTTTCTACAAAGTCCTTAATCATATAATGACATTCAATTAGCACTTTGAACAGCAGATAAAAGGCCAATTTCATTTTTCATTAATTTATCCATGTATTCATTCATTCACAAGATGTTTATTAAACTTTTAGTGTATTTAAAGTTACCCAATAAAAAATGTTCCCAGAAAATTTGCACTATTTCCTTCCCACAAAAAACCAGATCAGACTGTGCAATGAAAAAAAAAAGTTCAGCCCTAAAGGGTTGATTGAAGGACATGAAATAGGCAAGTGTTTCTTTTCCATAACAAAAATGTCTATGTACAAGAAGCACAAGTAAGTACCTATTCTCTCCAAGCCACTTTATAAAAATTTAATACTTAGTATAATAGAGGTCATTTTATTTTACAATACATAACCTTACATTAGAAGGAAATGACCTTTTGTATACTAAATAAAATAGCAATTGAATGGTATCTTCTCCTTCATGTCACTTTAGTTCCATGCATGGCATTATTTCTCCAAGAACCAGGCACTATCCACTGGCATTATTAGCTAGCAACACTACCAAGCTATTCAGTTCAGTAAATAATAAATATTTTTATTGACAAGTCGAAAGCCCAGAGACCCCTGGGGGAAAATATGACCCACTATAAATTACGCATAGATTTAATTTTACTTATCTACTTAAATCAATGGGTCTGTAAACTAAGATACTATTTGCAAGGTACACTTCTTAAAGATATATAACTTAGAAAACATTCAATGTAAATGCAAAAAAATAGCAGCTGAGATTTTGAGTGCCATTCATTTCAAGGTCACTTTCTATTATTTTATTCCATTATAAGAACTGTAACACAAGACTGTGGTACAGTGAAAATGTCAGATGTTGTGGTCCTCTGCCCAACCCTGCCTCCACCACTTGCTCTAGCAAATCTCTCTGCATAAAGCAGGCTCCCAGTAGGATGACAATTACATGGCATGAGTTTATGAGGAAAATACAGAAAGACTTTTTTGAAGTCTGTGTGAGAATATAAAGTCTTCTTTCACTCTCTCTTTTTCTTATATACTGTATCTCATATATTAGCAAACCCAGATGGCTTTACCTTCAACATACACCCAGAATCTGACCACTTCCCATGATCTTCACCCCTACCATCCTGGTCCAACTCCCACTGTTTCTCATTTAGATTATTTCAATAGCTCCCTAACTGGCCTTGCTTCTGTACTTGCCGTCTTACAGTTTGTTTAAAAAAATCCAACTGATCCCTGAAAATCCTGGGGCAGACCAAGTCAGGTCTCAATAGCCCCCATGTCATGCAGAATAAAAAGAAGCCCTTTCAATGACTTACAAGGTCTTCATGATCTGGCCACCTAATAACTATCTAACCTCATTTTCTGTCTCCCTTGTTGGTCTTCTTTAGACACACCTACCATGCTCCCGTATGAGGGCCTTTTCGTCCTTGCTACACCCATGGCTAGTAAAGTTATTCTCACTGACAGTCACATGGTCCACTCCTCTTACCTCTTCAGGGTCTTCTCTTAGCGCTCCATATACAGTAGTGCCCACCCCGGCCTTCCATTCACTTTTGTCCTATTCTGTTACTTTGTGTATCAAATATTACCACATGGGATATTTTATGTTTACTTGCTTATTACTTTTTAAATGTTTGTTTATTTTTGAGAGACAGCCAGGGAGGGGCAGAGAGGGAGACATAGCAGGCTCCAGGCTCTGAGCTGTCAGCACAGAACCCGACACAGGCTCAAATTCATGAACTGAGAGATCATGAACTGAGCCGAAGTTGGATGCTTAACTGACTCAGTCACCTTGGCACCCCTGCTTATTACTTTTAAATGAATTATCTCTTTCCCTCAGTTTTGTAAGCCCCACAGGGGCAGGGCTTTCACTGGTGAAAGGAGAGAGATAATTTGCTACCCCAAAATATGCTTCTTTGGCATTAGGATTATATTGTGAGCTGTATTTTATTATTTTATTTTATTATTTTATATATAGAGAGAATGTGAATGGAGGAGAGGTGAAGAGGGAGAGAGAGAGAATCTTAACTGAGTTTCACACTCTGTGCAGAGCCCCAGGCAAGACTCACTCCCATGACTCTCGGATCATAACCTGAGCCAAAATCAAGAGTTGAACGCTCAACTGACTAAGCCACCCAGGCACATCACTGAGCTGTTTATTTTTAAGAAGCATCAAACATGGGGTAAGTTTTACAACTGAGTAGAAGTTACTGTTTTGTTAGAAACATTTATAAGGGAGCTCTGCATTTATAATATTGTCTCCCTCGTTGTGTCAGGAAGAGAAGGTTGACTCTAAATCTCTAGAAACTCTTATTAAGAGAGAAGACACTAACTTAAATCTGTGTAACAAGCTTATCCTTGTTTACAGCTTTGCCTGGTAACTTCCCACAACTGGCCTCTCTTAGCTGGAGCTGGTATTTAAGGAAGCGGCTTGGAACATTCTGGGAAGTTACTCAGTTTTCCTGCATCTCCTCCATTTATATAGGAGACATACATGTTATTTAACTTCTGTTCTTCTCCTATTGACCCTTTATTACAGAGGGATCTCAGCCAAAAACCTAGAATATTAGCGGGACATTAATTTATCCTCCACCACTGTAGCCACAGTATCTAGAGGAGTCCTTGGCCCAAATATAACCAGCAGTGGGAACACAGAGCTGGAAGATTCATGAGAGTAAGGTGACAAACTATGGAGATATGGACTAGAGATAGAGACCAGCTGCTCAGAGATTTCTAAGCTGTAATGTGGCTTTTTCCTTAGGGTGAGACAGTGGCCTTGTTGACACCGAGTTTGGTATAAGAAATGTTTAGCCCAATGTTTAAAACATTAAACAAAATCACACAGATGTATAGATACTCCCCTAATATATTATATGGTCCATGTTAGCAAGAAAACAAACTCAAATTCAACAAAGCCCTAGCCTGATTAAACTTTGTTAGAAAGTCTAGGAACCATGGTAAAATGAATGGAGGTATCCTGCATTTACTCTTCCTTTATATGGTCATCTTTTCCTGAAAAGTTTGTATATTCTTGGCAATGAGACAACTGAATATAATTTTACAATAGTGTGAACATGTGTGGTCTCTTCTAGTGATGTTGTAGTCCTCTTGAAATGTGGTGGGGATGTGCCATTGTGGAGAACCTTGACATACTTCTTTTTTTAAATTTATTTATATATTTTGAGGATGAGAGAATGAGCAGGGTAAGGGAAGAGAGAGAGGGGCAGAGAGAATCCCAAGCAGGCTCCATGGTGTCGACACAGAGCCCAATGCATGGCTTGGTCCCATGAACTATAAGATCAAGGATCTCATAGGATCCATTCCCATTTGAGGAATGAACATAATAAAGTCAATATCCTCATGGAACTTACATTCTAATGGGCAGAGATAGACAAAAAGCAAGCCAGTATTGTGTGTGTATGTATATATACACCACTCTTATACATATACAGATATTTAAACATGCACATATATGCCAAGGTAGATATAAATAAAATAAATGTCAGGTCATGATAAGGAGTGATGAAATATTAAGCAGGGTAAAACTTATAGGGAATGCCATGATGGGGGTTGAGGAAGAGTCCAAAGTTACATGACCAACATTTTGTAGAGCCAGGATTCAAACACGGAGCATTCCAATGCTAAATCTGTGGTCCTAATGACTATGCTAAAGTTAAGTGGCTATGCAAAGGCTAAGCTTCTAGCCTATTAGAGTTGGCAATGCAGAGGGTGACGGTCTAATCAGGACAGAGACACTTTGAAAGGGAAACCTGACAATGAAAAAGGCTTCTCATAGTGCTCTGTACCTTATAAAGAAAGAAAAATATTTAAAAACAAAAATTGGGCTAACTCCCTCCCCCCAGCAGTTCTCATAATTAGTATGGCAAGTCAATGCCTAGTAAATAGGCTTGGGTGCCCTAGTGCCATATGCTGATTGCTCTGCTTCTGCCTTAGAGGCCAGACAGTAGGAAGCAATTTGTAAGTGAGAAGTTTAGGCTTGTTTCTGTGTCATCCATGTTCTAACAGATTTCTTAAAGCCTAGAATTTCCATTTGATCAAGATTAATGAGAAAAACCTAGCTACTCTAGCATAAATCAGGCTTCACTGGAGAACTTGAACACAACCAACAGTCACCTAAATCTCTGGGGTAACCATGAACCCAATTCCACAGGTCTGAGCGTGATCTCCTGCCTATTGTATAGACACAGTATGAGCCAGGATTTAAGAAGACCACACAGACCACTGCAGAACAGAGTCAAGCTGCCAGCCCTACACCATGGTACTGTGGGGAAATGAATCATCCCAGGAAATATGGGATGGATAAGGCTTTTTCTAGATCAGTATTTAGTAAATGGCTTTAAGTTTTGCTTCATAAGAGAAATTTCTATGATTGATCATCCTCACAAATAGGAAGAAACTGGAAACATACCAACACATAGTTTAAATGTTTTGCTTAGATTCCCAGGCTTTTTTATTATTAGCTCAATCTAGACTCGAATCTTCTCTTACCAGCTGTATGACACTGGACAAATTACTTACTTTTTTGTGGCTCAATTTCTCCTACTATGAAGTGGAAATAAGTGGTACCATTCTCATCAAAATATGAGGACTACAAAAGATAGTGAATGTACATGCCAAATGGTAAGCACTTGATGAATGCATGACAGCCATCTTTTGGGGAGCCCACGTCATGTATTTCCCCTCCTCTGAGAATCATCCCCTCACACTCTGAGACTGGCGCCTGTAAGTCTATGTAACAATGACTCTTCCCTGTTTAGCAACCTTATTGATTAAAACAGGGGTAGACCCCTAATATAAGCTGGCCTAATCAATTCTTTCTGTCAAAAATTTGAAGTTAGACCTCAAAGACTAATTAGTTTCTGCAGATGCTAGGTCTGGAAAGTCATATTGATTCAAATGTCATTGGAGGACCCTTTGCAAATGGGGCAGAGGAATACAGTCTTCAGATGAAGAAGGAAATGAAGCAGCAAAATAAAAAGAGGAAACAATGAGAGAACATGTGAACACGGAGGAAAAGACTGAAAGAGATGCTGTCTTGGTCCCTGAACGCTTCCAAGTTCCTAATTCCAATGGCTCCCAAGCCTGCTGAACTTCTGTGTCCTGAGTTCCATGAGATAACTTTCTTATAATAAATCTCCTATTGCTTAAATTAGCTTAAACTGTTCCTGTCTTTATAATCAGAGTTCCTTACAAAAGAATGGTTACCTACACATTTGTATTAGTTTAATACAAAAGTTCACTTTTGACATTCTGTAATTAACTGAATAAAAGTCAGAAATAATAGAGAAGACGTATAGGCCAACTTCCCCCCATCATTTTCTCTGTAACAGAGAAGAAAGCTGGCCCTAGCCAAACTATGAAATAGCTTTGATGTGCTGCTATCCCCTCGTTTCCCTCCCTTCTCATTCTCAAGGACTGTTTACTGGATGGCCCTGAATTCCTGAACAGTGTCTTATATATGCTGTGTCTTTCCTACCAGTAACCATACATCAAAACTTATCTGGCCTTTGACGCTTTCTCGCAAATCCCTCATTTTTGTTTTCTAAGAAGGCAGCTAGATATTCTCGTACATTAACTCAAGCCAACATGTTAATTGATTCTAATATCAGAGAAGCCTTCCTTTTTCATTCCTGGAAACATACATGTGACTTTAGAGAAAAATCCTTTAATTAATATGAATGAAATTAGTGATGGGAAATTCTGACATTGAATAAAGTAGTACGATAATTTTTAGAAAGGTGCTTTTGTGATATCTTTTGTATGATAATCATATTGCATATGCAAATACCAAACTGCACTAGAAAAAACAAAAAGGTTAGAGAGGGATTGCATATTTTTGACATATTTGAAATTATTGAGCAGTCCTTTCTGTGCTGTAGCAAAATTGGTTTAGAAGCTAAAAATAAAAGTACAGCTTAATATATTCAAAATTGTAATCAAATGTTGGAACAAGAAAATCAGTCATAAATGCTTAGTCAACTAACTGAGATTATTACATTTCTATGCTAATCCTATGTTTTTAATTAGCAGATCAAGCAGAAGGAGTATCTAAACAATAGTGTATAAAAAATGAAAAAATAAATTTTCAAGCTCTAATTAAATGGAGAGGCAATAACAAAATACTGCTGCATTTCAGCAACTCTTTATCAAAGACAACAAAAAAACACCTTGGTATATCTTCCTAAAATTACATTTCACAGGCTTCAGCAACCTCTTCTGTTTATAAAGAGTCCAGATGTTAAATATGAGCAGAGAAATCACAGTAAACACCATCTGGCCTTCTTCCCCGAATCTCCCAGTTGGTCAGAAGATCCATTTCTTACGGAAGGCAGTTCAGTGCAGTGATTTAGAGTGTGGGGTCTACAACCAGAGTGCCAGGATCCATATCTGGGATCTGCCACTTTGTTTTAATATGATATTGGGCAAGATAATCAACCTCTCCAGCCATATGTTTCCTCATGTGTAAAATGGGCCTAGCAATAATACCTACTGTTGTTTTGAGGATTTATTCATTCACCAGTAAGTGTTGGGCACTGTTCCAGGCTTTTGGAACAGTGAACACTATAGGTACAAATCATTGCCCTCATGAAGCTTACATGATCAGATATTACATCTAAAGCATTTAATTAGCAGAGTGCCTGGTACTCAGTAAGTTATCATTAAAAGTCAGCTGTTAGGATTACTAATGCTTAAATGAGACAGAATAAAACACTGTCATTCAAATGATGGGAATGTGTCAGAAAGAAGTCAGCACATCTAAGATCTAGCAGTGGCCCTGCCATTAACTGTTTAGATAACCTTCACTCAATCTTGAGCCTCAATTATTTAATCTATAAATTGATTGTAAGGTTCCATTTACTGAAAATATGGCAATTCATGAGACACATAAAAGGTGAGGTTTTAAAAAACATTAAAGGAAATATTTCATTTTGCATTTAAATGATATGAAGCTGCATTAAGCACAAGAATACATTTTCAGTACACTGAAAGCTTCAGTAGAGCTCAAATGCTAGGTAATCAGCTGTAGTTATTATTTTTTTTTAATAAAGAAAAACATTCAAGAATCAATGGAAAGGGGCGCCTGGGTGGCTCAGTCAGTTAAGCGTCTGGCTTCGGCTCAGGTCATGATCTCATGATTGTAGGTTCGAGCCCCGTGTTGGGCTCTGTGCTGACAGCTAGCTCAGAGCCTGGAGCCTGCTTTGGATTCTATATCTCCCTCTCCCTCTGACCCTCCCCTGCTCGCGCTGTCTCTGTCTCTCAAAAATAAATAAAAAACATTAAAAAATTTTTTAAAAATCACTGAAAAAATGTAAATGATCAATACCATACCCAAATCTTTAGCTTCATAAAATATGAAATCACAAAAAAACATAATGAAACGGAAGCAGCATCTTACATTTATCTTAAAAAGTATACTGAGGCGCCTGGGTAGCTCAGTCGCTTAAGCGTTCAACTTCAGCTCAGATCATGATTTGACAGTTAGTGAGTCCAAGCCCCATACTGGGCTCCATGCTGACAACCTGGAGCCTGCTTGGGATTCTTTCTCTCCCTGTCTCTTTACTGCCCCCCCCAATCCCCACCTTGGCTCAAGCTCGAATTCTCACTTTCAAATAAATTAAAAAAAATTTATTCTTTCTTTGCTTTCCATGGATATCAAACAAAGAACATGGCAGAAAACCAACTTTTATAAACAAACTCAAATAAAAATAAATACTGCAGTAAGATTCATCAGCAATAAAGCCATAAATACCATTACCATTTATATCTAGTATAATGTCAAACTTCAATCCATTTATCAAAATTAGTCAGGCTTAATACTTTTTTTTAGAGTGATATCTAACAATCTAGTTACATACCATTTTAAGTAAATGCATGGATACCCCAAAGTTTATCAGTATTCTTCAAAGAGTCATATAAAGTAAAAGTAGGAAAGAAAATTTCATGTTGGTCTATAAAATAATTATAAAGAAAATTTAGTTGATTTATAACTAAACTCAAACAAAATAATCCAGTAATTCAGTAGCTCTAAACAGAAATAGCTTCAATTAGAAACTTAAGAGTATCCAGAGAATCCTTCTAAAAGTTAAATGGAAATTACAAGAACATTTTTCAGAAGCAGGCCAATTTCATTATGCAATTACTTGTTTCCATTTTACAGGTGTCATACTTGTTTATCTATAATGAAACATTGCTCTGCTTTTCTCACTGGTAATCAAAACAGCTCAACAAAGCTAAACGAAGAAACTGTGTCCCCCTCATCCTCAAACTTAAGATGCTATTTTGAGGAGAGATAATTAAAAATAGTTTCAAGTCCTAAATTTCAGTGACTTCTAATCATTGAACAGAATAAGACTTACAAGTTCACATAAAATTTAAAGCACATTAAATATTTTTGCTTTGATTTGTGGGACATAAACTTCACAAGTCATAGACATGTATATATTCTGGTGGAATTTGAGGAGGTCAAAAATGGGGTTTAGTGCCTTTCTTCACTATCTAAAAACTGAAACACTCAATTATGTTAAAAGTAATCAATTTTGAAGTAACCTCATTAGAAATTTTTCTAATGAGGAAAAACATTTCCCAATTTAGTGAGTGCCATATATATTTATATTTAATTTGATATTTCTTAGGAGAAAAAAACACATGTCCTCAGTGCATCTTTTAACATAAATTTACGAAAATCCATTGCAATACTGTTACTACCACAGAAATAGTTCTATAGGATGACACATAGGAACAGCATAATTCACTGCTATAAAAAATTCAAAACAAATAAATACTTTATTTTTTCAACATAGTGTCATGTATTGGTGAGGTACTGAATTGAAAAGAAAAAGAAAATGAATTTATCCAAAAGAGCATTTACAGAAGTTTCGAGAGTAACAAAAGACCACTGGCCAGAGGTATCATAAAATTCATCCAGTAATTATGATTAACAAGGAAAATCAGCAGATAGCTTAGAAGAAATCAATGGAAGTGAATGTAGAAAAATATTATAATGTTGCTATAATATAGTTAATAAGGAAATCATATAAAGTAAAAGAATTTATTAAGGACAAAAAGAAAATATTCTATGCCACAGATGACAAGTTCAGGACTGGTTTGTTAATGCTTCTCAGGGCCCTAAGAGACGTGACTGACCCTGGAATCCTGAATACAACACAGAAAGCCACTGTTGATCACTGGATTTAGGCAGTGAAACCTATTTGTCAAACCTGCTCTAAGTAATATTAAGATATTCAATCTGGAACCTTCCCCACAGGCAAATAGTACAGAAGTAGGTACAACCTTCTAAGATATGTGCTCAAGCATAGGTTGATGTTCAAAAATTTGTGAATGCATGAAAATGCTTAACAAGGAAAAGGGAAAAAATAACACTAGAGCAGCTAATATTATGATTTGGTTACGTGGGATTATTTTTAAAAACTAACTGCCATCTACAACAAAGAATGGTTTCAATTCTGACTATACAAGCACATACAAAAAATACAGCTATACAATATAAATCAAAACGACAATGTGATACCACTTTAGATCTGTCAGAATGGCTAATATTAACAACTCAGGCAACAACAGATGTTGGCAAGGATGTGGAGAAAGAGGATCTCTTTTGCACTGCTGGTGGGAATGCAAACTGGTGCAGCCACTCTGGAAACAGTTTGGAGGTTCCTCAAAAAATTAAAAATAGAACTACCCTACAACCCAGATATTACACTAGTAGGTATCTATCTAAGGGATACAGGTGTGCTGTTTCGAAGGGGCACATGCACCCCAATGTTTACAGCAGCGCTATCTACAAGACCCAAAGTATGGAAAGAGCCCAAATGTCCAGCAATGTATGAATGGATAAAGAATTTGTGGTGTGTATATTTGCAACTATGTGGATGGAACTAGAAGGTATTATGCTATTATGCTATTTAAGCAAAATTAGTCAGGGAAGGACAAATATATCACTTCACTCATCTGAGAAATTTAAGATACAAAACAGATGAACATAAGGGAAGGGAAGCAAAAAATAATATAAAAACAGGGAGGGGAACAAAACATAAGACTCTTAAATATAAAGAATAAATAGAGGGTTGCTGGAGGGGTTGTGGATAGGGGGATGGGCTAAACGGGTAAGGGGCATTAAGGAATCTACTCCTAAAATCATTGTTGCACTACATGCTAACTAACTTGGGTGTAAATTAAAAAAATAAATTATAAAAAGTGAAAAAAAAAGTCATCCATTTTCAAGAAAAGCAGTCACTACACAAGTAGCAAGAAATTGAAAAAAACAGTTCCTTCAACCACAATGCACCAGAAATTAAAGACCTCTACTGGTAACTAATTGACAACTAATTAAGCAGTTTCAGTACTGTTTATTCATTAGAATTTAATGGCTTGAAAAAAATCTGAGACAAAATGAGTAACTACAGTCAAGAATTTGATGCCTGAAGTATATTTAACACCTGAGCAACCAAAATAATAAACTTTCTCTAAATGAAGAAGAAAATCCTTCATTGTTACTTTCAACAAAAAAACATTTTCTTCTTGTGTTGAAATTAATGGTAATGCACTTCTTGCCCAAAATCAAATACTTTTTAAAAAAATCTTTAAAAATATCTATTATAACGTTAGTTGATTTATGGTTCTAGAAACACAAGGACAGTGGCTTAGTTTTATTTGTCTTAATTTCTAGATACATAGTATCTCTACTGACATGTGTTTTAAAATATATGCGATTGTTGAGCCATATTGGAAACATAAGGCATCATTTTAGTTTTAGAATAAAATTAGATAGGTAGCAGGATTTTTTGGAAAAATTAAGTGATCAATTTGATAGAGTAGTAAGTTAACTAGACATGAACAGGGACAGAGCGGGTAGTTTTCTGACTGTTATGAAGGGCAGAAACCGAGTTTCAAACAGCCTGGAAAACCCCCCAGGGAGAAAACGCATGTGCTCTTCCCTATGGCTGCTGACCTACAGTAACCTAAAGCTTCATGATAATACATGACATCGTGGTCTTCACTCCCCTTTCAGGGAGATGGTTCCATGACAGTTCATATAAGGACCATGTAAAACCCAACCCATACGATGCCCTTAATGATAGGAAGCAACACCAGTCAGAGCTCACCCTCGCGATGACCCCTAACCCAATGACCCCTAACCCTTGCAAACATAAAAAGCAAAGACAATCTTGACCCCTGGTGCAGCTGCCACCTCTGGGCCTGCTCACTCTCCCACCTTTAGAGTGCACTTTGGTTTTAACTGCTGTTAAATCCTTGCTTACTTGAGACCGGCTCTGACTTCTTTCTTGGCCAAATTCAAGAACTGAGGCAGGAACTGGGGGTAAGGGTGGGGGACAGATGGGACATGCCACTGACACACTGAGATCAAATAAATGTGTATTTCAGGTGAAGGCACCTTTGTTCTGCTATAATTATGCATTATCCAACTTCACTAGAATATTAAGCCAAAGCCTGCATAATGAAACACATCAGAGAAAAATATACTTCAATAACCAAACCAATTTTGAGAGAGTCCATATGAGTTCAATCTGACAATGAACTCTGTTCCATGTTAAGCAGTATTAAGTTTCCAGTGAATAAAAACTGCATCAATGCCCTACTTCATTTTCCTTAAATATACTTAGCCATATTTTGGATCTGACATGAATTCTTCAAGAGATCTTAAGTTGTATTGACATTTAGCAGTAAAGAACATTTTCAGTTACAACCAACTAAACCCATAATCTATAAAAGCATTAAAACCAAGTCACTGCTCTTAATGTAATTAGGCAAAGTTTTCTAAAATCTCCTTTGAAATAACTATTATGTTATTATTTTCTACCCTTGGCCAAATTCACTGTCATGAATTGTTGTTTAACTATCATGCTCTTCCATGGCTATAATTTATGAATAATTACTTTGCAAAATGAGAATAGGGAGCATATGCTATTAGACTGTAGCTGATTATGTGAATAACTTGTGGTACATCTTATCACTAGTTCATTCATGATTATAATACAACAGATTTTAATCATTAAGTAACTCATTGTCTAATTAGGTATACTTACTTCAGATGAGTGTTTCTGTAAATTATATCAACAACCATCAAAGAAGGCTTTCACACAAAATACGAAAACCAACAAGAAAATACTTAAGTTTTGTGAAAGAACTTCAATGCTGTATTGCATTGCTGTAATGTCACTTTTCTAGTGTTCTATTAATAAAGCCAGAAAATGTTTAAAACAACATTCTCCTTACCTGTGTATACAGTTTTTACTCTCGAGATATGACATACCAGAAACAGCATCTAATGCAAATTTCACTAACTGCTTGGGTTTTAGTTCATCCTTCTTCTTTCTCAGAAAGGAGAGAAAATCACCTCCTAGAAGAATTGAGAGATGGACGAGATAAAATCATGATGTACTCTCTATGAGAGATACCCAGCAGAACAAAAAGCTTTACACATCTGGCCATGCTTTCTACTCATTTGGTTTGACGTAAGCATAAAACCAAGTTTGAAAAGAACACATCTATCAGAAAACAGGAACCATAAACTTCCCTACATACAGTTTAAGTCCTTTAAATGCTTCACACTATTTGTTATCCAATGAGCAATAATATTCAAACAAAATCATATGACTGCCATTTCCCACCAATTCGCCCGGCTAAAATTTTCTGTGAAATTTTGTTTTCTTGAATACCAAATAAAAGATAGTAATCATCAGGAGTTTAAAGTGTAAATGATATCAAATCAGTTATCTGATTCAGTGACCCCTTATGATAATGAAGTCACCCATGGTAGAGCCAGAGGGGCGGGGCGGGGGGGGGGGAAGCAATGGTTTTGATATGACTGAACTGCTGAGCCAGACTGCACTGGTGTATCAGATGGATTTCAGTGATGTCTTCGCACAACTCTTTAAACCAGCATGGTCCAAAGGAAATATAACATGCAGGAGCACCTGGAGGGCTCAGTTGGTTAAGTGTCTGACTCTTGGTTTTGACTTAGGCCATAATCTCATGGTTCAGTTCCTGAGTCTAAGTCCTGACTTGGGCTTAGCACAGGTACTGTAGAGTCTGCTTGGGATTCTGTCTCTTTCCCTCTGCCCTTCCTCTGCTCATGCTTTCTCTCTCAAAGTGAATAAATGGACTTTTAAAAAAGTTTTGAAAATCAAAAGAAATATAACAGTAATTTTCAATTTTCTAGTAGCTACATTTAGAAAGGTAACACTAACAACAAAATGGTGAAATTCATTTTAATAATATATTTTTTTAGCCCTTTAAATAAACCCAAAATATATCAATAGGTATCATTATAAAAACTACAGTTTTTATTTTACATATTTTCATCCTAAGTCTTTAAAATATGTTTATTTCACATTTCATGGGCCATCTCAAATATTTCACACATGTAAAAAATTTTCTAATAACTGAATCTTATCCATGTTAAGGTGATTAGAATAAATGAAATTCAAAACTCGGTTTTTTAGGAGCACTAACCACATATCAAAAGCTCAAGAGCCATGTACTGTCAGTGACCCTTAAACTGTGTTATTCATTCTTCATACAGCATGAAAGACTATACAGAGGCCTGATTATCCTTCCTTGTTAGTGTATAGTGTATTGCATTTTTTAAAGTTAAATATATTAGAATGAAAGTTCTCTAAAAAAAATCATTCCCTTTCTCTATTAGGCTCTTGGATTTTAAACCAGAATTTTGAAAGAGGGATTAGCATTTTAATTGCCATTTCCTGAAGTTTTTAATCCTCTTCACCAAGGATCCAGGCTTTCTTAAATAGAAAAACTCCAGAGGTGAAGACTTAATGGCTTTTCTTTAATGAGAGTACCTTGTCTAATTCTACTTATATGTTGTCTTTCTCTAACTTCTCTTATTCACAAAATCAAGCATTACACTAATTTAGGTGGGCCTTTTACAAAATCAATAGCTATATGCTTAAAAATAATCTTAACGGTGTCAGATAATTAACTTTTTTCTGCTCTTTTAAGGAAAATATTAAATGTGTTAAATTACTAGGAAGATTATTGAAATAGTCTATCAAGTTTAACTTAGTTTTCTGAGCAAAACACACAAAAGCAACAGTACACAGCAAAATTAAGCACTAATTTCTCAACTTTAATAGGTACACCAATTAAGTGGATTTGAAATCAATATTTAGTTCAAGTTATTACTTGGACCAATATTTATATATATTAATTCTTTTGTTAGATATATGTTGGCCTATTTTAGAAAAAGTACAGACTTCTGGTCTTGAAACCACATAGCATTTTGTTTACGCTTTGGAATAGCTTTCAAATGAAAAGAGCGTTTCTGGTATGTGATTTAAAGCAGCATATGACATAACCCCAGGGTTCTGTGGAATCCTACTATTTTTTTTTCAAAGTTCACTCATATTCAGCACTTTTCCATCTGCCTCCTGTTCTTTTTAAATCTACTGCTTCAGTGAATCTTCCTTTACTGGCTAACCCTTGCCCCAAACTGTAAACCCTCTGAAGAGAATTGTGCCTCTGACGCTCGATATTGTGATTTCAGAGCCTACCACACCATGTCTGGCATGTAGTATAATACCTCAAAAAACATCTCCTGAATGAATGAGTAAACGATGTGTATGCATCTCTTCTTGAAGCTTCTAGACTCCCAGGAAGACAATCATTTTTCACTAATTTTAACATTTCTTACTGAGTCCCTCTCTAATGGTGAGAACTGTACTTTTTAAGTACTTGTTAAATATTAAAGTAACATTTAGAAAAGAATAATACTATGTTTCTTATGAATGGGACAGGATGGATGCTGTTAAATTCTTTAAATTCAAAGAATAAAACTTAGTGCTTTTAGATTGAGCTCATCTTGATAGACGCTCCTGTAACACTAATGCCTTAAAAATTGCATCATTTAAAAAAATGATTTGCAAAAACGAAATCCTTGGTAGATAAAACTGTAAAACAACAAGTGCATGATATAATTTAAAAAAACACTTAAATAGCATTACAAGTTGCCTGAAAAGTAATGCCAAGTCAATAAAGGTAAAGTACTAGAAAGCAGAGTGACAGACAGCGGTTTCTGAATGCGGTGACACCGCCAAAGACACAGGCGAAGGGACTGTCTGACTGCCTGTTAGTTAATCCAACAATATTTCTGCCTTAGAGAAATTTCTTGCCTAAAGTCATTAAAGTAAATTTTAAATTTATTCCCAGTTTCTGGTTATTCAAGACAGGGGATGATCTTAAGTAAAGAAGGAAAACCACCATTCCACAGCCCTCATCAGCTTCTTGCAGGTCACTGCACAGAAATAAAACCTTCAAGAAAAATTAAATAATTGTGATTCAGTACTGAAAGCCTGAGCCTTGGGCAAGTGTTAGTATTAAGAACCCTGAAGCAAGAAGTCAACCCCCAGGGGATGCAGTATGAGATTAAAGGGAGGATACCCCAAAAATAATTCAGACTGGGCCAGAAATGTTCCCCCAGGCACAATACTTGATTACGACCCTTAAGTGAAGAAGAACTGGAGAGTGACACAGATGATGGAATTTTTAGATTCACTATCAGTTACTGTAGACAATAGAGTCTGTTCCTTTGAATTCATTCTCTTGTCATTTTTATTAAGCACCAAGTTAAAGAACCTCTCTTAGAATTTGTGATATATGTAATAATCACATATACAGTACATATATTTATATGTGTATGCATGTATGTGTATATGTGTGTGTGTGTATGTGTGTATATGCATATAGTATAGAGTGCCATACCTGACCACTGCAGTAAGAATCTTGGTGTACAAAGGAGGCAAAACAAGATATTTTGTCAATCTGTCTTAACAAGGAATATTGCTATGTAGGTATATTGCATATTAAATCAAGACAGGATGGATTATTTTCTAAAGTTCTTTACCACCGATAAATTTCTAAGAAAACACTTAATATGTTTTTATAGCCAATTTTTGGTTTACTAGGGAGACAGCATGACATCATGAAAAGAGCAAGGATACTGAAGTCAGACTGACCTAGGTCTGATTACCCAGGAGGCCTTGAGTAAGTTGTTTTTCTAAGGTTCTTTAAAACAAGGATTAAGTGCATTTTTTTTTCCTCAAGATGGTTTTGAAGACCGAAATTTTTCTAAAACACTAAGCCCGTGCCCAGAACATCATACAATACTATTACAACTTATTTTTGCTCAAGCTATCTTGCATCTGAAGAAAGAGAGCTGTAGCAGGGCTGGGTGTTTGTCACATATCTGTGTTCCGTTACGCACTTCAATTTCCTGCCCTTCTCCCATTTTGGAAAGTATTCACTTCACCCCCAACATTAAAGATGGTCCTAGAGTGGCTTCATCCAATCAACGAAGCCCATTCCCCTGTCCAAATGGCTGGTTCAGGTTATGAGACACACGGCTTAATTTGGGCCACTGAGATACAAGGAAATGCTTAAAGGTTGGGGGGAAAAGGGGGACGAAGACTGGAAGTACATCTCTCAAAAATAAACATTGAAAATATTAAATATTATTGAGAATTTAAAAAGGTAATGTGTATTAAATACACGGGATAAGTAGGAAACAACAAACAGCAGGGGGATTGCGTACATCGCACTCTTAGCAGGAGGGAGGGCTATTCTTCTCAACAGGACTTTGTCAAAAGATTGCTTACTCTATGCTGGAAAACACTGATAACATCTATTCCTTCAGTATTTATGAAACTGGGAAGAACCAATCATATTTAACAAACTCAGAGAAATGATTATGTAAACAAGAAGACTAATTTATTTATCAATTTGTCATTAGAGAAAAGGGATCATCAGGGCTATGTCACTAAGGACTTCTTGTCATTGAATCATGTAGAGATCTTAATTTACCTTAAAATGACTTCAAAGTATGTTAAATTAAGAGATATCAGTCCCTAGTGGTACATAAAATATATGATTCATCACTCTTGTTTTCCAGGATATAAATTTATTCCTGAGAAGTTTGGTTTAATTATGTTCACTTATAAATTTAAATAGGATAATAAAGCAACTACTATGTTATAGAGAGCTGTTTTGGGGGCCCCATTTATGACATTGTTCAGAGTTGTAGTGATGAAAGTTATGGATGTTAGATGGACCATCAAAAATAAGGGGGAAAATATACAATGAATGCTGATGCACCCTGTTCTCCCTGAAATACAGAATAGATTTTATGTGGCAGGAGAGAAGCCAAAACAAGCCCTTGAAGAAGAAAGGGTCAACACAAACCCCAAAGCAGAGGACACTGTCTGCTGTAGGTAGAGTATACCCAGGAAGAGATGGACAGCACAGAAAGACAGTAGCCAGGAGAATGCTCTATTTCCCAGTCAAGGTGATGAGGGCTTATATTAAGAACTATCCAAATAAAGACTAACGCAAAGATCTAAAAAGACTATTAAAAAGCTATAAATAGGTCAGTTTGTGAAGATGAGGAAGAGGAAAACACTGAACACCTGAAAATGACTACAAGAATATACTGGCTTTCTTAATTCCATTTTTTTTTTAAGCAGCACTTACGGAACAGCTTGCTACCTAAGTAACATAATTCAGCTAGGCAAAAAGCAGAGCTGAGTGTATGGTTTTCCCGGTCTGGGTTAATACATGACATTAGTCTTTCCCGACAAAGTTCCTTAAGAGCCCTATTCTGCTAACACTGCAGAATAGTGGGAACCTTTTGCATTTCTCCTCTCCAGATGCCCTTTGAGAACATAACTCAATATCAATCATGGTAACACATCTATGAAATAAAGGAGTACATTTCACAGTATGTTTAACTTGCTGGTTCAAGAGGCACCAGCTATAATCTTGCTAGACATTATGGGAATTGCCACAACAGATGCCAGAGCCAACTTTCACAAACTCTCAGGATGTCAGCAGTAGAAGGCAGCTGGGACATAATCAGCTTTTTCATATTATGGAGGAGGGAACTGAATTTACCTTTTATTTTTATGGTGGTGATGACTTTGGTGATAATATTGTCTCCATGTCTGGAGGCCAAAACCAGTTTCTTGCCCATTTTTGCAAATAAAGCTTTACTGGAAAACTACCACATTCATTCCTTTACATACTGTCTTTAGATGCTATGACAGCAGAGTTGCAATAGCAACTGTATGGCCCTCAAAGCCTAAACATTTTATTACCTGGCCCTTTACAGGAAAAGGTTGCCAACTCTTATTTTAACATATTTATTGCTCAGTATTCCATACAGCTTTAGTACCTCTCATTTAAATGAGTCCTATTTTTTTTTTAAACATTTTCATTAATTTTTGAGAGAGAGAGACACAGAGCATGAGTGGGGGAGGGTCAGAGAGAGAGGGAGACACAGAATCTGAAGCAGGCTCCAACTCTGGGCTGTCAGCACAGAGCCTGACGTGGGGCTCAAACCCATGAACTGTGAGATCATAACCTGAGCTGAAGTCAGCCACTTAACCTACTGAGCCACCCAGGTACCTTTCATTTAAATGATTCCTATGATTTCTTTGTCTACCCTCAACCAAGATTTTATTTTTTACTCTATGTTTATTGCAGCAGAGCTCAATAGTGACATGGTTTAATGATCAAAGAGAAACCTAGAAAGGTAGCTTCATCAACTCATTTTATTCCTAAGGCTTATAAACATATTCACACACACAAAAATATGTATAATGAGACGGTAAATCCCCTGACACTCTCCCATCCACACTGCACTGTCTGCCACCAAGGCAAAAACGTTCCACTGTCTGTCTCCTTACTTCATGCCAAACTACTCACTTCTCCATTTTGTGACTCCTTACGCATCTCAAAGCTGTCTTTCATATTAAGTATAAAGACAAGGAGGGACAGAAAAATAAGTTATAGAAGATATTAGCTTAAAAGACTCCTGGAACCCCCTTTAAATATTTAGATGCTAGGATGGCATTTAAAAAAAAAGTCAGTGGAACGCTTGTTGTGATGTTCCTATCTGCTACAGGAAACCTGCAGAGAAAAAAAGGAAGACATCAATTCAAGCTTCCTTAGGTAGATTTTAAAGAGATGTGGGATAAAAAGACACATGCAAAAATATATTTCAATGTAATAACCAAAAAATATTTATAGAAGCTAAATATATTTGTAGAAATTGATATTATCATAGGCTAGGTATTTTAGGGACACCAAGGTCTCCAAATCAGTGATGTCAATGACTACTTTATAAGACCTTTTGTATAATATTATTTGAAATAATTAGAAATGTATATTTATATGTTCATATAAATTTGTTGGTCATAGTTAGAATTTAATTTATGCAAAAGTTTTGAACAAAAATACACCCACCAGTTGTGAAACTTTCTAACAGATTACAAATATATTACTTCAAAACAACACATTGCAGCAAAGAACTGGAAATGTCAGTGTTGGGAAAAAAAACAGAACAAAGAAGAGTCTTCTTTTTCACTTTTTAAAAAATTGTGGTAAAAAACACATACCATAAATCTATTTGCTTAATAATAGAATAGTAGAACATTATTAATTATATGCACATTGTTTTTAAAAATGTTTAAACGTTTATTTATTTTTGAAGGCAAGAGACAGAGCATGAGCAGGAAAGGGGCAAAGAGAGAGGGAGATACAGAATCTGAAGCAGGCTCCAGGCTCTGAGCTGTCAGCACAGGGCCCCACAAGGGGCTCGAACTCATGAGCTGTGAGATCATGACCTGAGCCAAAATTGGACACTCAACTGAGCCATGAGGTGCCCTGATATGCACAATGTTATGCTATAGTTATGCTCTAGAATTTTTTCATCTTGCATAACTGAAACTCTATATTCATTGACCAATTTCCCAATTTCTCTCTCCCAGCAGCCCCTGGCAATCACTATTCTACATTCTGTTTCTCTGAGTTTGATTACTTTATTTATTTATTAAATAATTTTTAATGTTTATTTATTTATGAGGGGGGAGAGAGAGAGAGCAAGGGCGAGCAAGTGTATATGGGGGAAGGACAGAAAGAAAGGGAGACACAGAAACTGAAGCAGGTTTCAGGCTCTGAGCTGTCAGCACAGAGCCCAATGTGGGGCTTGAACTCACAAACCACGGGTCATGGTTTGAGCTGAAGTCAGACACTGAATGAACTGAGCCACCCAGGTGCCCCTAGGAGTTTGATTACTTTAACAACCTCAAGTACGTGGAATTATACAGTATGTCTTTTTGTGGTTGACTTATTTCACTGTTTAATGTCTTCAAGTTTCATCCATGTTTCAGACTAGACAGGATTTTGTTCTTTGAGGCTGAAAAATATTTCATTGTGTGTATATTGCACATATTTTTAATCTATTTACCCACTGATGGACATGTAAGCTATTGTGAATAATGCTGAAATGAACAGGGTATGCAAATATCTCTTTAAAACACTGTTTTCGGGGCACCTGGGTGGCTAGGTCTGTTGAGCTCGATCTGACTTCGGCTCAGGTCATGATCTCACTGTGTGGGCTGGAGCCCTGCATTGGGCTCTGTGCTGACAGCTAGCTCAGAGCCTGGAGCCTGCTTCAGATTCTGTGTCTCTTTCTCTCTCTGCCCCTCTCCTGTTCATGCTCTGTCTCTCTCTCTCACAAAAATAAATGAATATAAAAAATCTTTTCAAATAAAAAAATACTGTTTTCAATTCTTTTGGATATATACACAGAAGTTGATTGCTGGGTCACATTGGAGTTCAATTTTTGATTTTTGAAGACTTCCCATACTGTTTTCCATAGTGGCTATGCCAGTTTATAATCATACCAACAGCGCACAAGGATTCCAAATCCTCTACATGCTTGCCGACGTTAGTTATTTCCTAGATTGTTAAGATAGTGGCACTCTTAATGGGGGTGAGGTAATAGCTCCTGTTGCATTTCCCTGATGATTAGTGACCTGAGCAAAAATCCAGAGTCTACACTTAACCGACTGAGCCACCCACGGCACCCCATGAATGCTGATTTTGTGTCCAGTGACGTTGCTGAATTTCTTCATTAGGTCTAACAGGGTTTTGTTGTGTGGAATCTTTAGAGTTTTCTATAAGTAAGATCTTATTATCTGAAAACAGAGATGATTTTACTTCTTCCTTTTCGATGTGCATGCCTTTCCTTTTTCTTGGCTGATTGCTCTGCCTAAAACTTCTAGTATTATGTTGAATAGAAGTCTTGAGAGTGGCCACTTTTGTCTTATTCCTAATCTTAGGGAAAAGTCTCCAGTTTGCACCATTGATTATAATGTTAGCTGAGAGCGTTTTTTTATATGAACATTATGCTGAGGTAATTTCCTTTCATTCACTGAGTTTTATCAAATGCTTTTTCTGCATCAATTAAGATGACTTTGTGATTTTTGACCTTTGTTCTGTAAATGTGGTATATTAAATTTATATTTTTTCAGGTGTTAAATTATGAAGCATGAAACACACATGTACTGAGAATGTAAAATTTCTTGCCACCCTCCCATCCACAACCCACTGTCTGTTACTAAAGCCGAGTCTGATGATCTGATTCTCTCCTTACTTTCACGTCAAATCTTAACTGCCATCTTCATTCAGCAAACAGCAAACCACACAACTTTTTAAATCACTCTTGAGGAATCTAAGGTAGCCTATAGCAGAGTCTCTTTCGACTCTGTGACTCACTGGTGATAACTCTTGATTATTTGGTGAACCACATGTCTCGGTACCAGTATCTTTCCATAGTGGTTCTCTCAGTGACAGATTGCTCTTTCCTGAAGGACCTCTCGATAATTTCATCCACCTGGGGGTATCTTAACTGTCTGTAAGTCACCTTGAATTGTACTGGCTGAATCAAGAGATAGTCTGGAATTAGAAAAATATCCTTTGTAACAATATCAAAAAAATTTACCAGCAACAACAAAATGCTTTGAGATAATTTTAAAGAATGATATGTTACACCTTGACACTGATAACTATAAAACACTGCTCATAGAAATTTAAAGAGTGGAAATTATATGCAACAAACATGAAGTCCATAAAATCAAAGATTAATATTGAGTGTTAAAAGTTAAGTCTCCTCAAAATGATCAACAGAATCAATGCAATCCCAACCAAATTCCAAGCAAGCTTTTTTTGGTTGAATTTTACAAGCTGCTTCTAAGTTTTTTATGGAAATGCAAAAAACCTAAAATAAAGAAAATGTTGAAAAAGAACAAAACGAGAAGAGGTAGACTAGCCAGTTTAGGTATCACTGTAAACTGTTGTCAAGGAAGTGCCTGACTTCAGGATAATCAAGTAGGTCAATAGAACAGAGTTCAGAAATAAATACACCTGTATGTGTCCAATTCACTTACCACACAGACAGCAAACAATGCAATGGGGAAAGGAAATTCTTGTAAAGAATTGGTAGTAGAAGAACTAGATAATTGCATGGGAAAACAGAAATTCAATCTCTACTTCACATAATATACAAAATTAATTCAAAGGACTTCTATAACTAAAGTACAAAGCTCCTAAAAGGAAATGTAGAAAAATATCTTTGTCATCTTTATAGAGGAGAGGATTTCTTTGGACTCAAAAAGCAGTAACCATAAATGAAAACAAAGAAAAAGAAAGCAAATTAAAATGGAGTTCATCCACATTAAAATAAAACTTTTGCTCATCCAAAGACATTATAAAGGTAAATGGGTAATAGGTAAGCCATTGAATTGGCTTTTTCTTTAATTTAAAATTAAACACATAATTGTAGTAAAAACAATATATAACCAAATTTACCAACTTTACTATTTTTGGGTACACAGTTCAGAAGTGTTAAGTGTATCCACATTTTTGTGCAACAGATATCCCAGGCTTTCAAAACTGGCCTTTATCCAGGTTATATAAAGAATTGCAATTTAGTAACAAAAGTTAAGTAATGCAATAAAAATGACCAAGACTAAGATCAAAAGAAAGATACAGGAGTGGCTAATAAGCACATGCCAAGAATTTGCATATGATTGGATATGCAAATAGAAACCACAATAAGGTATCACTTCACACATATTCCACTGGCTAAAATTAAAAAGACTGACACGGGGCGTCTGGGTGGCTCAGTTAAGCGTCCAGCCTCGGCTCAGGTCATGACCTCACAGTTGGTGGGTTGGAGCCCCGCATTGGGCTCTGTGCTGACCCCTAGCTCAGAGCCTGGAGCATGCTTCAGATTCTGTATCTCCCTCTCTCTCTGACCCTCCCCTGCTCATGCTCTCTCTCTCCGTCTCTCAAAAGTAAAAAATTAAAAAAATTTAAAAAAAAAAAAAAAAAGACTGACACACCAAAGGCTACAAAAATTTGTAGAATAACTGAAGCTCTCATATAATGTTGGCAGATGTGTTAAATGCTATAACCACTTGGGAAAACTGACAGTTTCTAATAAAATTAAACTTGCATCTACAAAATGAACTAGAAATTAATTCTACTACTATGTAGTTACCAAAAAGAAATGAAAACATAGGACTATAAGAAGATATGTATAAATTATTTATGGCACTGTCATTCACAGCCCCAAACTGGAAAAAATTCTCAATATCTGCATATTTATACACCGAAATGCTACTCAGAAATTAAAAGGAATATATGCTAATGAATTCAATACTATGGATGAAAACATAGATTCCAGGTAAATCATATGTCTAAATGTAAGGTAAACCAAAAAAAGTTTTTAGAAAAGAACACAGGAGCACCTGAGTGGCTCAGCTGGTTGAGAGTCCAGCTTCAGCTCAGGTCATGATCTAGTGATTCGTAGGTTCAAGCCCCACATTGGGATCTACGCTGAAGTTAGCTCAGAGCCTGGAGACTGTCTTCAGATTCTGTGTCTCCCTCTCTTTTTGACCCTCCCCTGATCACACTATCTCTCAAAAATAAATAAAAAAAAAGAACACATAAATAAGACCATAAATATAGGACACATAAAACTGTACTCATAAAGGAAAAAATGGATAAATTCCATTGCATTAAACCTTGGAACTTCTGGGGAAGCCTGGGTAGCTCATCAGTTAAGTATCCAACTCCTGATGTCAGCTTAGGTCATAATCTTATAGTTTTTGGGTTTGAGCCCCAGGTTGGACTCTGCACTTTATGGAGATTGTTTAGGATTCTCTCTCTCCCCCTCTTTCTGCCCCTCCCTCCTTACTCATGCTCACTCTCACGCTTCTCTCTCTCCCTCTCTCTCAAAACTTTTATTTATCCAAATACATCATTAAGGTAGTGAAAAAGTAAACTATACTGCAAAAGAAGATAATAATGTAATGAACAAAGTAATTGTGTGTAGATACATAAAAAATTCCTACAAACTAATATGAAAAAGACAAGCTAAGAAGACCAGGAGCAAAAGTCTTCAATAAGGCATTTCATAAAAAAGCCTATACAAAGGGCCAAGAAGTATATGCAAACATGTTCAACATAATGAGTCATTATAAAAGCTAATTAAAGGTGCCTGGGTGACTCAGTTGGGCGTCACCTTTGCCTCAGGTCATGAAGTCACAGTTATTGTGAATTCGAGCCCTGGGTCAGGTTCTGTGCTGACAGCTCAAAGCCTGGAGCCTACTTTGGATTCTGTGTCTCCCTCTCTCTGTTCCTCCACTAATCTCACTTAGTCTCTGTCTCTCTCTCTCAAAAATAAATAAAGAATTAAAAAAAATTTTTAAGCTAATTAAAACCACAATATCTCGGTGCTTTATACCTACCAGAATTGCTATAGTTAAAAAGACGATTCATACCTCATTTTGGCAAGGATGTAGAGAAACTGAGACTCTCACATAGTGTTAGTGGTGTTGTAAATTGTAGCCAACATGGATACCTTTTGGCACTTTCTACTAATGCTAAACATGTATACACTGTAACCCAGCTGTTTAACTCCAGGTAGATATATCCAACAAACATGTGCACCAAAAAACATGCATAAGAATATTCAAAGCAACCTGCATAGGGGCACATGTACCCCAATGTTCATAGCAGCACTGTCAACAATAGCCAAATCATGGAAAAAGCCTAAATGTCCATCACCTGATGAGTGGATCAAGAAGATGTGGTATATATACACAATGGAGTACTACATGGCAATGAGAAAGAATGAAATATGGCCATTTGTAGGAAAGTGGATGGACCTTGAGGGTGTCATGCTAAGCGAAATAAAGTCCGGCAAAGAAGGACAGATACCATATGTTTTCATTTGTAAGTATAACAGGAGAAACTTTACCGAGGACCGTTGGGGAGGGGAAGGGAAAAAATAGTTGGGGAGAAGGAGGGAAGGAAAACCAATGGAGACCTTTGAATACTGAGAACAAACTGAGGGCTGGTGGGGGAGGGGGAGAAGAGGGAAGGGGGACGATGGACATGGAGGAGGGCACTTCTGTCCATTTCTTCACTGGATTATTCATTTTTTGGGTGTGGAGTTTGATGAGTTCCTTGTAGATTTTGGATACTAGCCCTTTATCTGATATGTCATTTGCAACTATCTTTTTCCATTCCATTGGTTATGGTATTGGCACAAAAACAGAAACATAGACCAATGGAATAGAATAGAGAACACTCTATCTTTCTAACTTCAAATATTTGCTTCAGGAGAATTTAAGTCCTGCTTTTTGCTTAGAAGAGAAAGCTATGGTATTTAGCACTTAGAATAAAAAGGTAAGGAACAATGCTTTTGATGTATTTCCACAAAGAGGAATAGTCAATGATAAAAAGATGACTTGCCATATTGAATTAAAAAAATTTAGAGATAATAAAATTTAACAGAATGACTGACTTTCCTAACCAATTAAATTCTTAACTTTGATCTATCTTAGGCAAATATAATTAAAACTGCTGACATTCTTAAAATTTTTTTTTAATGTTTCATTTTATTTTTTGAGAGAGAGAGCATGAACAGCAGAGGGGCAGAGAGAGAGGGAGACACGGAATCCAAAGCAGTCTCATGGTCTGAGCTGTCAGCATAGAGCCTGACGAGGGGCTTGAACCCACAAACACAAGATCATGACCTTAGCTGAAGTCAGAAGCTCAGCTGACTGGGCCATCCATGTGCCCCGAAACTGTTGACACTCTAAGAGAATATAGCAAATATAATTATTTGGCACTATCATAATACAAGTAGTACTTAGCCCACAAACACTGGGATTTTAATGAGGATCTGGAAAAGTACTCCCCTTCCCTAAGAAGTAAAACCCTTGATGGAGGACTTTGATATTAAAAACATACTGCCTTTTTTAATAGCTTATGACTATGTGCTGTCATAGTCATTATCTCAGTGAACCCTCTTAATAACACTGTAAGTATGAATTGACTTTCCTAAGACTAATACTCTGAAGAGGCAATGCTGGGTCTCAAATCCGTCTATTTTGCCTAGAGTTGAGAATTCTCTTGTCTACAGCAGCTTCCCAAGTACAGATCAGTGGCCACGTCCTGAAAGGACAAGCATTTGTCATATGTCAAGTGGGGCACATATGACAGTGAGGAACACCAGAATCTTCCATAGGAGAGGGAGGCGGCAGGAGGGTGGGGGTGGGGGGGGTTCTGGCAGGCCAGACAGTGTGCAGCCTCTCAAGTGACAGTTAAGCTTATCTGCGGGCCATCTCACAGAAAGTCTCTTGTGATACATTAGAGAACTCTCTAGTTCTATCTAGAGAGGATACAAGAAAGAATAATGCTCAAAGAGTTTGACAGTAGAAAAAATAAGACTATATAATAGAATTATATAGAATATGTAGAATACTAAGTAAATTGCTGAAGGCCTACTAAAAATAAAAACAAATTTTCTATCTTCTGGTTGTTCTCAATCCAATAAGGTGGAAATTTCAGAAATAAACTGTAATGCTAACTAGATGCATTAGTAGTACTCTGTAATGGTTCATAAACATGCATTGAAATGTACCTTGCAGGATTGGACAAGGATTCAGAAGGTAGGAAAGGCTTTGAAGGATGGAGCAGGATTTGGGACACTTCACATGCAGTCATTTTTCATTAACCGCAGGAGTTCTCCACTCTTACTACCCAATACCATCTCTCTCCCTGAGGACTGCAGCACTGTCACCTGTGTGTATGACCTGTTGGTAAAACTGGAGCTCTTCTGTTATTCTTCTCCATTCCTGACTCTCCCCTACCTGATAATTAGTGCTATCATTTCTCTGATATCTGATTCAAGCAGTCAGAGAATAATGATGTGTTTACTAACATACTTTATCCTGCATGCCTAGTTTACAATCCTCTTCTGAGCCTCTGCCATTAAGCCTTTACTGTTAACTGCTTTAGCCCAAACTCCTAATTAACTTCTAGATTAATAAGAACTCTCTTCTGAAATCTCAAACTCTGGTCAGAAAATGGAATAATCTTGCCTTATACTTTTCCAGCTAATTCATTCCTATTATTCAGACTTCAAACCCTTGAGCATCATCCTTAATCTTTCAACAAAAGATTGCTTTTACCAGTATCATCAACTCAAAATAGGTAATATATCTTCTCTCCCTTCACTACCCATATAACTTTATTTTACAAACAGTAAACATTTCATTACTATTTATCTACGTCACCTTTTCACAACAGTTTCCTAGGTCTTCTATCATCAATTCCCAGAAGTCACAACCTGGTAGGTAAGTCATTTTGTATAAGACCATGTGCAAATATACAGTTAAAATGGTTGTCATTAAAATGATAGGTTAAAGGCTATGGAGACACCATCAAAAGAATTTGAATTACAGAGGTATTCAAATTATTTTCAGTCAATTCTTATTGGATATTAATTTCATTTTATGACATGAATATAAGCTTAGTGAGTAAGCAGAGAGAAAAATGCCTTGTCTAACTAGTATTTTCCTTTAAACCTATTATACTTTTTCATTTTACCTAAAAAAAGCCCAACTGGATTTATTTTTAAAAAGTCATTTTATTAAATTAAAAACTTACTATCTTTAATGTAGATCATAGTGAGATAATAAATAACTCAAACAATGTGGGAAGACCGACAAAAGAAAGTGAACCTTTAAAGTAATTTCTAAATTGCCAGAAATGATTCCAAGAGCACATGTTAGCATTTAGTCTAGTGAGGTCAGGATGAGAAAGAGAACTGTAGAGCTGGCCCTGTCAGCACAATGCAGGGCAGTCTGCATGGGGGAAACTGATCTGACATGACATCCACCTTGAATATATTTCTTTGAGGTAACTCTAACCTTTTCTAGGTATCATTTTCTTGCCTGGCTCCAGTCCCTTGAAGACAGAATCTTGCATAGGGCTTCTAGTATCGATATTTATCAGTTTTCCTTCTACACCCATGACACTGCTTATCTGACTTCCAACTGTACATAAAAATATTTTAGGGACTCCTGGGTGGCTCAGTTGGTTCAGCATCCAACTCTTGATTTTGGCCCAGGTCGTGATCCCAAGGTCATGGGATCAAGCCCAGCATCAGGCTCGTCAGTGAGCCTGGAGCCTCATTAAGATATCCTCCCTCTCTCTCCCTCCCTCTCTCTCTCTCTCTCTCTCTCTCTCTCTCTCCCCCCGTCTCCCTCTCCCTCTCCCTCTCCCCCTCTCCCCAACTTATGTGTGTGCTCTATCTCTCCTCTCTCAAATAAAAGTTTAAAAAATGATTAATTCTAGGAAAAAATGAAAATTACTACTATATTCTGTAGTTGATTCAATCAGAAAATATGGTCTAATGCTTCACTGTAAGTCATGTAGCCAAGGCTTAGGATGAAAAGATGTTTCATTACACCAATGTGGAAATACAGTACGTCAAAAAAAGCTTTCAACAACTTCCCAGTCTCTCGCCACTTTCTTAGGTAGATGATGGTGATATATACATATATCTTCACCTTTATAGATGATTTCTTCTCTCCTGCCTTCTTCCCAGGTGTAGCAGTGGTTAGGACAATTTTGAATATAAGTTGTTTTGAATAGGCCTTTGTTATTCAACTAAGATAAAATAGGTTCTGGTAAATATCTGTTCTTCTTAGTCTTCTACCACTACTAGAAAACAGATAAGTTACATTTTATAGAAATTTATCTTTAAAATCCCCACCCATCACTCACTCAATCTGGTATTCAACTTGGTGGGTATGACTATGATAAAATTTTGGATCTCAAATATAGTCTGTAGACATATGGGAACAAGGAAAAAGTGAATCCAATTTCACTTTTTTCTCTTCCTTTCACCTCAGGGAATGAGTAAGAATTTTGGAAGAAAGATTTACCAGGTAGCTGTATTTCAAACTCCAACTTATAATTATCTTCTCTTGTGGATTAAATAAGTTATATAGGAATCAATTCTAACAGTATTCAAATATGAGAAAATAATGTGGATTTTCTATGCATATTTGTTAGTGGCAAAACTTTCCAAATACAAACTCGTAGGGGCCAACTTCTAAAAGGCAAAGAGTTTATGATCCTTTATATTCCTAATGTTTAACTATGTCCATCATGTAAGAGTGAATTGGTAAATATTTACTGAATATATAATGAGTTTCTACAACAGTTGTCTTTTTTATTTTTTTATGCTTTTTTATTTATTTTTGAGAGACAGGAAGAGACAGTGCAAGCAGGGGAGGGTCAGAGAGAGAGGGAGATACAGAATCTGAAGCAGGCTCCAGGCTGTAAGCTAGCTGTCAGCACAGGGCCCAATGTGGGGCTCAAACCCATGAACTGTGAGATCATGACCTGAGCCAAAGCTGGACGCTTGACCGACTGAGCCACCCATGCACCCCAACAATTGTCTACTTTAAAGCAGTTTATCACCTTCTTATTCTCATGCTTGGATGACGTGAAAGAAGGAAAATGGGTAAAAAGACACAATCAGAGGTGCACTCCCTACTCCTGAGGGAAGCCCAAGACAAAAGGACATCAGTGTGAGATGGCTTAATTCTCCAGACTTATTTAGAACGCATGAGAAAAAAAGAAGATGCTGCAAGTCAGACAATGACTACTCATTTTAAGATGAGAAATTACTCAGATATGGAAATCTAGAAATAATTAACATTAAGTTAGTCATGCAGATTTGAATCACCTTCTTAACAGTGAGGAGTGAGGAATAAAAATTCTGATTAGTAATGAACTAATAAACCACCAGGACCTGCACAAGCATTATTTAAGATTACTAATACTATGATGGCCTGTAGATTCTGTGGACATATCCTTGAGCCCTTAACTAATCAAGGGGTGAAGAAGGAGGTCACCAGCAGTGTATGTCTAAATTTGCTCCTTTTGTATTCTTACACTCAAGATATTCTTCACATGACTGCTGGGCCACTATGAAATACTTTCAGACAGTTTTTGGACTTGCTGTGGAGTTTTACAACTCCTTGGGATAGTGGTGATAGCTAATACTGATACTGGCTGATTTATTTAAGAAACTTTTGAATTATGTTTATACTAAATGACCTTAATGATCCATAATTTCCTTCTCTATGAAATATAAGTTATAGTAATACTTAAGTACTATATAGAGTGAAAGATTATTATGATTATAAAAACTAATCAGATAATTAGTTTAGAAATCTTATGTAAAATAAAGCCCTTTTATTAGTCAAGTATGAAAAAGTTTTTTCTTTTAAAGCTACAATAATAATGTTAGCTGTGTGATATCCATTCCTTTGCCATTACTACTTTATTTCTGTTTGACTGTTTTGTTGTTAGTGACCCAAATGATATGCCTAGTACTGACTGGCCACAGAGGAAGGAAAGTCAAATAGGTAGATTAATGACAAGCCAGTGAAACTATATGGAAGGCAAAGGAATATAAGTAATGAAAATGAACTCTTGGGAGGTCCAGAAAAGGCCAGGAAACCAGATGGATGGCCCAGAGTAAGTGGTCTGCTTCTATTAGGTTAAAGGACAGAGAGTTTCCAAAAGTTCTTAAAATGTAAATGGTCGATAACAAATTGATACTCTTTTTAAATGAGTTGTAAATGGAAAGAACACTGTTGAAAAATTAAATTCTGCAGTCTGCTTTTTGGAAAGAATTTCCAATAATAAGACATGTGTACAATTTTTAAAAATATTCTGATTACAATAATCATTGGTATCATAAAGTACATTAAGTACTTTTTTTTAAAGGCTTTCTGGTTAAATGGCCAAAGCAGAACAGATTTAATAGATAATTTATATAGTAAGGAGAAATCACAGTGGTGTGAAAATCGAACAAAACTTCATTGTAAGCTATCCTGTACCTTAAATACAATTTCCCTGTGACACCTGATCCTCTGACAGAGTGACTCACAAACCCTTTTTTCCCCACAAGGTCTCAACTTCTTTTACTTTACCACCACTGTTAAAATCTCATACTGTGTCGTTTCATTCTTCCTTTCAAGAAGATAGTTGATATTAAAAGGCAAATGAGGTACCTGATATTAAATACAGTGCATAAAAGGTAGCACATTTAAGAGATATGAAGGATCATACACCATGCTCAAATAGGATTTATACTTAGGATTCAAGGATGGTTCAACAAATGCAAATCAATGTGGTACATTACAGTAATTGAATAAAAAAAGTATGTGATCATTTCAATAAATGCAGAAAAATCATTACAAATTTAATATCCATTTATGATGAAAAACTCTGTCAACAAAGTGGATATAGAGGAAAGTATCTCAACATAATAAAGGCCACATAATGACAAGCCCATAGATAATATCATACTCAATGGTGAAAAACAAAGTTTTTCCTCTAAGGTCAGGAATAAAATAAAGATGCCTTCTTTTACCATTTTTATTCACCATAGTATTGGAAGTCCTAGACAGAGCAATTAGGAAAGACAAAGAAATAAATGCACCTCCAAACACAAGGAGAAAAGTAAAACTGTCACTACTGCAGATGACATGGTATTATATACAGAAAACCTAAAAGCTGCCATCAAAAAATTGTTAGAACTAATAAAGAAATTCAGTCATGTTGCAGGATACAAAATCAGTACACTAAAATCTGCTTTTTTATACTAATAATGAAGAATCAGAAAGAAAAGTTAATAAAACAATGTCACTGACAATTATATCAAAAAGAATAAAACATCTGAAACTAAATTTAGCCAAGGAGGTCAAAGATCTGTATTCTGAAAACTACAAGGTATTAAGAAACTGAAAAAGACATAAATAAATGGAAAAATATTCCATGTTTATGTATTAAAAGAATTAATTTTGTTAAAATGTCCATACTACCTAAGATAATCTACAGATTTAATGCAATTCTTATCAAAATCCCAATGGCATTTTTCACAGAAATAGAATGAACAATCCTAAAATCTGTATGGAACCACAAAAGATCATGAATAGCCAAAGCAATTTTGAGAAAAAACAAGGCTGGAGGCACCACAGTCCCTAGTTTCAAACTCCATTACAAAACTATAGTATTAAAACAGTATGGTGTTGGCATAAAAACAGACACATAGACTAATGGAGCAGAATAAAGAGCCCAGATGGTCAATTAATTCATGGAAAAGGAGCCATGAATGTATGATGGGGAAAGAACAGTCTCTTCAGTAATCTGTTCACATGTAAAGGAATAAAAGCAGACCACCATCTTTTACCATACACAAAAATTAGCTTGAAATGGATTAAAACCTTAAACTTAAGACCTGAAATAATAAAACCTAGAAGAAAACATAGGTGTTAAACTCTTTAAAGTAAGTCTGGGTGTTGATTTTTAGAATTGGACACCAAAATAAAAGCAACAAAAGCAAAAATAACAAGTGAGAATGTATCAAATTATTTTTTGAGACTACATCAAATTACAAAGCTTCTGCATAGCCAAAGAAACCATCAACAAAGTGAAAATACAACCCACAGAATGGGAAAAAATATCTGCAAACTGTGTATCTGATAAGGAGTTGATATCCAAAATATATAAAGAACTGAAGTAAGTCAATAACAGAAAACCAAATAATCCGATTTAAAAATGAGCAGTCTGAATAGACATTTCTCTGAAGAAGATATATGAAAGGACAATAGATACATTAAAAGATGATCAACATCCTCAGGTATCAAAGAAATGCAAATTAAACCCACAATGAGGTATCATCTCAGCCCTGTAAGAATGGCTAATAACAAAAACACAAGAAATAACAAGTCCTGGTGAGGAGGCAAAGAGAACCTTGTATACTGTTGATGAGGATGTAAATTGATGCAGCCACGATTAACCCAGTATGGAGGTTCCTCAACAACTTAAAAATAGAACTGTCATGTTATCCAGCAATTCCACTTCTGGTTATTTACCCAGAGAAAACAAAAACAGAAACTTGAAAAGATATTTGCACTCTCGTGTTCATTGTGGCATTATTTACGGTAGCGACGGTGTGAGAACAACCTGAGTATAGATAAATGGATGAATGAGTAAAGAATTTTTGGCATACATACACACGATGGACATTGTTCAGCCATAAAAAGGAAAATCCTGCTATTTGCAACAACATGCACAGAACCTGAGGGCATCATACTATGTGAAATAAGTCAGACAAAGAAAGATGAACTGTATAATCTCACTCTATGTGGACTCTAAAAATAAAACAAAGTCAAACAAAAAACCAAACTCAAATAAAAGAAATCAGATTTGGGGTAACCAGAGGAAGGGGATGGAGGATGGGGGAGTGGAAATAGGAGAAAGATGGTTAAAAGGTACAAGCTTCCACTTATAAGGTAAAAATAAGTACTAGGGATATAATGTATATAGCACAATGCCTCTAGATAACACTGTTATATCATATATATGAAAGTACTTATAGAAGTAAATTCTAAGATTTTCATCACAAGGGAAAAAGCTTTTCTCTTTATGCTTTCTCTTTTTATTATGTCTATATAAGATAAAGGATGCATATAGTGGTAATCATTTCACAATATATGTGTCAAAATTTCATGCTATATACCTTAAACTTACACAGTGTTGTATTTTAGTGATATCTCAAACTGAAAGGGAGAGAGAGACAGAGAGACAGAGAGAGAGAGAGAGAGAGACAGAGTGAGCGAGTGTGAGTGAGTGTCCTGGCTTGTCCCATTCAGAAGCTCAACAGAAAGAAACGATCTGTGGAACTGGAAGGCCAGAGACTGTGTAGTGGCTCTGGTTCACTGCCCCGGGCAAAGCGCTAGCTACTCCGGGCCTCAGCTTCATCATACATAACTGAGGCCAAGTAACAGCCACCAAAGAGGGCAATCGTGAAGATTCTGAATTTAGTATAGTGATGGACACACAGAGAGCTAAACTTGAAAAATACCTGCTCTTGTTGCTATTACTAATGTTGTTACTGCAATTATACTGAACCTCCCCCAGAATTCCAGTTTGAGAACAATGCTGTAGCAGAACATTAAAAAAAAAAAAAAAAAGCATATATATTCACTAAATTTCAGGTAGACACAAGGCAGCCATTCAGAATGACAACTAAAACTACCACAAAAATGTGACACTTTGAGACTAAGAGAAAATAGTAAGGTAATATAATTTACTTCATTAGAGTACACTAATATTTTTGTTCTGTCTAATGTGACATACTGCTAATGTTGCACTTATAATAGATCATCACTATTCTGCTACATGATAGAAGAGAACTTTGAATGTCTGAAATTTTATTGATCTCTGTTGCCAACTCTGCGCTCTGCTCCTTTCCTGGCTATCTTCCTCCTCATACTGCAATTTGACTTATGTGAGAATATAAATTAAAAAAAAACACACAAAGAAAAACAACTCTACACATAAATAATGTAAGAACTTAGGTGAGTGTTATAAAGGTTCCAATTCAAGAAAAAAGAAAACCTAATCTTTGGTAAATATATACTAACTGAAAACTGAAAGCTAATGTCAAAGAGATACTAGTATGTCTTGCTAAAATAGCTCCCAAATTGTTTTTCTATAATTATTTTCTGAAAATACATTTTAAAACTAAAAATGCTTATAAACTTTATTATGCCATAGATACACATGCCACCAAAATGTGAAGAATCCCAGGTAACTATTTTGTAAAAAAGCAGTATTTTAAACTGAAAAAGATAATATTATTATTATAAAATATATTTATAACAAGTTCCAACTATGATTAATTTCTAATCTTGATTAGATATTTTTAGGTGGTGGACAGGAACATGTTAAGAATGCTAAGCAAATGCAAATTTCAAGATATTTTTACCCAAAGAATTATCCAGAAAGGAATATTAAAAAGTTAGGGACTTTCATATTTTTGGTATTGATTTGTGGATCAGTTTTACAGCCAGGTATAATGTAATATACTAGGGTTCCATAAAAATAGAAAAATGACAAGTAACAGTGTTAATGGAAGAGCTACATTTTCTTACATTATTTTTTTTAAGGTCTTAACCTATCAGAATTTTAATAATTGCCCTTGCTTTTAAGAAAGGCCAAGGAAAGAGAGGTGAGAGATCATTAGAACTGAGAGAGAGAGACTGAGTGGTTTGGGAGTATACAGAAGAGACACAGAAAAAATTAGAACACTAATCATTCATGTGGCATTTTGGTGCTTAACAACTGATTTTAGTTAAATTAGAAATAGCTGGTTCAAATAAAAATTTAATATGATATGTAAGATATATCATTATATATAGAGAAAAAAATGAATACTAAGGATGAGTCATCAGTTCATTCATCTTGTCTCTGTGTATACTGCCAGAGAATCATCATGTGGTTTAAATGAAGTTCTGTGTTAAGATTAGTCAATACTTAGCACAGTAGATTAAAATTTACTCACATTTTCTATCACTTAATCTATAACATACTGTATCTGAAAAATAGTTTATGTCAGTGAATCCAATTTATACTCAACAGGAGAACACATAAATTCCAAGGTTTATTTATGCTGAGCTACTGTGAAAAGTTGGAGCGGCACATTCTTGGAATTATTCAACAGTCTAAGCTTTTACCAGCCTCTGGATTATATAAAACAACTTCAATGTCCATTCTGTAATGAAAACTTTAGCTGTGCAAAAAAATAAACTAAAACAGATCAAATCTTTCATCCACCACAGTTAAAAATTTTTATGGCCTTAGCAACTAGGATATTATTCAAACAGAAAAACCCATATGGCTCATCTTGCTGAAATGGATAACACACGTACCTCAACATTATCTTGGAAATCCAAGGACATTTTGAAAGATGCTTGACATCAACATCTTTCCTTTTGGCAAAAACCTTATCATCTTTCTTGGAATACTGCCAGAAACCATCCTAATTTGGACTCAAAAACTACTCTTCAGAGCTTAATGAGTTCCCATCTCAACTATTAAAATTAAACTCTTCATAAATCTATCTTCAGTACACTCAGGGGGTGGAGACAGTTCAGCCAAATTATTTTATTATCTAACCTTGTCTTATATACTCTGGTTTTCTGTATATCCCGACACATTTCAGAAATTGTTATTTGATTCATTCTTTTCCATCTCTGACAGGTTTTGAGCTCTCCAAAGATCACTTGTCCTCCAATCTACCTACTTAGTATCCACTAGACTCTAACTCTGACTTGTCTATCTTCTGTTATGAATTTCTGAAACTGAACCGTGATATTTTGCTTGAACTACTTTCCAAACTCTTTCCTATTACAAATAGGTATATTAATATTTCACCTGTATCATATTTCCTTATATATTTATGGTTAAGTTTAGATAAAATGTTTGGTCCAGTGAAAGTGGCTACCTGACATTCTACTGTGTTTGTATATTTATTTTTCTAAAATGTAAATGTTTTATATTTAAAAATATGAAGGGAAAACTTACTGACTGATACATTAATAGCACTCTTGTTTTAAAATGTAATTCCTTGGCAATGCTCTAGTAGGAAAAGAAATAAATGCCTCATATTAATTTTTAATTAGTTAATTAACATTTTCACTGAACTAGCTGGGAAAAAATAAGTAACTACTAATTCTTTGAAAATACTGACAGTTTTCAAAGGTTGGATATAGTTTACCCTGAAGTATGTGGGCACAATAGGAATCTGATAGCTGGCTGAAATGAAAATCCAATCTATAATTAATGTTAGTTTCAGCTCAGATTAATTAATCAGCAGCTAATATTTACTAAGAATTGAGAATGTGGTAGACGGTGGCACATTTGTTACATATATAATTTCATTTAATTCTGAGAATGTTATTGTTCTCATCCTTCATCTTATAAGTAAAGATGTTGAGGCTTACAAAGACTCAGTAACTTTCTCAAAGTCATACATCTAGAAGTACTAGAGTAGGAATATAAACTCATATATGGCTCCAAAGCTAGAATGATCAAGTCACTCTGAAGTATTCCTGCTCCCAAATGAGAGTTAGAGTGCATTTTGAATTCCATTGAGCATTTCTTTTACTGTAATGTTATAGTGAACAACAAGACAGCTATTATATATCCATTGTTATAACTCATCAGTGAGAAGCCTCAAACACGTTGAGGGTATTTTTCCGCATTGAGCTTTTTTAAATAGTTCTCCAAAGAAATCTTGACTCCATAATCAAATACACTGAGATGATATTAATCTGGTAAAAAGGGATATTTACATAGAGATGAAAAAATATTTTCTGATACTCTTATTCATAAATATTTAAATCTCTATTATGATTATGACTAGGGTATGGGGCTTAGTTCATCATTTACAAACTTATTTCTTATATGGATCTGCTTTTATACAAAATACTATTGAAGGTTTCTGGGAGCACAGGCTTCTCAGGAGCTAAGGGCTTTTCTAGAGAAATCTCTCAGGTCAGATTGGATGTTACCTGAACTGCTGATCTAGAGGCCTGAAGTTTGGGAAATATTCATGAATCCTTCCTACAACATATCTATTTAGATAGTCAAACAGTGGAATTTATCTACAATTTATCTCCACATGAGTGAACATAGATATTCAAAAATTTTTCCTCAAGTACCCTTTATGGTAGCAGATGACTAGGAAAACAATTATCAAGCAGGGCAGAAACACATGCAGGGACAGAAAAAGGCTTTTTATTGCGCTTGCTGTGTACTCAAAGTAACAAAGTCATTCCACCGCTTACAACACAGTTGTACTGGGAACTAAACTGAAAATGGCTGCCCCTGACCTATGCGGCCCTTCATCATTCTATCCCTTCGACCTCTGCAACCTCATTTCCCAAGCCCTCCATGCCTCACTCTACCCTATTCCTGTTTCTCAAGCATGAAAGTCATTCCGATACACATCATTTGCACTTGCTGTTTTGTGCCTTTTGCAAAGGAGATTACTTTTACCTTTCAGGTGTTAACACAGATACCACTTTTTCAAAGGCCTCTAAAATAATTTAGGTGCCACCTTTTACCATCTCTGAGCAAATCCTTAAATAGCGAAGCAATAATGTTTATTTGCAATTATTGTTAAATATTTATCTCTTCTACCACACTGAATTCAGTGAAGGAAGAAGTCATGGATATATTTTTCACCAATGCATATGGCATATGGAACATAGCTGGTGCTCAATAAGTACTTATCAAATAAAGTAATTAATCCAAACCTCACAATAGTGTTTTATGAAGAATGGCAAACCTTGAAAAATAACAGGTATACTTTTAGGTTTCAAAGTCACTTAATACAGGGTGATATATGTTTCCAGTAAAAAAAGAGTCATTTTGAGAGCTTATTTAATTATTTTTGTCAAAACTAACTAGTTTAGAATATTTGAAAGAATAAAGCTACCTCAAATTTCTGCCACATTGGCTTAAAAATTCCAACTTAAAAAGAATTGAATATAAACTCTTAAAAGTAATCTCAATGATATAATATGTATAAATTTCATATGTGATTACCTATTCTTTATTTTTTAAAAGCACGTTTAAAAATGTAAAAAAGAAACTACAGTCCAGATATCTAGGCCTTTTGTTCTATTCAACAAATTATAGATGTTACCTATAGGAAGGGTTTCTTAATTTAAAAGTCAAGATACAAAGTATACACATCCAACCATGTGCTGGTGGTATCATGTTAGAAGAGAACTTTGTTTGGAAGTCTTTATCAAAGACCTGAAAATACCTGGAATACCACCACAGACCGACTGACATATAAGAGAAGGAAAACAAAATAAACCAAAGTCTTAAACAGGGGCAAAACTGAAAATATTCAGTATATGTATTTTTTCCTAAGATAGAAAATTATTAGGGATGACTTATAAATCCACTTCCTTAATTTCTTTGTTTGCTAGAGAAAGCCTGTCAGTTTGAATGCAAATAGTGTCAAATCTAATACTGTTTTCTCAAGTATGGCACAGAAGAATTCCCTGTTTCTAGCAAAGGTTACGTTTTCTAGGTGTATTTATTAGACTCTTAATCTCAGGCCCAGCTGTGTCGGGCACTGAATCATATTCTTCTTGGTATTGAAATCCATGCCCACAAATAGGTACTAGTGACAATCTACTTTCGGTTTTTCAGAGAAGGACAAATGAAGGCAAATAAAGAACAGGAAAATTCCACACACATAAAACCTTGTTATGACAGTTTCTAATATTCTGTTCACATTTTCAATGACAGGAGGCTATACAATGCTTAATATAATGTGCAAGCTCTCAAGATGAATTTGCGAAGATGCGTTATGTTACACAGCATCTAAAACCTAGCAACAGAAAAAAGAGCCCCTAAATGAGAAGAGAGATATTAAATATGAACAGAAAACTAGTAAAGAAATGAGAAAAGAAAAATACATAATGGATTTTTAGAGGTAATTAATTTGGCTGGTCATAAAATGACCATTTAGCAAGGAGAAGATTGATTTCATCCTCCAAATTTATTCAAATTTATATAGGGCCTACAAGAAATTCAGGATTTTCCATGAAATTCGTCATTAATATGAAGCTCTCCACATCATTTGCCCTTGGAAGCTGATAAAGACAGCAAGAATCTAGTGTGTTCAGTTCAAGGTATTTACCACAAGAGGACTCCTTAATTTGAAACAGTCATTACTGCGATCTACAAGGCTTTGCAGGATTGGAATTCCACTGCCTCTCTAACCCCATCTCCTACTCCTCTTCCCTCCCCCTTTCTGAAACTCCCAAGTTTGGAATGCCCATCCTCCACATATCTATGCAGCTAGTTCTTCCCTCTCTCGGGCTTTTATTCAAATGCTCCATGCCTACTGAGCCTCCTTCCCTGGAGACTTTCTCTAGGACTTCAATCTCTACATCTCCTCAATATAACTATCTTCTTCCTTCCACACTTCACTTTTTCATACTATTCAACATAATATTTTACTTATTTATCCAACCTATTTCTTCCCTCACTAGAATGTAAGCTTCATGAGAATAGGATTTTTGCTTTTTGTGGAGTCTTTTGGTATGTTTTCTTCACTGTTGAATCCTCAGTACCTGGCATCCCACTAGGCATTCAGTAAGTCCTGAGCATGAGTAAATAACCTAACAGAAAACCTAGATGTAAATGAGTAGCTACGGATAGAGGGATACACCTTCTCAAATATTAATGCAGAAGTTTTTCATTCCTTCCACAAATTTAACAAGAGTGCAGAGTTTGTCTGGCTATCATTTCTGAATAACTTACAACTCGAAAGGGATAAAATTTACAAACTAACGTGAGAAGATACCATCGCAGTATCTTTGGCTAATGCTGACAAGAGGCATTTGTTTAGTTTCTATGTAAAATAGTCTGAGTATTTATGGCACTTCAATGAAAGTAGGAAAAATCCCAAAAATTCACTTTTCCACTTTCATTGTAAATAAAGTATTTTTTAAGAACTTTGATTCAACCAACTTTCAGTTGTCTTTTAATCTTAGAAAAATAGTCTGTGCTCTTCACTGCTTTAATAACTGCTTTCCTTATAGCTCTGATAATAGGAAAAAATCCCACAGTAATAGGCACTTTGAGATTCATACACATTAGATAAATTATAGGGGAAAACCTATTTATTTGTAATGACAAGATATTATATGTAAATTTTTATTTTTTACTTGAGTTAAGTTCTACAGTTTTACTAGTCCTGTTTGCACTTTTCATATTTGCATCAAATATAAGTAGGCTTTTGACATTAAAGCAAATTTTTGTGTTTAACATACATCTTTGAACTTTATGTGAGAATCTCAAGACTTTCCCATGTATAGTACCAAAAACTTAAAAATGATAAACAAAAAACTAGTTAAAACTAATCAGTTGCTTAAAGAACCATTTATTCATGTGGAAGGATGCCTATATATTCATCACACCCACACTTTCCTTTCAATCATTAAAGAACTTTAATTGCCATAAAGTAATTTTCAAAACAGTATCTACCACAAGGATATGGTTCAGAACACACTTTGTCCTGCTCACCAGGCTACCTGCCCCCTTGCAGCTATCAGTGTCATCAGATCCTTACAACACAGGAGTAATATTGTGCAGATATACACAATGCATTTTTGTCTCAAATGTACCTTGAAAACTTAATGTCAGCAGACATATCAACCTTTTTCTCATTTCATTGATAAAAAAGGGAAATCTCTGTACACTTCTTTAGAATCACTCAAGTCAAAAAGGTGACACAGTTGTAGTAAGAGTTAGGATATTTTAGGTTTTTCTAATATCCTTCTTCTGGGTTAATGTATTTAGCATTTAGCTCCACCTCAGGGGAAGAAATCTACTAAAAGAAAGTGATATATCTGAAGAAGAGTAGGAAAATGTCAATACCACACGCATGGAATACTACCAGCTTATCAATTTATGTCACGTGTAAAATTAACTGATTTCCAAGAATGTTACTGCTTTTAGCATCTGAAGAAATGGCCAGTTTAAACTATTCCATCTGCATTTGTTTTGGAATATTAGGCAGCAAATGAAACACAAGGGCAAACCAGTGTATCATTCGGCTGAGAAAGAATATCAATTTAAAGATGTTATCTTTTCAAAAGGTTTTGGAAGTATTTTACATTACATCAAACTATTACCTGTCATATAAAATGGCAACAGAGAACATTTATTTTGTTTTTCATTAATGTAATATGCTTGAATTACAAAGTGAATGTCTAAGTTTAGATAGAACATCAGTTAACATTTACAAGAAACCTTCCTCATTTTCACAAAGTGAAACTTACAATCCTCTAATTATTACACTCAAATTCATATCAAAGTTGTTTTTAAAGAGTATTCTATTAATAGCTCCAAATGTAGGTCCATAAAATTAGGGGCTTCTGAGGTAATTAACAAAAAATTCAACCACTCAGTTCACATCTCATAATTTTTAGTAAAAAAAATACTTCAAGTATTACTATGTTGCTCTTTCCTTGAGCTCAAAATTTGACACATTACACAACTGGTCATGGGTTAGAGTTTATGTAAGACCAAATGCCAGTTCAGATTTTGAGGGCTCTCCTTTTTGAGTGTCAGGAGCCATGTTCCTTAATCTTCTCTTGGCACAATTTACCTTTGTTACATTTATGATGAACAAAAGAAACAAATACCAGGCAAATATCCAGAGCCGAAACACTGGGACTTTGTTCCCAATGAAGCAGGAACTGTCATTTTTCAGCGACCACCATAATAACCTTCTATATCCACATAACTGAAATCAGCTGTTACATCACATACATACATAAAATATTATTATGAATTTAAGGAGTAGTTTATTTTTTAGAAGAATTTGACCTCCCTGGGGGCACTCTGGTGACTTAGGCAGTTAAGTGTCCAACTCTTGATTTTGGCTCACATCATGAACTTTGCAGTCACGAGATCAGAGCCCAGCGCTGACAGCATGCAGCCTGCTTGGGATTCTCTCTGTCTCTCTCCCTCTCTCTCTCTCTGCCCCTCCCCCACTCATGCTCACATGCACTCTCTCTAATAAATATTTTTTTAAAAATGAATTTAACCTCCCAGCAAAAATTAGTGAAATTACTCACAGAAATTATCAACTGAAATGAATTTAAAGAAAAGAAACAGTGACTGTGGAAATGTTTCTACTGAGATGTTAAAGACATTCAGGATATAAAATAATCATGCTGAGATTTCTAAGCCAAAATCTCAAGACTATATAAACTATATGAACTCAATTTTTTAAAAAATATGTTATTGAAAGGAGATATATTTTGATGACGTCTAAACCTGGTAAAAATTCTTCAATACTTCTAAAAGTTTCAAACTCATAAGTCATTTTAAAATTAAGATAAATTTGGGTACTGCCCAAAGGCAGCATCTGTATGAGCTTTGGAATGTACCGTATAATGTAACATTCAATTGGTTCCAGAAAGTTCTGAACTCAGACAGAACATCCAGGTCAGAAACAAAGGGGCAGTGACAAGTCTCTAGGGAAAGAAAGTAGGCTTACTAAACTTAATCACTTCTACTCAGGATATGCACAAACATTGTTGCTTAGTCTCCTCATCATGTGTGTATCAGTGGAAGCCCTAATTTAATCACATAAGAAAATAAATGACACCTGACTGGACTATATACATTTCTTTAAGTAATGCCTGTCACTTAAAAAAATTTTTCTCACAATTTACTTCATTTAAACTAAGTAATAAACAATGTGCTTACAAAATAAAATGTCTTTTTAGCATATTAGAGATTTTTGTTTTTAGCATTTCCTAGTGCCATTTAGAATTGCCTTTTGTTTGATTTTACTTATCCAGTAACCCAGGAGCAAACAAGTAAATAAAGTATTTGTAATTCAAGAGATGATTCAAGTGAAGACGGGATCATCTTTGAGTATTCACTCAAAACTTGAATTCTCAAATGCCTCTAATCTCTTTAAACATTACTCTGGTTCAAGTATATTTCAGATTTATGATTTCAAAGGGCTCAGTTATCTAACAAGAACAGGAGCATATTAAATCTCTGCATAGTGCATTTTGAAATGGCGTGCGTATTAGACACGAAGCAGTTATTAAATCTTGCTTTTAACCTACCAGTTTTCTAAATCTTCCCTCTACAGCTTGATTCCCAGTAGAGAAAAAAGTAACTCCAACAAAAATTTTCCTGTTGACTACAGTAAGCTATTTACTTATCTGTGCACAAGGCTGAGAAATTATGTAATGGGAATTAACGTATCTGCCCACAAGGTATCTGGCATAGATGTTAGCTTGAATTTTCATTTGTATTTTTAATTTGTAAAAGGATTATATATTTTGACCCACTTATAAATTGAATGATATAACAAAATAGAGCACCATTTTCCTGCTTGTTGTTTAACTAATGTTGACAAGTCATTTTCAGCTCTCTGAACTTCATTTAGTTTGTCATGAAGATAACAATAGAGCTGTTAGAATAAATGACCTATATCAAAGTGCTTTCACAACTGTAAGATATTTCTAAGTGTAAAAAATTGTATATTATTATGGTGCTTTTATAAGAATGAAAACTATTTCCCCATCATACCTTTTAGAAAGGAAAAAAAACACAGAAAAGTACTTTCTGAAGTAGTTTGAGAATTACGGTTTCAAACTTAAACATTTTCCTGACAATCAATAATACACGTTAGTGCTAAAATTCAGAGGCCACTTCATCTAGCCACTTAGGTTTTACATAATAAAGACCAATGAAGGCTAAATATAAAGCCTATCAACGGGACAGTTACAATGATGGTGGAGAGAGAAGTAGTAAAAACAAACGTTAGACTTCCCAATTTCTTGTCAGTCATTCCTATTTAGTACACCTCGGGTTAGGAGGAGAGTTAGGGGCAGGAGCAGATACAGAGTTTGGCTTAGTTTTGGTTGGATGATAGCAGGCATTTTAATCAACCACTTTTTTCTCTTAGCCAATTGGAAAAAAAATAAAATTTATGATGAGAACACAAAGTGGTCACATGTGAAATATTTAGAGAGATATACAATGTGTATATATGTATATTTACATAAAATCACAGTATATTAGTCCTTATGACAACCCTATTAGTCTTACTTTACAGACAAGAAAATTAAGGCACAGAGGGTTAAATAAGTTCAGCAAGGTCACATAAGACTGCCTGGCTCTTGGGCTTTTTTGTTATTGGAAGAGCCATTTTGAAGTTCAGTTTATATACATAAAATCTATCCATTTTAATGTATGGTTCAATGAGTTTTGACAAATTTACAGTTATGCGACTGGCACCACAATCTAGTCCAATACATCTCCATCAGTCCTGTATGCAGCGGGCCCTTAAACAACGGGGCTTAGGAGCATCAGTCCCATCCCAGTGGAAATCTACTAGGATATCCATTGATTTCTCAAGAAATCACTAATAGCCTACTATTGAGCAGAAGCCTTACTAATGACATAGCCGATTTATATATTTTACATGTTCTTTGTATAAAATACTGTAGTTTTACAATAAAGCTAGAGGGAAAAAAAACCCTTAAGATCATTAAATATATTTACCATACTATAAAAAATATGTAAAATAAGTGGACCCACACAGTTCAAATCCATGCTGTTCAAGAGTTAATTATAGAGTCAATCTGATCAGAAAGCCCAGCCCCAGAAAACTGCAATGTCTTCTCTGGGCATGTCATAGAAGTGGAATCATAGAGCATGCAGTCCTCTGCATTCGACTTGCTTTAATTAACATAATGGTTTCGAGCAGCCTGTTATTACCTCATTTCTCTTTATTACTTAATAGTATTTATATTGTTTGGATATACTACATTGTTTATCCACCTATCAGTTAATGGACATTTCGGTTATTTCTACTTTTTGGCTATTATAAACAATGCTGCTATGAACATCTACATATAGTTTTTGTTGACAAATATTTTCAATTCTCTTGGGTAAATACCTAGGATCAAAATGGTTAGTATACATAGAAAATTTATGTATAACTTTCTGAGAAACTGTAAAACTTTCTTCCACAGAAGTTATATTATTTTATATTCTGGCACTAATGATGGAGTTGGTTTTTTCACACTTTCACTAACACTTAGCAGAGCTCAAGATCTATACCATTACCCTTTCCAGCCTTTTACTGACCATGTATTTGTGTCACAGATTGTTGGATAGGGCAGAGGAAGGAGTTAAAGTGAATGGAGAAATGAGGGAGACATAGATGCTTATAATTTTTCAAAGACAACCTTATGTATTTCAACTGATGAACCTACATTGACACATCACTGTCCTCCGAAGAGTGCTACAAACTCTTTAATTTCAAACATTGGCAAACAAGTATTTATTGTGGCAAAGATGGAAAATAACTTAAACATGTTAAATGATCCTTTTTATTTACTTTTTTTGGCTGTATGGTTCTAGAAGCTAGAATATCCAGTATGATGTTGAAGTGCTAAATGTAGGCAGAGGTTTTATTTTTTATATAAAAGGAGGAAAGTACTTAGTCATTTGCTATTAAATATGACGTCATTTACAGGCTTTACTTAGAAGCCCCTAATATTGAGGAAGTTTTATTTCTCATGGGAGCATTCTTTTTTTTTTTTTTTTTCTGGTGGGGGAGGGCGCAAGTAAAAAGGGACAGAGAGAGAGGTGATCGGAGGCAGGTTCTAGGCTGACAGCTGTGAGACTGATGTGGGGCTCAAGCTCACGCACCGTGAGATCATGACCTGATCGGAAGTCAGGTGCTCAACCAACTGAGCCACGTAGGCACCCCTCTCAAGAAAGCATTCTTATCAGGAATGCATGTTGGATTTTGCCAAATGCTTTATTGCATGTACTGAGATGATTATACTATTTTTTTGTAAAGTGATAAATGGCATGGATTGGTTTTTGAAGGTTAAACTAACTCGTACTTCTAGGATAAATTCTGCTTGAACATGATGTATTTCTATATATTGCTGTATTGGCTTTGTTATAATTATGGTTAGAAATTTTGTATAGATCATGAGAATTACTCTGTAGTTCTCTTTTCTTATGATTTTTTTTCTCTAATTTTAGAAGCAGATAATGATGATCTCAAAAAATGAGCTGGGAAGGAGTCTTTTTTCCTCAACTTTTTTTTTTTTTACATTTATTTATTTTTGAAAGACAGAGAAAAACAGAGCATGAGTGGGGGAGGGGCAGAGGGAGACACAGAACCCAAAGCAGGCTCCAGGTTCTGGGCTGCCAGCACAGAGCCTGTTGTGGGGCTCGAACCCACAAACCATGAGATCATGTCCTGAGCCAAAGTCAGTGCTTAACCAAGTGAGCCACCCAGGTGCCCCTTTTTCTTTTAAACTGATAATTTTTTTTAATTTCACTTTTGAATTTTTACACTTTTCCTGATTATTCCATGTAAGGTAGAAACTAGAACTGTTGAAAAGACATACACAAATCTAGTACATCAATGACCAGGAATTTTTCTTGTTTTGCTAGACTATTTTCACAGCCACAGGTGTGCTTGCGCAGCGATTTAACCGTCACAGAAGCAAACGGGAGGCAGAATGCTGGTGAGGGAGACAGAGCAAGAAAGAGCTGCCAGACGTACAGACAGGCTTGTTGCATAGTCACTACTGCGTTTCAAGCACCAAGTATTAACTGCACATTTTTGTTCGGCTAGGACGGGGCGGGGGGTTCCCTTTTTTTCTTCTTCTGTCTTTTCTTTTGTTCTTGGTTTAAATCAGTGCATGAATTGTTTCTTTTCTCATTTCGGCAGGTGGACACTACAGCTATGTGGAATTCTCAAGGGAGAAGGTGGTCCTGTGAGGCTCGTAGGCCTGGCTATTCTGGACTCTCCCCACTGCGGAGTTCATGCCACTTCCCTTCATTGTAAGGTCTAGTTCAAACAGGTCTGTGAACTTGGCTGGAGGAGGCACACTTGGGAGATCTGGGGACAGCTATTAACAAGCGTTATCAGGGCTGGCAGCAATATAGGGAGAAACCCTGGATATTTAAAAATATTTTTTTAATTCTGGTCTTGGTATGACTGAAGGGCAACAGGTGTGCTGAGAACTAGCGGAGGCCGGAGTGCGTGCTGGGAGCTCTTTCCAACTCTTTGAAGTGCAACCTGCTGACCTAAATTCTCCCCAACTTCACTCACCCCTCCAGGCCCCCATCCCTGCCCAGACGGTATTAAACAAGGAACAGAAGACAATGGAAGAATTAAAAAAGAAACCAGTGTAAGAAAGTGAACAGAAACTTAAAAGAGGGAAAAGAAATCAGAAGTCAATAGTCTAAAATGACAGTGGGGAAGAATGTTTTGATTCCAAAATTTAGAAGCCAGGAGCTAGGAAACACCTGAAGATTGAGTACTTTTCAAGTGAAAGACAAAATCTCCAGAACATTACACTTAAAGGTATCACCCAGGAAATAGAGAAGGCCATTTTGAGAGGCTACACACATGGCTTTTTGCTTCTCCAGCTCCTGGATACAAGGAAAACAGATTCCACCATGGAAGCGCAAGACAAATCACATGATGGCTGTAGGAAAGAGGTGTTAGCCACATGTCACATGTGTTCCAGGAGCACTAGACCTTTTCACGGGATCAAAACTCAATTATCTGCCACAAAGAGTTTCCATTTCAGGCTTCGCATTTACTCAGAGCAAGACCCTATGGACATTTACAGTCATGAACTTCTGACTGGCAACAGCTCGAACTGGCCACATGCCTGTAATCCCCAAAACACAGGCAGAACTACTGTGAGTTACTATCACACTTGAGTTTCACAGGACAGGTGTCTCACTCTGTGCCCCAGCGTCACAATATAATCTCTGTAACTTTCCGCACAACTTTAAATGGAACTGTATTTAAGGAACTAGTTGGATATCAGGTTAAACTTTCCAAAAAGTTACAAATAATTCAGGCCTATTTCCTGAATAATTTCAGTGTATTTCCTTCTGAAAAGTGTAGTATAATTTGCCAGTGAAGCATTCTGGGCCTGGAGTTTTCTTTGAAGGATAGTTTCTTAATGACCAATTCTTTAAAAGAGAGAAGGCTATGAAGATTGAAGGAGCTTTGCTGGTTTTCAGGAGATTTGTCCATTGCCATCTAAGTTGCTCCATTTGTTTGCACAAAATTGTCCCTAATATTCCATTAATATCCTTTTGACTACTGTAGACACTGTGGTGATGTCACCTCTCATTTTTGATACTGGTAATTTGTGCTCTCTCTTTTTTCTGATTTGTCTATGTAGAAGCTTACTTTTATTGATCTCAAAAGACTAGCTTTTAGTTTCATTGACTCTATTTGTGTTTTTCCCGTTTCATAGATTTCTGCTATTAACTTTATTTTTTCTTCTACAAACTTTGAGTTAATTTGCACTCATTCAACTTTTTAAGGTCGAAATTGAAGTTACTACTTTGAGTACCTTCTTTTATAATATGGCCATATAGTGTTAAAATGGTTTCTCAAGTGCTGTATTACAGGCAGTATATAAATACTGACACATTGCATTTTCATTTGCATTCGAGCTCAAAATACTTCGATTTCCACTCTGACCCATTGGTTATTCAGATGCACATTGTATAGTTTCCAAATATTTAGCAGTTTTTCAGAGATTTGTCCTTGATTTCTATTTTTATTATATGTACAGAATTTAAATACTTATAAATTTATGAGGATGATTTTATAGCCCATAATATGGACTACCTTAGTAAATATTCTCTGTGTACTAAAAAAATTATATATTTGGGTGATGTTGTATGGAATATCCTGTCAATGTCAGTAGCTTAGGTTGACTGACAGTGTTATTCAAATCTTCTATAACTTCTTTAATGGATATATTTTTAAATAAAATTACTTTTAAATATCACTTACTATGGCATCACAAAAAAAGTAATACTCAGTGATAAATCTGACAGAAGACAGTAAGTCCTATACACTAAACTCTACTGAGGAAGTTAAAGATCTTACTAGTGAGACATACCATGTCCATGGGTCAGAAGACATAATAATGTTAATCAGTCTATTCACCCCTAATTGATCTACAGACTCAGTACAATAACAATCGAAATGCCAGCAAACCTTTATATAGAAACTCTGTAACTATGTAAGAATACTAACACTGATATGGAAATGCTAAGGACCTCTCATAGACAAAACAATTAAAAAACCAAGTTATAGGACTAATATTACCCGATTTCAAGACATTATAAAGCTACAGTTATCAAGACAGTGTTGTACTGGCATGAAGACAAACAGAAGAATCAACAGAAGAGAGTCCAGAAAAAGACCTATATATAACATGAAAATGAAAATGTAGGTAACAAGGTAGGTGAGGGAAACACCAGGAAGGGAAAAAAGATAGTAATTTAAACAAGTGATGCTGGAAAAACTGCATATCCTTATGTCAAAAATATAAACTCAAGCCATAAATAAATTAACGAGATGGATCACAGACTCAAATGTGAATTCCGAAACAATAAGACCACATGGAAGTAAACATAGAAGAAAACCTGCGTCAACAAAACGTTCTTACATGTACTATCAGAAGCATGATCTATGAAAGAAAAACACTGGTAACAAACTTTATCAAAATTAAAAATTTCTGCTTTCCAAAATACACGTAAGATAATGAATAGATAAATCACAGACCAAGAGACAATATTTGAAAAATAACATTTCTGATAAAGGACTTGTATCCAAAGTATGTTAAGAACCAAGACTCCATTGTAACAAACCACACAACTTTTACAAACGGGCAAACGATTTCAGTAGACATTTCACCAAAGAAGATACATGAATGGCAAATTAGATGCTCAATATCGTTAGTCAGGAAAGACAAATTACATTAACACGTTTCTATATTTGTGAATATAGAATGGCTAAAGACTGATCAGACTGAGTTGATGAAAAAAGAGAGGAAGCACAACTCTCATAAACTGCTGCTGGGAACACAAACTAGTATACTCACTTTAGAAAGCAATTTGGTTGTTTCTTAAGTATTTATACGTGCATATTCCCTACTATTCATTCATCCCTTTCATAGTATTTTCCCTACAGAAATAAAAGCACATGTCCATTACAATGACCTGTATATAACTATTCTCACCAGATTTATTTTCAGTAGCCCAAGAAATATCTCAAAAGTCTATCAGTAGATGAATGGATAAATGGTGGTATATTCCTATGAGGTCATTCTACTCTACAAGGAAACTATTGATCCAAAATGGATAAATTTTAAAATAATTATGCTAAATGAAAGAAACCAGACCAGAAAAAGAATACAGACTATATGATTCCATTTATACAAAATTCTAGAAATACAAACTCACATATAGTGACAGAAGGCACATCAGTGATTAACTGGGACAGGCTGTAGAGAAGGGTATAACTAAGTCAGTGCACAGACAATAAAGAGTCCTATAGAATATGTTATATATCAAAGTGGTTTGCAAAAAGAATGACAAATTATGCTTACTAAAAATTAGATACTGGACATACATTTTCTCAAATGAATGAAGTAAGCATGACACTTTGAGGAAAACAAATGACAGTTTTTGTTGCCAGTGATAAAACCCAAACTTTAAAGTGACAATTAAAATGTTGGAAAATGCATAATTGTCACCATGAACTTGATAGCTTCCCATTATTTGTCTGATGAGACTACTGTTGACATTAATAAATGTGATCTTTTGATGTTATATAATGAATCATGTCACTACTTGAGAAGCTACATAACCTGGTCACCTGGTATATTCCAAATGATGAAGCATGATGCTACAAAATCATGCACAGATGAAAGGTACATTCAAATTGCAAGTTCAATCATTGGAGTTAGTGTAATAGAGCATGAAAAGTTTATCAGTGTGGTTTCCGATTCCATGCTGCAACTAATCTTTGAAAAACTGAGCAAAATCTACTGTGCTAAGGCAGAATTTAAATATGGCTTCCCATTAATGCTTGTACCAAACCCTGGATCATGTGAACATAATTAGTTATCACTTCCCTAATTATGTTGTCATATGGCATTCTCTCCTTTCAAGAAAGGAGAGAATATTAATTCTCTGGCTGATAACAGAAAAGGAAGTTAAAATAATAACAATAAAAAAAACACTTGAAAGATGTGACATGCTGAGTCTGAAGATGGAGAGACCATGGGAAAAACAATGTAGAAACCTTAAGGAGATGAGAGATGCCCTCAGCTGATAGCAAGCAAATAAAGCATCATTTTTCAGCCACAAGGAACAGGATTCTGCCACCATGCTACAAGAGGTTGGTAGTGAATTCTTCCCAAGTGACTCCAGATACTCAGCCTGAAATCCTGATTTTGGGCTTAGTGACACCCTGAGCAGTAAACCCAATCAATATTGCCTATGTGTGTGATCTATAGAACTGTGAGGTAATGAACATACCTTGATTAAAGTTCCTAGGCTGTGATTATTTGTAATGTAGCAATAGAAACTTAATACATTTATTATAAATCAAAATGCACATACACTTGCACCTAACAATCCCATCGCCCAAAATGTACCCTTTATAGTTCAAAATGATTATGTTATTAGTCCAAATATGTTCATTCAACATTTACATATATATGTACATACATATACATACATATACATATATATAATCACACGCAGTCCCTAAGCAGAAGATTGATTAAATTACCCAAATCCATAAAATGGAATACTCTGAAACCACTACAAAGATAGAACTACATGGATAAATATGAAACGAGACCATAAGTTATATCAGTAAGAAAAAAAAGATCTGAAAAGTTTATGAGTATGTTTCTATTCATTAAACGTTTTCCTGGAAACACACACACACGTAGTAATTAGCTTTGGGATAGGGTTAGATTATTGAGGAGGAGATTTTCATTTTTAATTTTCTATCTGACATTAGTTTTCAATTTTCTAACAGGGTTTATTATTCTTATTCATTTAAAAACATCAATACAAGTTATTTGTCAGTGTCAGATAAACATTTCCCTGTCACTCCAGGAAAGCTATCTTCTTTTGTTCAACATGGACCTGCTATCTGGCATTTGTCATCCATGCTACGACCAAGATCGCTTTTTTTCATCACCTCTGCCTGACCTTTCAAACCTGTTTTTCACAGACATCCCTTATTAGCTTCATTAGCATTTATCTGAATGTTTACATGTATATGATATTATTAATTTTTGAGAAAGAGATTATGAGTGGGGAGGGGCAGAGAGACAGACAGACAGACAGACAGACAGACAGACACAGAATCTTAAGTAGCTGCAAGCTCTGAGCTGTCAGCACCAAGGCCAAAGCAGGGCTTGAACTCATGAACTGTGGGATCATGACCTGAACCGAAGTCAGACACTCAGCCAAGTCAGCCATCCAGTTGCCCATATGATATTATTTAATTAAAACTATAAGCAATTTAATTGTTTTCAAAATTTTAGACCGTACTCTAATGCTTTTCATAACTATATTGAAAACTACTTATGATACAGATCATTAAGAGTGTCAACCATACAAATGTATAATGTATATAACAGTGCTATCCTGATGAGGGCAAAGATGATGATGATCCTAAATCCTGCAGTTACATAGTAATATCAAGAACTACTCCAACAGCAAGCAAACCAGTGTGTTAAAAATGAGATTGACTATCCTTAAATAATAGCAGAATTGTGTGAGCAATATTTAATGGGCAATCTATAATATCATACTTACCTAATGCATATTAAAGTTAGAAATATTTTTCATATTCCTTTAAATTTCTTTTAAAATGGGTAAACATTAGTTAAAGCAAATCTTTATTATTAAATATTATGTTTATAAATTGTACCAAGATCACATTTTACCTCTAATAATATTTCCTATAACAAGATGATATACAGTGAAAGTAACTTAAAAATATGCTCTGTAAGTTCAAGGTTATTTATCCTTGTTTGTTGGCAAAAGTGGTTAACCATAAGACATGAAGGTGTTCAAGGTCACCATAAAGAAATACAGGACAAATCCCTCAACAGATTATTTTTTTCCTTGTTTAATTATGAAAGACGTTAAAAGTTCATAAGGGATTCAAAGCACTATGGAATTTTATATGTAGCCAAACAAGAGGATGTGTGGTACTGCACTTGTAAAATAATACACAATGAACAAAATAGAAGATAGTTCTATCATTGTTATTAAGTTAAACCAAGTAGACTATTTTTATAAACAGGTTTTCTAACAAAAACACATGTAATGAAATTCCATGTGTAAATACACTATAATAACATATCTCCCCCTAAAAAAAAAAAAAGGTGGCTGACATTTTCTATTCAACGGCAAGGTATTATAGACTATAAAAATATTGAGCATATGCACAGCTCTTTGTCATCAGGAAAATGTGAAAAATAATTGATGAAAACTTTACAAGGAGAAATCAAAGAGACTGAACATATAAAAATAATAAAACATGAATTAAAACATCATCAAGGAAATCTCTAAAAATCATTACCTGGAACCAGTTCCATAATGATGTAGATAGGCTGTCTTTGTGTGCAAACGCCTATAAGCTTGACAATATTGGGATGATCGTATTGCTTGAGAATTCTGGATGAAAAGAAAGGTTTCGAAACAGTTACCATTTCAATAATAAAGCATTGATTTCTAATCATGAATAGCATTCCCAAGTAGAAAATACTGTAGTCAACATAATTCTCTTTTTAAAACTTCAATATGAGACCATATTATGATAAATGATAGGATGTATACAAGTTTAGATAAATATTAGCAAACTATAGGTACCAAGGAATCAATTCTCCTAAATTCAATTAAACTTTCATTTAAAACTGTTTATCCACTCTGAATCATAATTATGCTACATATGAACATATTATTTAGTCCCAAACCTTACACTCCCTTCCAAGTATCTGGTTTTAGCTACTACCACAAAAGCATAACTGACTAGTATCAGTGGACCAAAAACTGTAAGCCGCTAGGCTGGGATCTTTTTTGGTTTTTTTGCACACACTTGATTGAAAATACATAAGTAAGAAATCAATTCATATTGGTAAATTCTATAGGCTGATCATCTCATTAGATTTTGTAAAATACTATCTTGATTATAGTGACCAGTTTTAAAATAGCAAAAACTCAAAAGTTTTAAGAAAGTGGACATAGGTTCAACAATAATTTAGTAACAATTTCCGTATAGACCAAGGCTGAAGCAAAGGGGGTTTGTTTGGATAAAGGCAAAATTTCATCAGAGGGCTATAAAAATAGCAAAGACTCAGCCACAGGACTCCAACCATGAGTTAAAGTAAGTTATATTCCCTCAAAGATCTATCTACCCTGAATATTTTATTACCAGATTTTATTCCATATTATCCTATTGATATAGTTATAAATTCACCCATATTTGAAAAATGCAGTTTCCTAAGAGAATGAAAAAAATAACTATTGGGAGAAAGAAAAAAACAGTTCATCTATTTTTTGTATTAGTCCAACTAAAGCAGAGATAGCTCTAAGAAAACTGCTTTGGATTGAAAATATATAATGACTTATAATTGAAAAGATAGAGTAGGAAAAATTCTAGAGATAAAGAAAATATTCTGTCACTAACTTTGAGCTTTTAACTTCTACTAAGAATTAAAAAGGAAGCCTTAGAATGTTTGACTCTAATCCAAAATGCCATTTCTTAGGTTGGAAAGTGCTTAGTAAAGAAATTTCACAAAATAGCCAGCATGGACTAAATATTAAATATCTAAATATATAGTTCTATCATCTATTAAATGACACTTGGGAATTTGCATAGATACAATTCTCAACATAAAACTTTGTAGTTCCACTATAGAAAATGAACTTTTCTACTTTAAAAAATTTAATACTTTATTTTGCAATAAAACAGTCACAATTTAGAGAGCAAGAAAATTAGCCTCTCCCCCAAATCATGTAATATATAACCTTTCACCTTAAGAATACCTAGAAAATAATTAGCCAATGAATTCAAGTCTGATAGCATGCCTTTAGCATATGTTTGACCTGCTAATAATAGACATTTAAACAGTTTACAAATTTATTCTATACATAAAATGTAATAAGCATACTAACTGGGTTAATCCATTGCTATCAATATTCACTTTTAGATGAAGAATTAATAAATGTCCATCAAAATGCTCTATCCTATGGCACTTAGTTCTCTCACTGCCATAATCTTGGTTCCCTTATAGCACTTTATAGAAACTTCTATTTTATACACTATGACATGAGACACACACACACACGCACGCATGCACGCGGCATGCACTTTCCTTTTCTCTGTATCCACCACATGGATCCCCGGATCCTTCTTTCTGTCTATATATCCAAGTCAGAGTCCATCCTCACTTTGTCCAGAACATTTTTCCATTTGGTTTGTACTGTGTTGTGGGTTTTACCACTAATAGAATACAACTAGCCACATGCAATACAGAGGTACCAAGTTAGAACATTAACTTTTAGCTAATAGAAAAAAGAGAAGACAATCATCCCAGAAGATCAGAAAAGAAAATGTGCAAATTTTGGTCCAAATGCCCAACAAGGAGTTGAAGAAATTTGAGGTTCTCAGAAAAGAAATGTAACAGCTCAGAAAAGACAATCAAGTGAAAACATTGAAGGAGGGTTGGATAGATGTAATTATGTATATCTAAATATATTTACATAAATTGTGTATTTTTTATATGGACTAAAATAAGATTTTTTATTTTAAAGACAATCACACATGGCATACATACATACACAGATAAAAGCAAAAAACAGTGCGATATTCCAATATTGAAGAATACTGCTTTTTTAGCATCTGGTTCTTTTGACTGTGACTGCATAAATAATCTCTAGTCTAACTCAAAACCAAAGAACCTTTTTGTTTCTATTTTGTGTAAGTGCTTACTTGTGAGGGTTCTGAAAGTGCTTACTTCTACTTTACTAAATCAAAATTTACTTCTAAACTTCGTATTTTAATGTTGTGATGGTAACATATTATAAATACACGTTTAATATTACTTTAGCAAACTCACTTGGCTTCTTGTAAAAATTTTATTTTCAGTTCCTGAGGAAGATCTTCTTTACACGTTTTAACAGCAACAGCAGTTTTATCCTTTAATATGCCTTTATATACTTCACCAAAATTCCCCTGAAAATACAAATACATTTATTATTTAAGGGGTAAGACAGCCACATAAGTCTTTGCAAAATACAAGGAAAGCATGTAATGATGCCTTTTGAGTTAATCAAAGTATTCTGTTAGTTTTATTCAGAGTTTTAAGTGGAAATAAAAAATGGAAATGTTGCTCTTGCCAATCCTCCAACTTTAAAAATACTACCCAACCCACCTACCATTTGGGGGATTGAAGCATGAGGAGAACTGAAAGGGAAAAATGGGGAAAAACTGGAACAGGATAAAAAGAGAAAGTCAAATTAAAGCCATCAGGAAGACTTCGTTTTCTGCCTCCTAGTTTTCTTTACCCCTAACCTCTAAATTTTATTAAAGAAGTTACCCATTATTGTTTCAAGATAAAGCTAAGATTCCACGAGGTGACTGCTGGTACGGATCCACACATCCAACTGTCAGTTGAAGAGTGTAAGGCGCTAGGGAAGAAGCAATCGAGCCAGGCCCACCAAGGACTGTCACCAGCCAGCAGACTGTCAATCCTGGAACGGTGCCAAGGAGGAGGAGGTACTTACCCAAATGTCAGTGTCACCCACGTTGAGCTCCTATCAGATGTATAAATCCTTAACCTTGTTCTAAGGCTCTAGCATATTTTGACTTTTACTTGCCTTATTTCAAGTTTAAAGTCATTTTTAAAAATTTTTAAAAGAAACAAAATATTACAAGGATGATCCATAAAGCTAATGCAACAGCTGTTTTTATTATTCAAGTTTTTATGTATGCATATGTATTTTTTACATCACTACATTCCTAAAATGCAAGTATTATAATAAGCTTCAATGCTATTGTTGAGCAAGATGTAACTGAACTAGAGATCTGCTAGTTATTGGGTTTGAGGTCTAAGATTATTTTAACTCTTAACCAATAGTTCACGGCATGTAAGTTTTATGTTTTTAATAAACTGAAAATTACTAAAATGTTTTAATACATATATTTATGTAAAATTTCTGTTAGCAAAGTTTCCTAGCTTTTTTTTCTTTAAAAATTTTAATTCCAGCATAGTTAACAGTGTTATGTTAGTTTCAGGTGTACAAGATAGTGATTCAGCAAATATTACTCAGTGTTCACTGTGATTAGTCTGCTCTTACTCCCCTTCACCTGTTTCACCCATTCCCCCCACTCACCTCCCCTCTGGTGATGATCTGTTTCTTCTTTATAGTTAAGAATATTTTTTGTTTGACTCTTTTTGTTTGTTCAATTGCTTTGTTTCTTAAACTCTACATGTAATTGAAATCATGGTGTTCATCTTTCTCTGACTTATTTTGCTTAGCATTATACCCTTTGCATCCATCCATGTTATTTCAAGTGGCAAGGTTTCATTCTTTTTATGGCTGAATAATATTCCATTGTGTATACATGTACATCTCACATACATATATATCACATCTTCTTTCCATTCATTGGCCCATGGACATTTGGGCTGCTTTTCTATATTGACTATTGTCGATAATGCTGCTATAAATATCAGGGTATATGTATCCATCTGAATTAGTATTTTTGTATTTTTTGGGTAAATACCTAGTAGTTCAATTTCTGGATTGCAGGGCAATTCTATTTTGAAATTAATTCAATCTGGAATTCATAGCCCATCATAATCAAAATTTTATCTTCAGTCTATTCTTTGGTCATTCTCTTCACCTTTGTGTTCTAACAAACTTAGCTCTCACCTGAGCACTAAAAGGTGGCTGAGCTTCCTTTCACCTTCTGAACTTTGACCATTCCCCTGCTACCTTTCCTTTTCCCACTGCCCTGGAGATGAAAAAGCAGTCAACTAGCTTGCTGTCACTGCTTTCAAACCATTTTCTCTACTGCATTCTCAAAAAAAAAACCAAGCTCTGAAACTTTATCATTCGATTATATATCTACTACTCCTTAGTGTAGCTACCAGCTATTGAATTTGAAAATATTTTCCTTTGTATACTAACAATTTGAGCTCCTGGAACATGGTACTCGGTGTTACTCCTGTTGCAATTCTTGTCAATTTCAATAGACAGTTAAGGTACCTTCCAACGCTTCAAATCCTGTTTTCTTGAACACTCTTCAAGCAATCTTGTGCTCCAACCTATTTTCTAAGATTGTACTTTAAACTTTTGCTACTGACAATAACCTAACTCCTCTATAATTACCTATTTTGTTCATCCAACCTTCTGGCTGGCTTCTAAATTTGTAGCTTACTTCCTCTGGTATCCAGACTCCAAAAATCCTTTGACCCACTGAAAATGTTCAAATCTTTAGCTCTTACCACTTTTTGTTGTCTAACACCCATTAATGTTCTTTCTGCCTTATCCAGCTTCAATGTCATAGGCAGAAATTACAACTGCTTGCCACACACTGTGTTCCTCTTAATCTTAGAACTCCCTTGTCAAATCTACAATCCTGATTAACCTTAATGCTCTGTGTAGTCTGTACCTATGCAGCTAACTGTGCTGCAGAAAATCTACAACCATTTTGACTGACTTTGCTTTAAATTCTTAGGCACAGGGGTGCCTGGGTGGCTCAGTTGGTTAAGCATCCGGCTTCAGCTCAGGTCATGATCTCACAGTTCAGGAGTTTGAGCCCCACGTTGGGCTCTATCCTGACAGCTCAGAGCCTGGAGCCTACTTCAGATTCTGTGTCTCCCTCTCTCTCTGACCCTCCCCTGCTCTCGCTGTCTCTGTCTCTCAAAAATACATTAAAAACATAAAAAAAAATTTTTTAATTCTTAGGCACAATCCTCTAGAAGGCCCTTAACACTACCCAAAAATCACAGCACAATTCTCTAGACCCTTCACACTCTCATTGTTCTAATTAACTGTCTCCCCCTTCTACTCTCCTCTCAAATCCCCCAAACTTTCCCCACCAACCTCATTTTTAACTGATAACCTTACTTCCTACTTCATTGAGAAATCTGAAGCAGTCTGAAGAGAGCTTACAGACTCTAAGCCCACATTTATTCACTACCAATCTTCTTCACTGTTATAAAAATGAACTATTATGTTTCTATCACAGTCAATCCTCCATCGTAAATCAAATTCCATCCCCTTTTACCTACTCAGTATTATGGCAGCAATTCTCATCTCTCTCTCCCTCTCCCTCCCTCCCTCCCTCCCTCTCTCTCTCTCTCTCTCTCTCTCAAATCACCCTTTTTTCACCAGATTATTCACAACTGCAATCTGCCACACTATGGGTCCTCTCAGGTTAAACAACAACACAATCCACCATGTATCTCTGCTTCCTTTTGCAACAAAGCTTCAAAGAGTTTCATCCTTGCTATCTCTCACCCCTCCCCCACCTCCCAGTGTCTCTGTCTCTCAAAAATAAATGTTTAAAAAAATCCAACTCTGACCAATAGCACTCCCAATCTTCCTGTATTTTTCACAGAATTTAGCTTCCTCTACTATAAAATTTACCTGTTTACTGTGTTTATTATTTTCTCTATCTTCCCCTGCCAGATAGAAAGGCAAAGATATTTGTGTGTTTGTTGATTGATGTATCCCAAGTGACAAGAAGAGTGCCTGGCACAAAGGACATTAGTAAATATTTCAGGAGTGAATAAAATATTTATTGAATCTCAACTATATATCAAGTATAGTCTAATTATATAGTGCTGAATAAAAGAGTTAAGAGGTCCTGTCTCAATCTTCTATTACTGCTGAATTCCGATGTCTGTCTGTACAGAAACCACGACTTAATTATTTTTTTTACTCGTGCACTCTCAAGGAATATACTGCAAATATTTATTAAGAATAGGTAGTGAAAATAGTAAATCATAAAGTATAAATTATTTTTACACTCAAAAATATTAGCTGAAATTTAGCAACAGAGTGTCTCTAAAGATGTAATTTTATTAGAATGATTAAATTGAGCCACTGAGGCACCCCAGTTGGTTAAGCACTCTTAATTTTGGCTCAGGTCATGATCTTCTCATGGTTTTGAGGCTTTGTGGTGACAGTGTGGAGACTGGTTGGGATATTTTCTCTCTGTCTCTGCCCCTCCCTTACTAATGCACACATACACACGTTCTCTCTTACTTTCACTCTCTCAAAATAAATAAACTTTTCAAATGATTAAATTTATTTAAACAGACATCATACTACTGCCTTCGCATTGAGAAAATATTCTTTGAAATGGCCCTCATAAGGAGCTAAAGGTTAAAATCCCCACCTAACATACTGTACATATGTCACATAGAAAACTAAACATAAACATAGCTGAAATATTTCTCTGTAACTGAAAATATTTTTGTTTAGTACTAAAAAGCAGTCCTTATCAACCTATTCTATTTCAGTAAGTGGTTTAATTTTACCATTTTTTGTGTTTTCAGGGAAATTTAATTTCTTTGTAATTATTTTTGGCCCCATTACTGCTACTGACTTACTGACCTAAAGTAATGGAAAGAAGGAATACTTCCTTAAGAATGAGGAGCAAGTCACAAATGAAATAAACACACCAGCTACTGCTTTTAACCTGAGATTCTTTAGAATTCACTTACTAAGTAAGTACTAGCAATCAATAGAAACTGCTTTCTAACAGCAATATAATGCTTCCATTTGGGAAGGATATTTTAAAATAATATGAAGAATCCTGCAAAGTGGATTACTTCACTAGGGACTTACTTTCTCAACATATTCACAGCTAAAAAAAATTTGTCAACTCATCAAGTTGACATTTGAATAAAAAAATTAATAATCATGCATTTCTTTAAAATGCTGAGCTGTAAGTCTAGTACTGATCAAATATATGACAAATTTCTCCAAATATGTGAATTTTATACTATTTTCACACTGTACTATAAGCCTATACTCAATTCAAACTTTCCAAAAGAAACATCACTAGTTAAGTCATTGACAAAGAAGTTCATATTTATCCTTAAAACTCAATCATAAATAAGCTATTAATAAATTTGCAAATAGTCCAATTGATCAATGATTATAAAATGTCTTCCACTATTATTTAACAAAATACACTTTCACTTAGCCTATGAGTTGAACAAATTCCAAACTAGTCTGGAAAAAAGGGACTTTCATCATATATAGCTGCCTTCTCTGACCACTACCAGAGCTAGCTACAAAATGAATCTTTATATTGAAACCTGTTAGACTGAAATAATGCATCCACTGTGATTCTATACATAATCATGAAATCGTGAAGAGCATATGTCACTTTTTTTGAACTATCATGTATAACCAGAAACAAATGGAGCAAGACTATTGAGTGTTTAAACTTTTATTACCTCAAAGTTTCTTTTCCAATCTCAGATCACTAGTTTTGGCTTTACCACACTGTAATAAAATCATGTAAAAGTCTCAGCTAGGAAACTACATAATACCATAAGGTAAAGAGACACCCAAATTTTTTAAAAAAGAAAAATATACAGCAGTTGTGTCATTTTAGTCCTTCCAGAGGAAAACATACACACACTATTTTAAAAAGCCATCCTTAAATTTCTCAAAGATTTCCCCCTGTCTATTCCAGCGAACATCACAGTATTGGTAACAGATGTGGCATAGTGTTCTAGGTTCATGTGGGAATGTGCCTTGCTGTGCACTGGAATGGAAGAGAGCTTTGAAGAAAATGAAGATGTCTGTAGAGTGCACAGACACTGGAAGCTCAATTGACTACGTACCTTGCCCAGCAGTTCTCCCAAAGTGACATCTTCATGATTGAGAACCCATTTCTTATCCTAGGGCAAAGAAAAAGAACTTTTTTAGCCCAACCAAAGGTACATTTCCTGTAAGATGCATTTGAGCAGTAGCAAAGAGAACTACAGGGTATTTTATTCAGACCATTAAATCAACAACACACTAACAAGTTGTAACTTCAAGAGGTTATAACACAGATTTAAGAAATGTTACTCAACAATAAGATTTAAAAATCTACACTACTGCTAACCTCAGAAATCTCAGCTCTTAAAAAATGGTAGTATTCCTGTAACTAGAACACAGCATGCCTTTTCCTCCCACATAAAGCTTAGACTATAGCTTAATTGGCCATTTTACAGCAGTGTGTCATAAGTATATGGGAGAATATCATCAAATAATGCAAAATGTCCACTTCCCAATTAATCACAGAAATTACATTACTAAGAGCTACTTTTTCCACATGTAAACTGGCCATGAGTTATAGGTGTCTCTGACACTGCATGTAGTCCCTTATCCTTCCCAAGTACTTTCTCACAGTATAAAAGCAACAAGCGTCAATTACAATATCACCAGGGTACACAAGATTAGTAATGCAAACATGACACTATAAAAGAACATCCTATTACCTGACCTCAAGAACTAATGACTACTCAGGGAATATTTTATCATGTAAAAGTCTCAGCTAGGAAACTATATAATACCATAAGGTAAAGAGACACCCACATGTTTTAAAAAGGAAAATTGAACAAGAAATGAAGCAAGAAAGAAGGAGACAGAGGAAGAAATGATGGAAAGGAGGGAAGGAAAAACAGGCAAGGGCAAGAGAGAAAGAGAAAGAAAAAGAAAATCCTAGAATGATATATTTTCTCCATAACTTGATTTTTATTAATAATATAGTAACCCCCCATTATACAGACTGAAATATAATTTGATCTACAGACTGAGATGTAACAAGTAATCACACATCTTGAAGTAAATGTCTACCCCTAGTTTAAAATTATTCTGGACAGTTATTTGAAGTAACACCATGTGACAAACACAACCACCACTCTGATAGGTCAACAAAGAGAACAACATTGACTTTTTCAGTTTACATGTATAGTCTTTCAATCTAAATATAAAGCTAGAGCCATAAAGGACCTGGAAAAACACTTAGGAAGATAGCTCCATGACTAAGAGAGTTAGCAAAATTTCTTAGGACACAGAAAGCACTAACTACAAAAGAAACAAACAACTGGAATTCATCAAACTTACAAACAAAATTATAAAACAAAAAATTATAAACAAAATTATAAAAATTCTTCCAAATGCCATCATTTAAAAAATAAAATGGCAAACTATAATCTGGGATAATTTTTGCATTATATCTATCTAACAAATAATTTTTAGGTAGAATATATACCTCAGTAACAAGTTGAGAAAAACCCAATTTTAAGAAATTGGATAAAAATCTATAATAACCAAATATGGGAATAGCTCAAGTATCCACGGACTGATGAATGGATAAAGAAGAGGTGATACATGCGTGCACGTACAAGCACACACAACACCACACACACACACACACACACACACACACACAGGAATATTATTCAGCCCCCCAAAAAGAATAAACTCTTGTCATTTGCAATGATATGGATGGAGCTATAGAGCATTATGCTAAGCAAAATTAAATCAGAAGACAAATACCATGTGATTGCACTCATGTGGAATTTAAGAAACAAAACAAATGAACAGGGAGGGGGTGGGGTGAGAGGGAGGCAAACCAAGAAACAAACTCTTAATTATAGAGAATAAAACTAATGGTTACCAGAGAGGAGAAACGTGGCAGGATGGTTGAAATAGGTGATGGGGATTGAGGAGTAAAATTGTTGTGAAGAGCACTGGCTGTTGTATGGAAGTATTGAATCACTATATTGTACACCTGAAACTAATATTCCACTGTTTGTTAACTGACTGTAATTTCAACTTAAAAACTTCTTTAAAAATTGAGTAAAAAACTCAAAAGAAGATGGACAAATAGTAAGTTCATCAAAAACATGACACTATTTGTCAGGAACATACAGCTACAAACTACATTAAGATGCCATTTCACCCCTACTGGAATACTAAAATTCACAAGATTAACAGTACCAGGTGATGTGAGAACATGTAATGACTGGCGTACTCAGACGTTGTTGGTTAGGGATACAGAATGGCACAGCCATTTTGGAAGATAATTTGGCAGTGTCACATCAAAAGTAGAAATGATAAATTCTGATATAGTCAGTTAGAGGGCAAATCTATAATGCTATAAATCAGAGCAGTGGCTGCCTGAGGCAAGGGTTGGGGAAAATTGCCAAGAAGAAGGAATTCTGGGAGTTTATGAAAATAATCAATTTACTGATATTTCATTGAATACATTAAAAATCCATGAATTTTGTTCCATGTAAACTATTTCCATAGAGCTGATTTTTTATTTTATTTATTTTTTTAAATTTTTTTTTTAGAGCTGATTTTTTTAAATGAGATCTAAAAAAGCAAAAATGCTACTTTCCAAAAAAAAAAAAAATGCCACTTTCCATTCAAATAGTACTTTTGGGTTTAATTTCTCCTCCACATGTACTATCAAAAATATACTATCGAAAGAATATATTCTGGCTAGCAGGAGAGGTATTATTTTAAAGTTGTAAAACTGACTTGTTGAGAGCTTTTCCACTTCAAATAATGGTAAAATAGGTGGATCACAAACTCCTCCCAACCCCTGAAAAAACCTGGATAAAATGGAAGAACAAAAGCAAAGAATTCCCAAATTTTTCTTCTAGAAGCCTGAAGAGCTAGTGAAATAATTAAGTACTGAGAAGTTAAATTTACATTAAGACCAAAAGTAAAGTTAGATTAAGAAAAGTTAAATTTAGGTTGAGAAAGAACCCAAAATTCAGACCCTTGGGGCTACCTTTACCTTAATTGCATATGCTGATTTTGAAAGCAGCACCCAATAGGGTAACACACAAAAAACAAAGAGCACAGACACACACACACACACACACACACACAAGGACTTTCTTTAGCTAGAAGGCATAAAGGAAGAAAAACAAAAATGGTAAAAACTTGAGTCAATGTACTGTGTTTGACAAATAGGAAGTTAGAACATTTTCTGATGAGTTTTTTCAATTGATTTAGATGTAATACATATGATAAGCATACCAAAGAGGGAAAGACATACAGATCCATACTGTGTAAAGTTTCTGTACTCCACTTGAAGTGTTAGGGTATTGATTCTTTGTAAACTGTGAAGACTTAAATGTTTTTGATAATTCCTAGAGGAACCACTTAAAAAAAGAATCAAAGTACAAAGTTACATGATCAAAACTACAAGAGAAAAATTTAATGGGATAGTAAAAACTGTTCAAAAAGCTCAAAAGGTAAGGAAGAAAAGATAAAAAGTGAAACAACAATAAAACAGAACAAAATATAAAATGGTAGCCCTAAATCCAAACATAATCAATAATGATATTAAACATAAATTGTCTAAATACACCATTTAAAAGGCAGATTTTAAAAAAGAATCTTAAAAAGGAGTCAACTATATGCTACCTAAAGAAAATCACTATAACTTAAATGATACAGGTATCTGAAAAGGATATAAAATGCAAATATAAATCATGAGAAAGCTAGAACACTTACAGTAATATCAGACAAAGTAACTATAGCACTAAGAAAATTACCATGGATAGAGGAAAATCACGTAATGATAAAGTGTCAATTTACCAAGAAAACATCATTATCCTAAAAGTCTATGTTTCAACCACCGATCCCTCAAAATGAAGGAAACATGGACAGAACTACAGGAAGAGTAATTTCACAATTATAGCTGGAGATTTCAAAACTCCTCACAGTAATGAATGATGGTAGAGAGAAAAATCAGTGAGGATATAAAATAACTGAGTAACACCACCAACCAAGTGGATCAAATTGATATTTATAATAAAACTCCACTCAACAGCAGAATAAAACCCTCTTTCCAAGTGCACAAGGAAAATACACCAAACATCCTTATCATAAACATGAATCAAGGAACAAACCTTAATGAATTTGAAAGAAATGAGTTCATATAAGTTATGTCCTCAGCCAACAAAATTTAACTAGAAATCAGTAACAAAGTTAACAGAATTTTTCCAATTTTTGGAAATTAAACAACACACTTTTAAATAATCCAAGGGTCAAAGAATAAGTCTTAGCAATCCTAATTTAACAGTTGGGCAAGCTGAACAATTATCAGATGACATAGGTAAAGTTAACAAATATAGTTTACAGACATTAACATTTGGGTTTTCTCTTATGTTGGTTAATATTTAGTGTGAGTATTGTTTTTACCGACCTTATCCTGAACCCCCTATGTACTATTCTGGAGTATATACCTGTGTGCCTACTATTTCTAGTCGTGGGATTTCTGCTATAATGTGCATCTAGAATTCACCCTCATTATTCAGGTAATTTCATCAGGTGGAAGAAGCAAATACCTCAACGTGTTCTAGCAGTAATATCCGTAGTATCCATATTCTTTCAGCTTAATACTACTAGCATAAACTAGCTTTCAATTGTTTTTTCAAAAAACTCTATCAGAATGCACCTGTTATCTATTTCTAAATAGATGATTTACATCTTATATATGAAATAAAAAAATTATAATGTCAAATACTGTTAGAAAATTATTTCAGTGTCTCATTAAACATCTTTTAAGCTTAATACTTTTTTAAACACTGAATTGTTTAAATACTCAAGACACTTAAAAGCTGCCTATAAAGTGAAATTTGCCAAATTAAATTAAATATTTTCATTAATTCTGTTTTCTTAGATCTGATGTAGCTTTACAGTATGAAGGATATGAAAAGCCAGTATTTTATCTGTGAATGTGGTAAATCTTTATAAATCACACTTTCAGGAAGAGTGATAATTACTTAAGAAAATATGAGTATTTTTACTCAAAATTAGTTCTAAGACATGAAGTCAAGTATCTAGGGTTATTTTTCATGTTTTACACAAAAATTTCAAGTGAGAAGAAGAAAGGTTTACATAAAGCAAAAAATATTAGAAAGTCCCCTAAAAGTTAATCCAATGATAGTACTATATTCTAGAGTAGAATACCATTAAAATTCTATTTGCTAAGTCAAACCTTCTTTTTTTCTTTCGTTCTTTCTTTCTTTCAAATGTTTATTTGTTGTTTGGGGGGGGCAGAGAGAGAGGGAGACAGAATCTGAAGTGGGCTCCAGGTTCTGAGCAGTCAGCACAGAGCCCAACACAGGGCTTGAACTCGTGAACCCCATGAGATCTTTACCTGAGCTGAAGTTGGCCACTTAACCAACTGAGCTACCCAGCTTTGTTTCAAGCTTTGTTTCTTATAACTCAGAAAAAACTTCTGGCTTCAGAAATTAACTAGTAAATATAGATAAAAGGTAGAAGGAGATGATAAAATGTAATGAATATTGTAAAAAAAAGTTTCACAAAGTGAATTACAGGAAAAGAATTTTCTGAAACACAATGAGATTACAATTCATAACCAAGTAATTGGGCAATTTCCAAATCAGCTGCCTAAATTAGATTGAATCTTTACATATCAATGTTTCATACAATGAAACATATCAAAATTAATATCATACACAAAGTATATTTAACTCATAGTTTATATTGGTATAATATAAATTTCAAAGTTTAATAGATTTGTTATAGGTTAAAACCTTAAACTGCATTGATTCTAGCCCTAGATTTATACATAAAATTAACTGACTTAAGATTCATTTTGTTTTCTGTTCCTTTCCTCAAAGGGACTGAAAATAAATGGTGAATTGAAGAATGAAAACCAGAAATGCACACCTGAGACACTGTTCAAAGCAATGCCAATACCACAGCAATAAAATAATAAAGCATAAATATACTCTTTGGAACAAAGCAGGACTCTTGAAGACAGCAGTCAAGAGGTCTGCTCTAGCTCATAATTTATATAAATGAGCTCAAGACTTTTCCAGGACTCACTTTGCAGCACTATGTAATACAACAAGAAGACACAGTCTGGACAATATCTTGCTACGCCCACTTACTAACAGCAAGCCGAAACAGTGAAATAGTATGCTGGGTAAAGAATGGAAGCTGAGGGAAAACTCAGATTCTAGCTCCAAATATATCCTATTGTATACATATACTAAGGCTGAAAATTCAAAGGTAAATTAAATAATACTCCTTATTCTCAAGGGCTTTAATATAAGGTATTGAAAGTAAAGAGTCTGAGAACTCGAATACTGAGTATATGTGGTCAATATAAAGAAGATGGTTAAAAAGGGCTTCACAGAACAAATGGAAAGGTTTTCAAAATTTCTCAAAGTAACTTTCCTTTAACATTTTACAAACTACTAAATAAAGAAAACTATATAGCTCTTACTTAAGGTGGTCAGCAGTTATATGTAGTAATCGTGGAGGAAAAAAACCCTATGCTATTCCCCAGCGTTCTTCAAAGGAAAAAAAAGATTAAAGTAAAACTGTTTTGGGTGGAAAAATAAGACAGCAGGGTATATGTATCTGTACATGGGTAAAACATGGAGGTTGGCAGAAATACCCCTGTTTTTATTACCTATGGTTGATGATTGTCATCAACTACCAGTTCTAGCCTTCTTTTCTCCAGACTCTCCTCAAACTAAGTGGTTTGTTTTTTCTATTTCACCCCCAACAAATTTTCTCCCAGTCTACCATGTGGGAGTCTTTGCCATGGGTCCCAAGCCACCACTACTACGGACTCAATGTTACAACTAATAATCAGAGGGAAAGGTGCAAGGCTGGGGAGGAATATAGTTCTGGAATTTTAAGCTAGTGTTGTACCCAGATTTTACTATTGCCCCCCCAAACCAGAGACCGCCAGGGAGGCCAAATCATGCATGCAAAAGCAAAGGGCTTTATTATGAATTTAGGCCCGGCCAGCCTAAACTCGGGCTCACAGACTTCAACAACACACTGGATCCACGTGGAGCGAGCCCCGAACATGACGGGGCAGGGCCTTTTATGAGTTTGGGAAGGGGGAGTTACAGGAAATTATGACACAGGTACAGGGGTCCAATCATTATAGCATCACATCATTGACAGTAACTTTAACCAATTACAGAGTGGACCTGGGACCCTCACGTAGGGCGTGACTAGTCTTAAC